>NC_056438.1:38904235-39255068 GCF_018296145.1 Oncorhynchus tshawytscha
GGAAGACTGAATCTGCAATAGGTAAGCAGCTTGGTTTGAAGAAATCAACTGTGGGGGCAATTATTAGGAAATGGAAGACATACAAGACCACTGATAATCTCCCTCCATCTGGGGCTCCACGCAAGATCTCACCCCGTGGGGTCAAAATGATCACAAGAACGGTGAGCAAAAATCCCAGAACCACACGGGGGGACCTAGTGAATGAACTGCAGAGAGCTGGGACCAAAGTAACAAAGCCTACCATCAGTAACACACTACGCCGCCAGGGACTCAAATCCTGCTGTGCTAGACGTGTCCCCCTGCTTAAGCCTGTACATGTCCAGGCCCATCTGAAGTTTGCTAGAGCGCATTTGGATGATCCAGAAGAAGATTGGGAGAATGTCATATGGTCAGATGAAACCAAAATAGAACCTTTTGGTAAAAACTCAACTCGTCCTGTCTGGAGGACAAAGAATGCTGAGTTGCATCCAAAGAACACCATACCTACTGTGAAGCATGGGGGTGGAAACATCATGCTTTGGGGCTGTTTTTCTGCAAAGGGACCAGGACGACTGATCCGTGTAAAGGAAAGAATGAATGGGGCCATGTATCGTGAGATTTTCAGTGAAAACCTCCATCAGCAAGGGCATTGAAGATGAAACGTGGCTGGGTCTTTCAGCATGAGAATGATCCCAAACACACCGTCCGGGCAACGAAGAAGTGGCTTCGTAAGAAGCATTTCAAGGTCCTGGAGTGGCCTAGCCAGTCTCCAGATCTCAACCCCATAGAAAATCTTTGGAGGGAGTTGAAAGTCTGTGTTGCCCAGCAACAGCCCCAAAACATCACTGCTCTAGAGGAGATCTGCATGGAGGAATGGGCCAAAATACCAGCAACAGTGTGTGAAAACCTTGTGAAGACTTACAGAAAATGTTTGACCTCTGTCATTGCCAACAAAGGGTATATAACAAAATATTGAGGAACTTTTGTTATTGACCAAATTTTCCACCATAATTTGCAAATAAATTCATTAAAAATCCTACTATGTGATTTTTCTAGATTTTTTTTTCTTCTCATTTTGTCTGTCATAGTTAGTGTACCTATGATGAAAATGACAGGCCTCTCATTTTTTTAAGTGGGAGAACTTGCACAATTGTTGGCTGACTAAATACTTTTTTGCCCCACTGTACATACATACATACGTGTGTGTATTAGTCAAAATAAATGTAATCACACAGACGGACAAATGCTCTATCAGGGGTGTCATTTTCTGGTTATTTTAGAGGGGGCACGAAGTATGTGTAGATTTATGTGGGGGTGATCTTGAAAGGGGCTGATCTCCTACATGAAAGTTGGAGAATGTTGCAATTTTCAAACACCTTACAGGCCAGCCCAGGGGATGTATGCATCAAGTGATATCTGTCCACAAAAGACCCTCTGTACCTCACAGGGTGCAAAAAGATTGTGTTAATCACAACTTTCAGCAGTACTACAACATTTACATTACACAGTAAACAGAGTTAAAACCCACGAGGTACTTGTGATGCATGCTATCTGCAATATTTCAATAACATTCAGATTGGGAGACACTGATAGTTCTCAAGGATTGTCTGAAATTGTACTTGTCGGGCTATATAAAACAGTTATAGTTTGAGTAGTTATTGGTTTATAAGTGGTGTGGCTATATTCAGATATAAACATTTTGGTAATTACTATGGCTATTCACAATGGATAGAATCAGTGCAACATACTTTTGGTTATGTAGTGTATGTGGACACCTGCTTGTCGAACATATCATTCCAAAATCATTTTATTTTATTTTATTTATTGAACCTTTTATTTAACCAGGAAGGTCTCATTGAGATTTAAAATCTCTTTTTCAAGAGCGTCCTGGCCAAGATAGTTAGCACCAAGTTATTACAGACAAACAACATGAAAAATTACAAGTAATCTAGTAAAAACCATATAATTCACAAGAGTATAACAAAGTCAAAAACAGCAAATTTAAAAACATTGACAGGTCAGGGAATCAGTCTCAAGATCATTCATCAGTGATTTAAAAATACCAATCAGGGCAAGTTCTTCCAGTTTAAAAGTATTTTTGAATGCGTTCCAAGACTATGGTGCAGAGTACATAAAAACCCTTTTACCGAATTCAGTTCGGACATTTGGAACAGTTAGCAGGATAAAATCCAGCGAACGAAGAGAGTACCCACCACATTTCTGAACAATAAAAATGCCCATATAAAAAGGTAGTAAACCCAAAATGGCTTTGTAAATAAAAGTATACCAGTTACTGAGCCTACGAGTGACTAGAGAAGGCCAGACAACCCTGGTATACAAAGTGCAGTGGTGCGTAAGGATTTTGCAGTTCAAAATAAATCTCAAAGTGCCATGGTAAAAGGGTGTCAATTGATCTCAAACACTGAGCGGAAGCATTCATATAGAAAATATCCCCATTTGAATATGCAATTTAAAAGCGAGGCCATCATCAATTAAAATTCCAAGATATTTGAGGTTACAACCTCAATCTCCTTGCCCTGACAGGTAGTAATTGGTGAAAAGTTCAGAGGTCAATTTCTTGCTTTAGAAAACACCATTAGTTTAGTTTTGTCAGTATTGAGGATAAGCTTCAAATTGACACAAGGTATGTTAAACAGTATAAAAAGCAGTTTGCAAGTTCTGGAAAGCTTTTGAAAGAGACGAGGCACAACAGTAAATAACAGTATCATCAGCATAAAAATGAAGTTGTGGATTTTGGACATTTTTGTCAAGTATTTATATAAATCGTGAATAAGAGCGGACCAAGTACAGAGCCTTGGGGCACACCATTACAGACAGACAATTTAACCGACATGAGCCCATCAAATTGAGTGCACTGAGTTCTATCAGACACAGAGTTAGCAAACCATGCAACTGCATGCTCTGAAAGACCTACACTCGACAAAGATCAATAACAAGTGAGACACAGTGCTGTTTTTTGTCAAGTTCTTCAGTGATATAATTTAAAACCTTCATGGCTGCTGTAATTGTGCTATGCTTCTTCCCGAAGCCCGATTGGTACATTGATCAAAGAGTTAGTGAATAAACTCTTTTAGCTGTTCACTCATAAGGGTTTCAAGTATTTTCACCATGGGTGACAGCTTTGAGATTGGCCTATAATTATTTAAAAGGTTTGGATCTCCCCCTTTTTTAAAAGTGGTAGGACAAATGCTGATTTCCAGATCTTTGGAATTTCATTACATTCCAGGGTTAGATTGAACAGATATGTAAGTGGTTCAGCTATAAAATCAGCTGCCAGATTTAAAAAGCAGGGATCCAAAAGATCAGGACCTGCAGGCTTTCTCTGATCTAAGGATTTCAGGGCTTTATGTATCACCTGCACTGAGAATGGCAAAAAGCTAAAGGTTTGACCAGCTCTCACTGGTTCATCCACACAGGGTTGTACAGAGACGGAGGACACTGAATCAAACAGCCTACCAGATGATACAAAGTGCTCATTGAAACAATTCAGCATTTCAGTTTTGTCAAATACGGCAACAGAGTCCTTCAAAACACATGACAGTAATTCATTACATTTACTGTTACCAGTCATAGACTTTAATAGCCTTCCAATACTTTCTAGGGTCATTCAGGTTATCAGTGGTAACAGACATAAAATATTCAGACTTGGCGTTCCTGAGAAGAAAAGAACACTTGTTTCGTAACTGCCTAAAAATAAGCCAATCAGCATCAGAACATGATTTCCTTGCTTTAGCTCAGGCTAGATTAAGGTTGTGAATAATACAAGACAGCTCAGAAGAAAACCATAGATTATCCCGCCCTTTAACCCTGAACCTGCGGAATGGGGCATGTTTGTTTACTATTTGGGAAAAAAACATCATGAAATAATTTCCAGGCAGCTTCCACATCAGGGATAAGCTCAATCTTGCTCCAGTCAAAATAAAACAAATCATGAAAGAAAGCCTGCTCATTAAAACACTTCAAATTTCTCTTACGAATAAAACGTGGGTTTGTCTTAGGAACCTTAGTATTTCTATCAGCAACAACAGTACAATGGTAACTTAAATCAATACAAAAAACACCAACCGCAGAATATTTGTGGAACATTTTGTCAATATCAAATCAATCAGGGTAGATTTATTTAAGATTTGGGGGAGTGGGTGAGTTAATCAACTGGGTAAGATTCATAGAATTGCATAACATTTTTAAATCGTCAGACACCGGCTTTAACCAACACCAGTTGAGATCACCAATCAAGATAATTTCACTGTAAAGAAGTTTAGATATAAGGTGCGTCAAAGAAGAAAATGCATCACCCAGAGCAGAGGGGGGGGTCTATAACAGCCAATCACAGTTATAGAGACCCTTTGAAACCTCAATAGTCATTGCAAGAAATTCCAACTGTTTACAAATAGCTTCAGACTTTGCCACACTTACAGGAAATTTAGTTTTTACATATATAGCCACACCCCCACCTTAACTCGATCAGTGCAATAAACATTGTAACCACTTTTACAAATATCCTTATCAAAAACAGACTTGCTGAGCCAGGTTTCAGAAAACACAATTGCATCAGTTGATTTATCCCAAATCGTATCCCCATCAATTTTTGACAAATGAAAATGACCAAAACCAGATCTTGATTTAAAATCAGAGGAGGTTTGGAGATATTGCATATCAGGGCCAGGGTTAGGTTGCACGTTACCTGATATCAACAAAAGAAGAATAACTAGGCACCTCTGTTTAATAACCTTGCACGGCTTCTCCTTTTTAGGAGACCTACTGCAAGCGAATTCTACAAGTGAGTTTCCAGACAATACAAAACAGTAATTTAAAACCATTAGACTTTGGTAGTGACACCTCATGCCACAAATACATACAATACTGCGACAATGTTCGTTTTCTCCAGGGTTGAGTAAAGTCGGTGCACAAAGCAATACCACGAAAATGATCATTTTCTCTGACAAATGTAAAAAATAGAGGCCAAAGAAGGTAAAGGGAGAGAGGGGCAGCGTGTATGTATGAGTCTCAATGTGAGTAGATTGGGTGTTGAGGTCGATTGAGAGAACTGGTTGGGGATTGTTGAACTGCCACTGAGCCAAGCAAGAGCAAAAAGGAGCAGCTTGGATGAGACACTCCGTGGACGAAGAAGGAACTCAGGCCAGCCAGATATAGGGTTACTTTGGTAAACTTCAAGAAATTAAGTGCCGAGTTGAGGGAGACCTGTCATCTTTACACCAGCAAAAACAAAATAGTTTGCACTACACAACAAGGAAGTTACTCAACCATAAATAAATAGGTTATTCTTAGGTTAAAATGTTCTAGTCACAGACAAACTAGTCACAGACACCTGATCATGGGCATTAATATGGAGTTGGTGCCCCTCTTTGCTGCTATAGTAGCCTCCACTATTCTGGGAAGGCTTTCCACCTGATGTTGGAAAATTGCTGTGTGGACCTGCTTCCATTCAGCCACGAGCATTAGTGAGCACGCCCAGAATCATCTAGAATGTCATTGTAAGCTGTAATGTTAAGATTTCCCTTCACTGGAACTAAGGGGCCGAGCCTGAACCATGAAAACTTAGCCCCAAACCATTATTCCTCCTCCACCAAACTTTACAGTTGGCACAATGCATTGGGTCAGGTAGCGTTCTCCTGGCATCCGCCAAACCCAGATTAGTCCGTCAGACTGCCAGATAGTGAAGTGTGATTCATCAGACCATCTTGAAGCAAGTGGGGACAGCAGACTGGGATAGGGAGAGATTGAATATGTCCGTAAACACTCCAGCCAGCTGTTCTGTGCATGCTCGGAGGTTGTGGCTAGGGATGCCATTTGGGCCGGCAGCCTTGCGAGGGGTAACATGCTTCAATGTCTTACTCTTGTCAGCCACGGAGAATGAGAGTGTTATCCTCAAAGCGAGTGAAGAAGGTGTTTAGCTTGTTCGGGAGCGAGACATCAGTCGGTGTCCGTGACGTGGCTGCTTTTCCCTTTGTAATCCGTGATTGTCTGTAGACCCTGCCACATATATCTCATGTCTGAGCAGTTGAATTGTGACTCCACTTTGACTCTGTACTGACATTTTACCTATTTGATTGCCTTATGGAGGGAATAACTACAATGTTTGTATTCGACCATATTCCCTGTCACTTTGCTGTGGTTAAATGAGGTGGTTCGCGCTTTGCGCGAATGCTGCCATCTATTCACAGTTTGTGTTTTGGGTAGGTTGTAATTGTCAGTGAGAATAACATCCCCTATACACTTCCTGATGAACTCAGTCACTGTTTCCATGTATACATCAATGTTATTCTCTGAGGCAACCTGGAACATATCCCAGTCCGATTGAGCAAAACAAGCTTGAAGTATGGATTCTGATTTGTCAGACCAGCTTTGAATAGATCTTAGCACAGGTACTTCCTGTTTGAGTTTCTGCCTATAGGATGGGAGAATCAGGATGGAGTCGTGATCTGATTTGCCAAAGGAGGGCCTTGTAGCCATCCTGGAAGGGGGAGGAACAATGGTCGACAGTTTTTGATGCGTGATTATTATAGGCAATGTGTTGATAGAACTTCAGTCGTGTTTTCCTCAAATTTGCTTTGAAATCCCCAGCTACAATAAATGCGGCCTAAGGATATGTGGTTTCCAGTTTTCACAAATTCCAGTGTAGTTCCTTGAGGTCTGCCGTGGTATCGGCTTCAAGGGGAATATACACGGCTCTTACTATAACCGAAGAGTCTCTTGGGAGGTAATACATTTGATTGTGAGGTATTCTAGGTTGGCAGAACAAAAGGACTTGAGTTCCTGTACGTTTTCACAATCACAACATGAGTAGTTAATAATGAAACAAACACCACCGTCTTTTTTCTTCACCGCCTTTCTTATTCCTTTCTGTGCCGTGTACTGAGAACCCAGGTGCCTGTATGGATCTGGACAGTATATCCGGAGAGAGCCATGATTCCGTGAAACAGAATATGGTACAGTTCCTAAAGTCTCTACATTATTGTCCAGGGACTGAACATTAGCAAGTAATATCCTCTGAAGCGGTGGATGGTGTGCACTCCTCCTGAGTCGGACTAGAAGTCCACTCCAACTACCTCTTCCAAAAAAACGCATTTTGATTAAAAAAATAAGTTTACGTTCAAATGGCTCTCCTGTAAAGTAGTGACACGACATACGCCTAGTTTCCTGAAACGAGTCACATGTATTGGTAGCCTAGTGGCAGGTAGCCTGGCGGGCGGCAGGTAGCCTGGCGGGCGGCAGCCTGGCGGGCGGCAGGTAGCCTGGCGGGCGGCAGGTAGCCTGGCGGGCGGCAGGTAGCCTGGCGGGCGGCAGGTAGCCTGGCGGGCGGCAGGTAGCCTGGCGGGCGGCAGGTAGCCTGGTGGTTAAAAGCATTGGGCCAGTAACGGGAAGGTCGCTAGTTCAAATTCCCGATCTTACTCGGTGAAAAATCTTTCTTTGCCCTTCAGCAAAAGTACTTCATCCTAATTGCTCCCATCTGCTAAATAACTAAAATGTAGTACAGCTTTGAGTACAGACTACAACTCAGTTGGATTGCTTTGTAACTCACAAATCATCAAAGCTTTGGAGGACGCTGGAAACTATCCATTTCCTTTTCCCAGAAGAAAATTGACCCCAAAGGATGTTTATTGATGTTATGGATTTTCTTTATAAGAAAAGGTATTGGATTTAACTATTTATTTTTTTAACATGTCTGTAAAATTCCAACCAAACACATTTGTTGAGTTGAAAGTGTGAGTAGAGACATTTTATTATTAGGTTTATTACTATAAATATCTGATGCTGGCCAAATTGTACAAATATACTAGGTCTAGCTTTAAACACTCTATAGTTGCTCAATGGGAATGAATTGTACACAAAGACTTTAATGCTGGATCATGAGTCTGACGCTGTCATCCTTGCAATTCCTCATCCCAGTCAGGTCAAATTTATTTAAAGTGTGTTTTACATACACACTCTGCACACTTTACATACCTTCACTTTACTTTCTAGGTCTTTCTCTTCTTCTGGGTTGTATGACCTTATCCTCTCTATTACCGTCCAATGAGGAAAAGTAACCTGACCCGGGGCAGACAGACACCGATAACAGCCCAATGGCGTCTCTCCTTTTCTCTGTCAGACTGGCTGATAATTGCAGGTGTTGACTGACAGAAGAGTAGGTTGAGAGTGGCTTGTGTTGGAGTCTGGTGAAAAGTAGCGCGTTAATTTCGCATAGGTTTTTAGATAAGTGGGAAAGCAATTTGTTGAATCTAGTGATCCGAATCTAGAATTCTTGCTTGGACTACTGAGTTATGTAGCTCTGCTGAGGTGGAACGGTTACATCATAAGGTTCTGTGGACACTGAAGTTTCTACTATGATCGGATCAACGGAATCCAACCTCCAATAGCCCAGCCATGTTGGGCTCTATTGCAGTCCAGTAAGGTAGAGCAAGCTATACCTTGTTGAGTTCATGGGAATTCTTGGATCATCTGAATTAGCTTCTTGGATTATCTGAGTGGACCAGTAGCTTGTGAGGACCAGTGGCCCCTGTGGATCCTCTAGGGGTGACCATGAGGAGAATCAGGAGATACATGCAGGTACCACATACCGAAGCCAATGGAGCTTCCAACTACAGCAGAACTTGGAACGGAAGATCCCTCCTGAGTTTTGGTAGGTTTTGTTTTGGTTGGTTTGTATTCTGTGCTTCAGGCCACGGTCTCTGCAGACCATGGGTTATGAATGATGGGAATCAACATAGTATTCTGTCCGTATAGGGTAGCAGGTAGCCTAGTGGTTAGAACGTTGGACTAGTAACCGAAAGGTTGCAAGGTTGAATGCCCGAGCTGGGAAGGTAAAAATCTGTCGTTCTGCCCCTGAACAAGGCAGTTAACTTACTGTTCCTAGGCCGTCATTGAAAATAAGAATTTGTTCTTAACTAACCTGCTTAGTTAAATAAATGTAATATCACAGGAGGTTGGCACCTTAACTTGGGAGGACAGGCTGGTACGGGAGCGGAATAAGTGGAATGGTATCCATTTGCTCCGTTACGGACATTACGAGCAGTCCTCCCCTCAGCAGCCTCCACTGGTCTATATACTGAGTGTGTATATGATATAAACTACTCCGTAGGCCATGAATTGTTTGTTAAACATTTTCTCTGTTATGAAACCAATGTTTTTTTTCTATACGCATTCTCAAACTAAAGAAATATTGTTATTTTAAAGTCCCAATGCAGTCAAAATTATTTTTGTGTGTTTTGTATCATATTGCACAACAGCTGAAACTAACACTGTAAATGTGTGATTTTTAAAAAAAATATTTTTTTTACCAATGTCATATCCTGATAGTCTCTGGTTGAAAATACAATCTACACAGGACCTTCTAATCAGCAGGTTTGCATGGGTGGCTTTCCATGGTGACATGGACCAATAACAAAAATAGTTCCAAACCTCTGCCAATGTCCGCTAGTTTTCCGTTTTCCCCTTCCCACTCAGACCACTCCCAGACAGTCATAATCAAGATTCTTGCTTGTGAATTTTTTTCTTGCTAAAAAGCTATTTCGGCCCATTTTTTAAAATATTTTTTTTATGGAAATCTATTATAGTAAGGTACTTATTGTTAACCAGAAATGATTTGATATTGATATAAAAATGGCTGCATTGGTCCTTTAATGAAGCATGTTATCTGCCTTGCATTGTCAAGTGAATGAAATCAGAATTATGTAACCTTATTAGATTCATTGTTTGTCTGTGGCAAATACGTAATGAATGAGATTGTATTAAGTCATGACCTCTTGGATTACATTGATGGAAATGGATTGACTCAACACCACAGCTTTTCATAATGGGCCATCATAGACATTCACATCTTGTTGTGCGCTGTACACGTGCAATTTTTCAATCAATGAGACTTTAGTGTAAGAGTGTTGGGTGGTGTTATTGTGAAATCTAAGGAAGTCATGACATATGAAAGGGAACTTTTATACTTTGGCCCCTCTCATTGAGTGTGTGTGTGTGTGTGTTTGTTTATCTTTCCTTTGTCATTTAATCAGTTGAATGAAAAGAAACCTATTTCTTGTCATTTCTATGTTGAGTTAATGCCACAGTCAAGACCTTTGCAGATGCAGTACACGGTCTTTATTGTAGAAGAGACAATCTGGAACATTCCCACAGTGTACTGCATCTGCAAAGGCCTTGAATGTCAGTTCTTCTGGAAAGTTATTCCTTGAGAACTACCGATATAGCATATACATCGCTTGCATGTGAAAATGGAATGCAAAAATGATGTAGTCTTTGAGGACAGTGGAAGTTGCTTCCACAATAAATGCTTCCTCATTGTTCTGACCAACGGGGTATTTAGAAGCATTTATGTCAACCTCCACTGTCCAGAGGGGTATCCTATGAAGCAAGCTAGATCTACTCAGGGTTTTCTAACGCTAGCCAGCTTCAATTTCACATTCCAGCCTAGGCTTCATCCGTACTACGACGGTGGATACTGCCGCTAACTCTAGCAGGCATTCAAGTATGCATGCATGTCACAAGTGGCTAGTCGAACACTGAACTGTTCATTGAGACAATACTGAAACATCAATCCATTGGTGTTTCAGTACCACATTTTAATTTGTGCCGAAATCAAAATGAAAGAAAAGTTATCTTGCATTTCAGCAGGCTATGGTGTTAAATGAAGCAACAACAAAAAAGTAACACAAAACCTTTGATTGAATAAAATATTTTCAGTCTTCCTCAAATGAAGGAGATGATGACGCAATCTTTGCGAGGGGGAGGGAATATGATTTCATTGGTCCTCAACTTGTAGCTCAGACACTTTATTCAGTATAAATTAAGTTAGCCCTGAGTTAGCCTGCAACGGAGAAGGTTATTTCTGAATGATTTGTTTAACCTGACTAAAAGGTGAGCCACATTCGAATGACTGGTTAGAGCCCAAGTGTAACTTTGAGTTGACCAAAGTCACCTCACTAACTCCTCAAACTTTATTCGTAGGATGCCCCTCTGGAGTTGCTGAATTTAATCTTGACTTCAGTTTGAGCTTTATTTATGCACCTTGGTTGGAGAGCGATGTAGCATCAGTGTGCCTTTGCCAAAATATCACGTGATGCCATTTAGTACATTATTTAGATATTTGTTGGTGGCCCACTCTGTGAGGGTACAGTATATGAAATGTATTTATTCGACTGTTAGAATATTGATGGGTCATTGGCTGGAACTGTCAAAAAATGGCTTTTTTTCTATATTTTTCACTAGGACTTTGTAGAATCAAGAATATGTTTTGTAGAATTCTATCTAAACAAATAACTATTGTTATATTTTTACATGGATATATTTCTAAATGCAATTCATGCTTTACAATTGTTTATGTACTATTTATCAAGCGTTGGTGCTTATGTTTGCTGCTCCTTGCGGGTTGATATGCATCTGATGCATAAGGGGACACCCAGCAACAATCTCTAGCGGGTTCTTATAGGATGAAAGGCCTGGCGGTTCTGAGAGTTATGCGACAGGATTTTGCAATGTGGTGAATGGGAGCTCCGGGGTGAAGTTTCTTCTAGGTGCAGATCTAGGATCAGCTTCCTCTCCCCCAATCCTATTCTTAACCATTAGGGGAAAGGTGAAACTGACCCAAGATCAATGTCTAGAGGTAACCCTACACCTGAATGGGATGTATGTATCTGATGATGTAGCATGGCACCTCTTACCTATTTACAGCCTCTTCATCCTCTGCGTTTGCTGTGTTTTACTGATCCGAGGAGAGAGATTTAGGGCTATGACCTTTTGGTAAGGTGAAGAAATTACTTCTGGGTAAAATTCTGCATAATACTGAAGAAGAAAAAAAAACTATTGTCGTCTGTTGTAGTTAGTTACTGTAAGGCTTCATCAGCTGATAACTTGTCAAGAGAAACATTTTCTCAATGGATGTTCACACATGTATCTGCGTGGGTGTGCAGATCACTGCCATGTTTTGTGTAAAGTTACACCATGTTGTGGAATGGATGGGTAGAGTTGCATTTTCACCGCTCATATTTCAGGCATTTCCTGTGTTTGGGCTATCAGCTCATTAACTATGCTGACCTAGTTAATTATGCTGACCTGTTCCCAGCCTAGTCCTTCACTGTGTTTGCCTTCTCCCTCCCTAAGACTTTCCATTTGGCCAACTGAAATGTCAATGAGCGCTCATCTGCATATTTCTGTCTCCAAGTTGTATTGAATTGAATGTCAGAAACAAAAGTCCTCCAAGATTAGATGAGGCTCTTTCAAAAGTCCTCCAAGATTTGAATAATCTATTTTTGAAAAATGTCCTATTGGGTGGGGTTAGTGTTCAGAGTAGTATGGTAAATTGCTTGTTGGTTTGGACATAATAGCTCAATAACAATAAGCACACACAGATTAGAGAGGGACATTCGGTGAAAAGCAGCATGGGCTGAAGTCCACAAACAATGCCTGTGCCTTTCAATTAAATGAGGCAATCTGGGATTGGTGCATCCATTTTTTAAAAACTTTTAACTTGAATATGTGTAACCATTGATTTCAATTTTTTTTAATTTAACTAGGTAGGCTAATTGATAACAAGTTCTCATTTACAACTGCAACCTGGCCAAGATAAAGCAAAGCAGTGCGACACAAACAACAACAGAGTTACACATGAACAAACACAGTCAATAACACAATAGAAAAAAGTATGTACAGTGTGTGCAAATGATGTAAGTCAATAAATAAGCCATAGTGGCAAAATAATTACAATTTAGTAGTTTAAAAGCTGGAGTGATAGATGTGCAAGTAGAGATACTGGGGTACAAAGGAGAAAAAAATAACAGTATGGGGTGAGTTAGTTGGATGGGCTATTTACAGATGGGCTATGTACAGGTGCAGTGATCTGTGAGCTGCTCTTACAGCTGGTGCTTAAAGTTAGTGAGGGAGATTTGAGTCTCCAGCTTCAGTGATTTTTGCAATTTGTTCCAGTCATTGGCAGGCGGCCAAATGAGGAATTTGCTTTGGGGGTGACCAGTGAAATATACCTGCTGGAACGTGTGCTATGGGTGGGTGCTGCTATGGTGACCAATGAGCTGAGATAAGGCGGGCCTCTACCTAGCAAAGACTTATAGATGACCTGGAGCTAGTGGGTTTGGCGACGAATATGAAGAGAGGGCCAGCCAACGAGAGCATACAGGGTGGGTAGTATATGGTGCTTTGGTGGCAAAACGGATGGCACTGTGATTGTATCCAATTTGCTGAGTAGAGTGTTGGAGGCTATTTTGTAAATTACATTGCCGAAGTCCAGGATCGGAAGGATGGTCAGTTTTACGAGGGTATGTTTGGCAGCATGAGGGAAGGATGCTTTGTTGTGAAATAGGAAGCCGATTCTAGATTTAATTTTGGATTGGAGATTCTTAATGTGAGTCTGGAGGGAGAGTTTACGGTCTAACCAGACACCTAGGTATTTGTAGTTGTCCACATATTCTAAGTCAGAACCGTCCAGAGTAGTGATGCTGGACGGGCGGGCAGGTGCGGGCAGCAATCGGTTGAAGAGCATGCATTTAGTTTTACTTGCATTTAAGAGAAGTTGGAGGCAGTTGGAGACTCTTGGAGAATATAACTTATGAATGTGTTATCAGTTTAGTTCAACTGACTTACCCCATCAGAAACCAAAACATAAGCTTGTTAGTAAACAATGTAATTGAAAACAAACTCTAAAGCATTGTAATAAATAATTTGAGTACTTACGTTTCCCCATCCCTTAGCTTTTTACCAAATAACTGGCAGAGGTAAATGCTTTGTTGTGGTTTGGATCCCAGGTTGGCCCTTTAATGTAATTTCAGTTCACTATGAAGTTTTCCAAAAGTTTCCCTTTATCCCTGATGTAGTTCCAGTGCGCCTTGGGATATATTAAACTGTTTCCCGCTAATCCCACGGGACAGGATCGTTTGGGAATAGCACGGAAATTAGTTTTGCAGATCAGAGCCCCCGTAATCCATTTTAATTTACACACACACTGTTTTGACGGGACCGAACGTTTCTTCTGTCGCCAGATCGCGCTAGTGCCCCAGCAGCCCCGGGCCCAGAGTGTGGCGTGTGTGTAATCTAAACAGGCATGATGAAGCGTGACCCCCATCTAATGATTTCACCCGAGCCTGGCAATTGCTGGCAAAATCCCCTCTCCCATGCTTTTCGTTTTGGACTTTCTGCACATCAGAACGTGTACGCCATCTAGGCAGTAGTCAAACGCTACAACATAGATGTGATGTTTTGGATAGGAATGTGTGACCTTCTTGGAAAGTCTTGAAGCGTTCAGAGTTTTCTCATGCTTGTTTTAATCTTGACACCAAAATACAATGCTCAGCAGTCAAATGTCATACCACTGATGGTATGTGTCATTTTCTTGGCTGTTATTGTAGGGATTCATGTATATGTTTTTACATGACACCAAATGACTACAAGACATGCTGTGCACTAGTGTTTCAGTGCCCACAACCCTAGTGCTATGACTCACTGGGTATACATATTCATTATGCAAGTGGAATTTTTGTATTTTATGTATATTTATTACGAGGGCTCTTTGATGAAGGGGAGATTTAAGATATGAGAACGACTCATCATATCTATAATTAACCGTTTGACGGGGAGCATGCTGATGCTTTGAAATATGATCTGGAGCCTTTTGGTGGATAAGGAGGGAAAACGTGGTGAATTTATTCTTTGTTACTTGTAAATATTGCCTTGAGAGCAAAATGGTAATGATCTTCAAGTGGATTAATAAATGACTGAATGGAGAGCGAAGTGAAACAACCCTTAATGATTGCGCTCAAGACTCTTCATATTCACAATGCACAAATTTGATATCAAGGCAAATAGCTTGGGATTCCTTATAAGGGTTGCTATCTTTGAAAGCTTCACTGCAGGATCCTTCAAAAATGGAAAGTACATCCACACTCTTGGCATTCTCTCAACCAGCTTCATGAGGTAGTCACCTGGAATGCTTTTCCAACAGTCTTGAAGGAGTTCACTCGAGGTCAACCGATTAATCGGAATGGCCGATTTAATTAGGGCCGATTTCAAGTTTTCATAACAATTGGAAATTGGTATTTTTGGGCACCAATTTGCAGATTTTTAAAATTTTATTTACCTTTTATTTAACTAGGCAAGCCAGTTAAGAACACATTCTTATTTTGAATGACGGCCTAGGAATGGTGGGTTAACTGCCTCGTTCAGGGGCAGAAAGACAGATTTTCACCTTGTCAGCTCGGGGGATCCAATCTTGCAACCATACAGGTTAACCTCTTAGAGTCCCCCCCTACTTTGTGCAATTTCCGCCTGAAGACTTACCCAAATCTAACAGCCTGTAGCTCAGGCACAGAACCAAGGATATGCATATTCTTGGTACCATTTGAAAGAAAACACTCTGAAGTCTGTGTAAATGTGAATTGAATGTAGGAGAATATAACACAATAGATCTGGTTTAGATAAAACTATGAAAAAAAAACATGTTTTTTTTATTTTAATTTGATCATCTTTTAAAATGATCAAGATAAAACAAACATTCAGATGGGGACAATTTCAGTGAAAAATATAAGAGGGCAACAGTACTTGTGCAAAGTTTCAGAATGATAACTTCCACAATGAGTGTGCTACATGACATTTATCATGAAGTCACCCAGGTGTCCCACACAAGTAGCCCAAATGTACCCAAGTGGCCAAATTGGTGAAGATATACATTTTGAAACATATAACTATATACAAAATACCAAAATGGTATTCTAACACCCCCCCCCAAAAAAAAAATTAGAAAATAAATGGAGAAAAAAAAATTGGGGAAAAAAATGATTGATTCAAAAATATAGGAAAAAAAAGATATACACATTTACAAAATAACATGGGTAACTATTTACACACTTTCAATATTTGGAAGACCCTCAGTCCTCCTATCAAATCAAATTTATTTATATAGCCCCAGCCTAAAACCCCAAACAGCAAGCAATGCAGGTGTAGAAGCACGGTGGCTAGGAAAAACTCCCTAGAAAGGCACCAACCTAGGAAGAAACCTAGAGAGGAACCAGGCTATGAGGGGTGGCCAGTCCTCTTCTGGCTGTGCCGGGTGGATATTACAGTGATTGTAGAGGGTGCAACAGGACAGCACCTCAAGAGTAAAAATGAACAGTTTAGGGTTCCATAGCCGCAGGCAGAACAGTTGAAACTGGAACAGCAGCAAGGCCGGGTGGACTGGGGACAGCAAGGAGTCATCATGGCAGGTAGTCCTGAAGCATGGTCCAAGGGCTCAGGTCCTCCGAGAGAAAGAAGGAGAGAAAGAGAGAGCAGACTTAAATTCACACAAGACACCGGATAAGACAGGAAAAGTACTCCAGATATAACATACTGACCCCAGCCCCCACCCACTTTGCCATATAACCCCACCAACTTTGCCAAAACTCTAGACAATATTCTACTGCTGATGCCAGATGCCATAGCAGTCTCTTTCTGATGTAAAGCAGAGGGTCACTGAGCATGTGGTGCATTTAATAGGAGACTTCATCTTGCAAACAACACAGCAACGCCTCCATGCTGTGCCCTTTTGGCCCTTAGGCACATCCATGCCTGCACAAATATATTTGGGCAGATGAACACTTGTGGCAGGAGCAGAAGGGACAGGGCTTGGTGCAGTGGTGCTGTAGCCAGCAAGCTCCTTGATGCTCCCTCCAATGTCAATGTAGACTGATTGGAGGAAGCATGCTGGCTGTGTTGAGATGTATGGGTTTGCATTCTAAACAATACCATTTTATTTATATTTATATATGTGTGTGTGTGTGTGTGTGTGTGTGTGTGTGTGTGTGTGTGTGTGTGTGTGTGTGTGTGTACACACACACACAGACACACAGGCTATTGTCGTTCTCATACAAACAAACAAACAGACCCTCACTCACAATGACTAGCTAACGTGTGCTTTACCCATTTCATTACATCTTTATATATTGCAAATAAAATGTAAAAACAATCTCAAATAATATTTTATATTAATTTCAAACAACGGCATTAGCATGAGAGCAACTTACCAGTCCAAAACAATGTCCTCTCCGTTCAAAAAATATGCCTGTTTCAGAGTCTTCAAAATGGAGTCTTCAAAAAGCAGATCTGTCTCGCTTTCACAATGAATTTCCTCTAAAATTGTTTCTACATTCGTATATCTAGTCTTAGAATTAGCTTTCATTGACTTATTTGCCATGATGTTGGATAAATAAACAGTTGAACATGCAAGTCACCGAAATACTGCTGTGCGTAATAAGCTTTGCACCTTCACGGTTGAATTGGCAATGGCGAAAGAACGGTCCTTACGCCAGCGTTCAATGGAAAGGTTTGTCTTACAACAAAGAATCATGGGATATTGCCGTTTACCTCTGCTCATTGGCTATCTACCCAGCTAGATTTCAAGACGATCAGTGGTCATTGGGTTAAAAGACAGTCAATCAACGAGACAGTGGTCATATAATTGGTGCACAATGGGCTCGTCACTTGTTGTCTTCCGGTTTTTCCGGGTCAATACGTTCCGCAAAATGACCCATCAGGTTTGGTTGTGTTACAAACAAACCGTTGATTGCAAGGTAACCAAACATGACTGGATAAAGGCAGGGAAAGTCTGTCTATTTTACGTTGGATGTTACGTCGAAAATTGAATGACACGAAATTCAACAAGATAAGCGTTCACAAAATGTTTTGTGTTAGGCTATAAAAAATGGATTTAACCAAACAAAAGACCATTCATTGTGTAACAACGAGCCTTGGGATTGCAACCAGAGCAAGATCTTCAAAGGTAAACGATTTATTTCAATGCAATCTGTGATTTTGTTACGCAAGTGCTGGCTGAATAAGTAGTTTGATATGGGGGTCTGTGCTCAGATAATCGCAGCGTATTCTTTGGCAATAAATTATTTTTAAAAAATCTGACAACACAGTTGGATTAGCAAGATTCTAGGCTTTCGAACCCTGTGAGACACTTGTATTTTCATGAATGTTTAATATGACTATTTATGTAGCGATCACCGTATGTTGTCAAATTTAATCCCGCTAACGGGTTCGGTGCACAGAGAGGTTAACTAGACCAACGCAATAACGACCTGCCTCTCTCTCGTTGCACTCCACAAGGAGACTGCCTGTTACGCAAATGCAGTAAGCCAAGGTAAGTTGCTAGCTAGCATTAAACTTATCTTATAAAATACAAACAATCATAATCACTAGTTAACTACACATGGTTGATGATATTACTAGATATTATCTAGCGTGTTCTGTGTTGCATATAATCTGACTAAGCATACAAGTATCTAAGTATCTGACTGATATACCGCTGCTTCGATGTGGTGGCTGTTGTCGTTGTGTTGCTGGTTCGAGCCCAGGGAGGAGCGAGGAGAGGGACGGAACCTATACTGTTACACTGGCAATACTAAAGTGCCTATAAGATCATCCAATAGTGTAAGGTTAATGAAATACAAATGGTATAGAGGGAAATAGTCCTATAATAACTACAATCTAAAACTTTTTACCTGGGAATATTGAAGACTCATGTTAAAAGGAACCACCAGCTTTCATATGTTCTCATGTTCTGAGCAAGGAACTGAAACGTTAGCTTTCTTACATAGCACATATTGCACTTTTACGTTCTTCTCCAACACTTTGCTTTTGCGTTATTTAAACCGAATTGAACATGTTTCATTATCTAATTGAGGCTAAATTGATTTTATTGATGTATTATATGTATTATATTAAGTTAAAATAAGTGTTCATTCAGTATTGTTGTAATTATTACAAATACATTTTTTATCTTTTTTTGGTCCTCCAATAATCGGTATCGGCGTTGAAAAATCATAATCAGTCGACCTCTACTTCACACATATGCTGAGCACTTGTTGGCTGCGGTCCAACTCATCCAAAACCACCCAATTGGGTTGAGGTTGGGTGATTGTGGAGGCCAGGTCATATAGCCCTTACACAACCTGGAGGTGTGTTGGGTCATTGTCCTGTTGAAAAACAAATGATAGTCCCACTAACCGCAAACCAGATGGGATGGCGTATCGTTACAGAATGCTGTGGTAGCCATGCTGGTTAAGTGTGCCTTGAATCCTAAATAAATCACAGATCGTGTCACTAGCAAAGCACCATCACACCACCACCTCAATGCTTCACGATGGGAACCACACATGCGGAGATCATCCATTCACCTATTCTGCGTCTCACAAAGAAGAGGTGGTTGGAACCAAAAAACGCACATTTGGACTCATCAGGCCAAAGGACAGATTTCCACCGGTCTAATGTCCATTGGTCATGTTTCTTGGGCCAAGCAAGTCTCTTCTTCTTCTTGGTGTCTGTTAGTAGTGGTTTCTTTTCAGCAATTTGACCATGAAGGCCTGATTCTCACACACTCCTTGATGTGTCTGTTACTTGAACTCTGAAGCATTTATGTGGGATGCAATCTGAGATGTATTTAACTTTCTAATTTGTCCTCTGCAGCAGAGGTAACTCTGGGTCTTCCTTTCCTGTGGCAGTCATCATGAGAGCCAGTTTCATCATAGCTCTTGATGGTTTTTGCAACTGCACTTGAACCTTTCAAAGTTCTTGAAATTTTCCTGATTGACTGACCTTCATGTAATGAAGGACTGATGTTTCTCTCTGCTTATTTGAGCTGTTCTTGCCATAAGGATGGCAGGTATTCTAGTGGTTAGAGCAGTAACCAAAAGGTTGCTGGATCGAATCCCTGAGCTGACAAGGAAAAAATCTGTTGTTCTGCCCCTGAACAAGGCAGTTAACCCACTGTTCCCCGGTAGGCCCTCATTGTAAATAAGAATTTGTTCTTAACTTCTTATGGGCAGGTGGTACGGTAGCGTCCCACCTGGCCAACATCCGGTGAAATTGCAGAGCGCGTAATTCAAAAATACAAAATTCAAATATTTAACATTCTTGAAAATATATGTTATACATCAAAATAAACTTAACTTCTTGTTAATCCAGCTGCCGTGTCAGATTTCAAAAAGGCTTTATGGCAAAAGCAAACCATGCGATTATCTGAGGACAGCGCCCCGCATACAAACACATGACAATCATATTTCAACCAGGCAGATGCGCCACAAAAGTCAGACATTGCGATATAATTCATGCCTTACCTTTTGAAGATCTTCTTCTGTTTACACTCCAAATTGTCCCAGAAACATCACAAATGGTCCTTTTGTTCGATAATGTCCTTCATTATGTTCCAAAAATGTCCATTTTATTAGGCGAGTTTCATTCAGAAATACACCGGTTTCAACTCGCCCAACATGCCTACAAAGTATCTAATAAGTTACCTGTAAACTTGGTCCAAACATATCAAACAACGTTCCTAATCCAACCTCAGGTACCCTAAAACGTAAATAATCGATACAATTTAAGACGGAATAAACTGTTTCCAATAACGGATAAAAACAACGTGAAGCGCGCTCCAGTTCACACGCATCAAAACAGTAGAGAGAGTCCACCTGGAGTGACACTTACAATGAATAGCACTACTTCTTCATTTCTCAAAAGAAAAACAGTGAACAATTTCTAAAGACATCTAGTGGAAGCCATGGGAACTGTAACCAGGTTTCTAATAATAAGGGTATCCCATAGAAAACAAATAGAAAATCCTGTGATCTCAATTTTATTTTTTCCCTGGATGGTTTGTCCACTGTGTTTTGCCTGCCATATCAGTTCTGTTATACTCACATACATTATTGTAACAGTTTTAGAAACTTCAGAGTGTTTTCTATCCAAATCTACCAATTATATGCATATCCTAGCTTTTGGCCCTAGGTAACAGGCAGTTTACTTTGGGCACGCTTTTCATCCGGAGGTGAAAATACTGCCCCCTACCCAAAAGAGGTTAACTGACTTGCCTAGTTAAATTAAGGTTACAAAATAGGGCTATCTTCTGTGTATACCACCCCTACCTTGTCACAACACAACTGATTGGTTCAAATGCATTAAGAAGGAAAGAAATTCCACAAATGAACTTTTAGCTAGGCACACCTGTTAATTGAAATGCATTCCAGGTGACTACCTCATTAAGCTGGTTGAGATAATGCCAAGAGTGTGCAATGCTGTCATCAAGGCAAAGGGTGGCTACTTTGTAGAATAATAGTGAAGACCTCAACACCATGAAATAACACAAATGGAATCATGTACATTTGAGATTCTTCAATGTAGAAAATAGTAAAAATAAAGAAAAACCCTTGAATGAGTAGGTGTCCAAACTTTTGACTAGTATTGTATATGGAAAAACTCAAGCCCCTTAACCAAACCAACACAATAACACTAAATTATCATTAACAAACAAATCATCCACAGCATGAAAAAATTTACTTTACTTGAAGCCTGCAGGTATAATGCATTATGATGAAGTAAGTTTTAATACATTTGTAAGACTTCTCATAAGCATGTTATAGCTGTCATTGATATGTTGTATACTGTCTGTATCAGCCATAACATCTCTTGTCTTTACTATTCATAACATCTGTCAAATCATTATTATAATGTTGCCATGAACGTCTTGCGAAGGAGGGTTACCTCATGTTCCTACCAACTGTTCCCTGACCTGGTTGTTATTGAAAGAGCCATTATAAAGAAAGACAAGAATTGCTTCTTGGAATGCCTTCTGGATAAACAAAGGTTATTTTAATCCCCCAGTCCTTCGCAGTTTCACTCAAAGCTGGCACTGAGGCTTATGGCTTCCCACATGGCACCCTATTCCTTGTGTCCCTGGTCAAAAGTAGTGCACTTCATAGGGATTAGGGTGCCATTTGGGACGTAACCTATGGGCTGAGTCGTCCATTAAGCTAACTAACTAACACACATTCACAGGCTCCCTGCTTTCCTCTGTGCTTTAATGTGGCAGGTAATTGCCAGCTCCATAATGACCATCTTACAGGCTGGGCCTGGAAAGGTTGCCTGCTGACTGGCTTTTGATACACTGCATTAATGAAGTTTATGACTCTTGAGCCCTGGGGATCTGTCAAGCTCCCTTGTGCCAGGAAGATAACTTTGCTTAGGTGTTAAAGTGACCTCGCTTTACCTGTATGATGAGAATGTATTGTATACCAGAAAGCGCCTCTGCGCTAGAAGTGTCAGGGAAGGGGCAGCTGGGAAATGCTTTTGCAGAAGTTTGTTTGAGCTTTGAAGAGTGGTTTTGTCAAAGACCTGTTAGCAGTAATGATCGATTTTTTTTTTTCTTCTCCACTGCGTTTTCTGTCTCTTTACTTTACTGGTGCGTAATCTGTCTCATCCGCCATCTTTTTAGAGTACCCACTTTAGTACTCAGATAATTAAAACGCTTGTCATTACAGAGCGACTGCCCCTATAAATCAACTAATCCCTTTTGAAAATGGCCTACGTAGCATCAATATGAGTCCGAAACATTTATTCTAGTTTTAGAATTGACTACAAAGTGTAATTAGGATCATTTGAGTAATAAAGTCAGTCTTGTCTAAAATGGAGTTTGGAACCTTAGTGTGTCACATCGAGTAAATTAAGGTTGGGTTTGGTTACAATGTTAACAAATCATGCCCCCTTTTGCCAAACTCCACATGCAAATCGCCCCTCAGCCCGCTTCGTTCTGTTCATTAAGTGGGGCTCCGTTGTTTCATTGCCCCCAATAATTTCAAAGGATCGCTGCCATTTTAAACTGAATAGCCCTGTACGGATTGACCATGCAATGCATGCTTCCAGCAGGATGCACAGCCAACTGGTTTGCATGCCCTGCCGATGGAACCTATCATGCGGAAGTTGGTTGGAGTTTGTTGGTCCCCAGTGGTGGTGAGTATACAGGTAGCTAGATCACGAATTGCTGGTTGTGCGTCTGTAGATTTTGATAATCATTGTCAGCTATGCAAGTGATGATAGTGACGAGTGATGTTAGCTAGCTAGCTACCCTAGATAGGCTAACGTTAGCCAGCTAGGTAACTATCTAGATCGTTAGCCTAACTCGGTAGGTAATTAACTTTTGCTTTGAAACACAAAAATATTACAAAACAAGAACCTTTTTTTATAATTGTGATGTCGCCAGATTGACTTTAGATGCAGTATAACTTTAGCCAGCTAACTTAAGTTTGAGGGGACCACCGTATTTGACCTATTTTAGCATTGCTAGCTATTTTTTTACAAACTTGCTAGTAACAGTAATGGCAACATTGCCATCTCTATAATGAATTTGACTACATCATAATATGGCAGTTTCCTATTAATTATATGTTATCCTATTTCCATGCCACTAAGGGCTCTATTCAATCCGTGTCTTGGAAGTTCAGCTTTACAGCGTGATTTAAATTAGAAAGTAACGTTTCCGCTCTAGCTGAGACTGCGTTCACGGTAAACACTTCTCAATTCAGAAATGACCTTTTACATTTATATCGTGGAAAATGTAATGCTTCATCTT
Organism: Oncorhynchus tshawytscha; assembly: GCF_018296145.1. Lineage (NCBI taxonomy): Eukaryota > Metazoa > Chordata > Actinopteri > Salmoniformes > Salmonidae > Oncorhynchus > Oncorhynchus tshawytscha. Next base: position 38,927,646 of record NC_056438.1, read on the forward strand.
TACAGATTGAATAGAGCCCTACATTTTTGTGTATTAATACGAAACAGTCACATTAGCCTCTGAGGTGCAATCCCATATCCAGGGAACAAATACATATTGGATACAGCTATGGTGGTACTAGCTAACTCGTGTCTGACTACAACAATGTACTAACTAGCAGCAACAAACTCAAGCCATCCCAGGGCCATAGCAAAACTTGTCATAGCTTGTTTCATAGTATAATGGCGTAACCGGCCTGAATCTAATTCAATCTCGAGCCAGTCAGCCTACATCTGTTAAGCATAGATTTAGCATCCAAACAAGGTTACATTATTTCTCAAACTATATCTATAATTGAGGGTTGATGACAGTCGTTAACCCAGTTTTTCTGTTAGACAAAGTGCATAGTTGGGTGCCAGACTGATCCCCTGGTCATGAACGGATGCCGGGACCTACCATATGAAGCCACTGTGGGTATCATAACATATCCAGCAATGTGATTGCAATGGTTTAGTGACCTCCAACAATAATTTAATTCACTGTTCACTTGCCATTTCACAGCTTGTCAGGCAAGACCTCCGACTAAGTGTCATGCGACACAATTACCCTTGTGACACCACCTCCGTTGTTGCCAGACTCTCCCTCGACTCCTGAAAAGGACACGCCATCATGAGGCCTTTGATAGTGACCCGAGTTACTGCCATGATGACAAACGGCTTCGACTACGACAGGTAGTGTATGTTATGTGAAAAGGCATATTCTAAATTAGTAGGCTAATTCCCCAGCAAAGCAGATGCAGCTAGTAGAGTCCTTTTGGTTGTGAAGCGCATCATAAAAAAGCTTCTTTCTTTAGAACAAAATGGCATTTACCACTTGTCTGTCTATATATCACCCTGTCACAGGTCCTCACAGTCAACACCACCTCATAAGATTGCCTGCTGCAGTTGTTTGAGAGATGTCTAGTTTACAGCAAAACATGCACCACAGAGAAGACCAGAAAGGGGAACCTCTTCAGCATCTTCCAAACATGCCCTCACTGCATTCTATTTCACTTCACATTTTATCATATCTGAAGTGAAATAGGAAGGTGAATGCAACGACCAGGTTGGTTCCACCAGGCTAATCATAACCACCATTGATAATGTAATCAGTGGTGTGTGTCTGACCCGAGCAGTATCTTCGATGAGCCAGGAGCAGATCTATGCTACTTCGCCCATCAATTCGGCCTCTGTCAAAGACCTCACCTCCAGCCCCACCTCTTGCCTGCTCGCCTCCAGGTTGTCGATAGGGAGAACATAATTAGGTAGGTTTAGTCGGACCTGTTCAAAATTCAACATAGTATGCAGTGTCTTCGGAAAGTATTCTGACCCCATGACTCTTATTCTGAAATTGATTATATAAAAATAATGCCTCAGCGATCTACACACAATACCCCATAATGACAACATAAAAACAGGTTCATACAAATGTATAAAAAAAAACATAAGTATTCAGACCTTTTGCTATGAGACTTGAAATTGAGCTCAGGTGGTACATTCAAATTGATTGGACATGCTTTGGAAAGGCACACACCTGTCTATATAAGGTCCCACAGTTGAGCAAGAATGTCTGACCAAAAACCAAGCCATGAGGTCGAAGGAATTGTCCGTAGAGCTCCAAGATGGGATTGTGTCGAGGCACAGATCTGGGGAAGGAGCATTGAAGGTCCCCAAGAATACAGTGGCCTCCTTCCAGTTTAAGAATGATGAAGTTTGGAACCACCAAGACTCTTCCTAGAGCAGTTGGGAGACAAGGTCCTTGGTCAGAGTGGTGACCAAGAACCCGGTGTTAACTCTGACAGAGCTCTGGAGTTCTTCCTTCCAGAAGGACAACGATCCAACAATCAGGCCTTTATGGAAGCCACTCCTCAGTAAAAGGCACGTGACAGCCCGCTTGGAGTTTGCCAAAAGGCACCTTAAAGACTCTCAGACCATGACAAACAGGATTCTCTGGTCAGAAACCAAGATTGAACTATTTGGCCTGAATGCCAAGCGTCACATCTGGAGGAAACCTGGCACCATCCCTACGGTGAAGCATGGTGGTGGCAGCATCATGCTGCGGGGATGTTTTTCAGCGGCAGGGACTGGGAGACTCGTCAGGATGAAGGCAAAAATGAACGGAGCAAAGTACAGAAAGATCCTTGATGAAAACTTGCTCCTGGGTGCTCAGGACGGTTCCAACAGGACAACGACCCTAAGCACACAGCCAACACAACGCAGGAGCGGCTTTGGGACAACTCTCTGAATGTCCTTGAGTGGCCCAGCCAGTGCGCGGACTTGAACCCGATCAAACATCTCTGGAGGTACCTGAAAATAGCTGAGCAGCAACGCTCCCTGTCCAACCTGACAGCGCTTGAGAGGATCTGCAGAGAAGAATGGGAGAAACTCCCCAAATACAGGTGTGACAAGCATGTAGCGACATGCCCAAGAAATAATAATCACTGCTAAAGGTGCTTCAACAAAGTACTGAGTAAAGGGTCTGAATTCTTATGTAAATGTGAAGTATCAGTTTTTTTTTAATGAATTAGCAAACATTTCTAAATACCTTTTTTTGCTTTGTCATTATGGGATATTGTGTGTAGATTGATGAGAAAAAAATACAATTGAATCAGTTTTAGAATAAGAACTTAACAAAATGTGAAAAAAAGTCAAAGGGTCTGAATACTTTCCGAAGGCACTGTATGTTTGTGTCAGATATCACCTAGCCATAACTGCCATTGGTAATAGAACCGTGACTGTGTGCATGTGTTCAGAGATGCAGAGAGACATGGCACTCAACACATCCACAAGGACGTGATTACTAATAATACTGTACAGCACAAATGTCCAGTAATAGCAACACCATTTTCATTCCATGTGTCACTGACGAACTCTGCTTATTATTTCTACAGATGGACTGGAGATGCTTTTGCCATATTTCAGCCTCATTCATTTGATAGGGCGACCATAGTTGGGACGGTTGTATCCGACCTGTTCAAACTTCAACATAGTACCCGTTTGTGTTTCAGATATTACCCATCTTAACTGCCATTGGTAATAGAACAGTGACTGTGTGTATGTGTTCATGGAAACATTTATAGAGCCAGCACATGGAGATTTGCAAGATGATGTGATGAAGTCCTGACTGACAGACAGACAGGCTTGATATTGAAGTCTCTAAATGGGGAGAGACCTGGCACACGGCATTAAACTTTCACTGGACACAACTTTTACTTGTGTTGTCTTTTTTTATTATTGAATTGAATGGTATTAGTAAATATGGGGAGGGAGAAACCATATGTATTTTGCACCAGGATCAGTGAACTCCTGTTGTATACGGGACACCACACATGCAGACCACCATTTTTGCCAAGGTAGTCCCATTACCACCAGACAAAATGCAGATAGGCACAGTATGTGTAACAGCTGGGAATGACAATGAAAGGCGCACATTGTTATATTGGTAGAACACTGCCTCTATGGTATTATGTAAATTGTTGTTCATTCTAGATGGACCTGTTGCTACATTTGAAAGTTAACAAAACAATTTAGTTTAGGATATCTATATACAGTTGATGTCTGAAGTTTACATACACCTTAGCCAAATACATTTAAACTCACTTTCTCACAATTTCTGATATTTAATCCTGGTAAAAATTCCCTGTCTTAGGTCAGTTAGGATCACCACTGTATTTTAACAATGTGAAATGTCAATAATAGTAGAAAGAACGATTTATTTCAGCTTTTATTTCTTTCATCACATTCCCAGTGGGTCAGAAGTTTACATACACTCAATTAGTATTTGGTAGCATTGCCTTTAAATTATTTAACTTGGGTCAAAGTTTTGGGTAGCCTTCCACAAGTTTCCCACAATAAGTTGGGTGAATTTTGGCCAATTCCTCCTGACAGAGCTGGTGTAACTGAGTCAGGTTTATAGGCCTTCTTGCTCGCACACACTTTTTCAATTCTTCCCACAAATTTTCTATAGGATTGAGTGATTGGCTTTGTGATTGCCACTCCAATACCTTGACTTTGATGTCCTTAAGCCATTTTGCCACAACTTTGGAAGTTTGCTTGGGTGTGTTGTCCAATTGGAAGACCCATTTGCAACCAAGCTATGGAGACTGATGCCTTGAGATGCTGCTTCAATATAGCCACATAATTTTCCTTCTCATGATACCATCTATTTTGTGAAGTGCACCAGTCCCTCCTGCAGCAAAGCATCCCCACAACATGATGCTGCCAACCCCATGCTTCATGGTTGGGATGGTGTTCTTCGGCTTGCAAGCATTCCCCTTTTTCCTCCAAACATAACGATGGTCATTATGGCCAAACATTTCTATTTTTGTTTCATCAGACCAGAGGACATTTCTTCAAAAAGTACAATCTTTGTCCCCATGTGCAGTTGCAAACCGTAGTCTGGCTTTTTTATGGCAGTTTTGGAGCATTGGCTTCTTCCTTGCTGAGCAGCATTTCAGGTTGTGTCGATATAGGACTCATTTTACTGTGGATATAGATACTTTTGTACCTGTTTCCTCCAGCATCGTCACAAGGTCCTTCGCTATTGTTCTGGGATTGATTTGCACTTTTCACACCAAAGTACGCTCATCTCTCAGAGACAGAAGGCATCTCCTTCCTGAGCGGTATGATGGCTGCGTGGTCCCATGGTGTTTATACTTGCGTACTATTGTTTGTACAGATGAACGTGGTACCTTCAGGTGTTTAGTTCAACCTTGGGAGCAAGTTCCAGACTTTTGGAGGTTTGCAATTATTTTCTGAGGTCTTGGCTGATTTCTTTAGATTTTCCCATGATGTCAAGTGAAGAGGCACTGAATTTGAAGTTGGGCCTTAAAATACATCCACAGGTACACCCCCAATTGACTGAAATGTCAATTAGCCTATCAGAAGCTTCTAAAGCCATGACATCATTTGTTGGAATTTTCCAAGCTGTTTAAAGGCACAGTCAACTTAGTGTATGTAAACTTCTGTCCCACCGGAGTTGTGATAGTGAGTTCATGTCTGTAAACAATTGTTGGAGAAATTACTTGTCATGCACACTGTAGATGTCCTAACCGAATTGCAAAAACGGCAGTTTGTTTAACAAGAACTTCGTGGAGTGGTTGAAAAACAAGTTTTAATGACTCCAACCTAAGTGTATGTAAACTTCCGACTTCAACTGTAAATTCAACAATTGCATTCTTCTCCAGTTACTCTCTAGGCTACGGTCTTATTCATAGCTTCATTGCTTAGATGTTACTTTCTTGCAAACAAATGTCATCACCTATCCTTTTTTAAACCCCAATACAATAGGCTGATATTAGTTCATTAATGGGTTGTGGACTAGTCTTTGTGGAACAGAATGCTTATACTGTATCTCTCAAGCATGGGCTTCAGCCAGGAGAGCCTGTGGTATTCCATGGGTTTTGATCTGATTTTTCCTTGGCATATGAGGGTTGGGTTTTGAGTTCTAGTAATGTCCATTAACATGTGGCATTTAGTTTGTAAATTATCTCTCTGAACACACACTGACTGTGGTAAAGTTAGTTTATTCTTGGATATCTCTATGGGTCTAGTTTTGTAATGGGACAATATTTTCGCATTTCAGCCAGTTCCTTATTTGTTTTCAAACCTTATTTGTTTTCACTGATTACACATTTGTTTTTCTGCTGCTCATAAAAACAAATAAAATGGAGTCATGGGGGTTTGGTTCGATGTGGATGTGTTACTGCAGACCATATCGAGTTAGCAGCTGCCGACTGTGATCAGGATGGATTTCTTAGAACATGTCTACAATTTAATCTTCAGCAAGCTGTTACACAGTGTGTAGCTTGTGCTTTATTTGTGCCCAAAATCACTAGATACTTCCATCTCTGTTTGTCAATGAAGGTAGTTTGTAGTAGCTAGCGGGCACATTGAGAAGCCAGGCCACGTTAGCGAAGTCACAGACGAGTAGCAGAGTGTGTCCACCTGTACCATTTTTTTTGCTTTACAACTTTTTCACTATCTACTACCTGAGTGTCAGTCTGTCTATCAGTGTTTCATAGCGAGTCAAGTTACAAAACAGGTTGCAGCAGGACACAGGATGCTCGCTAATGGGTTTTGAATTTTGGAGTATTGACAGCTGGCAGTTGGGATGTAAGTGCGCATTGTCTCAATGCAAATTTTTCCCAAAACATTGGCAGACTTGCATGATCACAATCAAGCAAATCAGGAAGTGGTCACTCCATGAAGGGCTTAGGGGTCAAGTGTTCGTTCAACATGTCATGGTGACGTGTTGTCTTATGTAAACAAGACACCAAGTCATAATGGGAGGGTCTGTCCCGCTGTCTGGAGATTCTGCTGCCACGATTGGATAGAGTGCAATCGGTTCATTACAATCCCGTGTTGGTGGGCAAATCAGCATGATTGTAATCCAAAACTTAACCACTCTAAAACAGAGTTTAATGGTTGTGATAAGAGAGAACTGAGGATGGATCAACAACACTGTAGGTACTCCAAAATACTGTACAGAATAAAAATATTCCAAAACATGCATCCTGTTTGCAACAAGGCACTAAAGCAATACAGCAGAAAATGTGACAAAGCAATGAACTTTTTGTCCTGAATACAGTGTTATGTTTGGGGCAAATACAACACATTACTGAGTACCACTCTACATATTTTCAAGCTTAGTGGTGGCTGCATCATGTTTTGGGTATGCTTGTCATCGGCAAGGACTAGGTTTTTTTGTGGGGATAAAAAGAAACAATAGAGCTAATCACAGGCAAAATCCTAGTGGTTGTCTGAATTCCAGCAGACACTGAGAGAGGAGTTCAGCTTTCAGCAGGACAATTACCTTAAACACAAGGCCAAATCTACATTGCAGTTGCTTACCTTGAAGACGGTGAATGCTCCTGAGTGGCCAAGTTGCAGTTTTGACTTAAACCTACTTGAAAATCTATGGCAAGACTTGAAAATGGTTGTCTAGCAATGATCAACAACCAATTTGACAGAGCTTGAAGAATTTTGAAAATTAAGGGCAAATGTTGCACAATCCAGGTGTGGAAAGCTCTTAGACTCACAGCTGTAATCGCTGCCGAAGGTGCTTCGACTCTGGTGTGTAAATACTTATGTAAATTAGATATTTCTGTATAGCATTTCCAATAAATTTGCTAAAGTTTCTTAAAACATGTTTTAACTTATGGTTTATTGTGTGTGTCTAGATGGGTGAGAACCCTCCCCCAATTTAATCCATTTTGAATTCAGGCTGTAACACAACAATGTGGAATAAGTCTAGGAGTATGAATACTTTCTGTAGGCACTGTGACGACATTAGTTACAAAACTCAGTTTTGGAATCTACTCACTGACTATCACCAAAATAATGCTACTTACACTTTTTTTGTAAATTTTGGCACTGGAATGAATGTTTCTAATATCGACGACATTTTCAACCAAATAAGTCGTTTTTTTGCCTTGTTGCCCTTTACTATAGAAAGTGTTACTGTTCATTTTTTTGTGTGTAAAGTAAAATTCTATGGTTGAACTTTTTATTAAATTATTTTTTGTTACTTTTTACCCCATTTTTTTATTTATTTTTGTCCCCAATGATTATGTAATTGGTAGTTTAGTCTTGTCCCATCGCTGCAACTCCTTATGGACTCAGGAAAGGCGAAGGTCGAGAGCTATGCGCCCTCCGAAACATGACCCCGCTGAGCAGCATTGCTTCTTGACACACTGCTTGCTTAACGCAGAAGCCAGTTGCACCAATGTGTCGGCAGAAACACAGTACAGCTGGTGACTGAAGTCAGCGTGCATGCACCTGGCTGCCACAAGGAGTCGCTAGAATGCGATGGAACAAGGACATTCCAGCCGGCCAAACCCTCCCCTAACCCGGGTGATGCTGGGCCAATTGTGCTCCGCCTCAGGGGTCTCCCAGTCGTGGCTGGCCGCGACACAGCCTGAGATGGAACCCGGGTCTGTAGTGACGCCTCTAGCTCTGCGATGCTGTGCCTTAGATCGCTGCGCTGTGTTTCTTATTGTTTCTTTCCTGAAGCCGTTATATAAAATGTGGCCATAGTGCTGGGCTCTGTTCTTAATGTGAAACACCTCTCCACATTGGTCTGTTGTCACAGGACTGACTTGTTATTTTACCTTTGCTTTGGTCCACTGCATCCTGAGATCTGTAAAACACCCTAGCTCTGACGTTTCTCTGAAGATGGACAATGGTCTCGTACTGGCCATGAATGTGAATTGAACACACACACGCACACACTTGGGCGTGAGCAAACATGCATACATGTGCACAAACGCATTCAATCTCTTTTTTTCTTTCTTGCACACGCTCGCGCACACACTTTGTCGCCTGTCACTGAGTTATTGGTTAATGCTGATTATTCAACTGAGTGATGTTAATACTAATTTGCCTTAATTAAAATTGTTAACCTATTCCATTCTATTTTGTAGCTTTCTTGCTTTTAAGGTCAAGATTCAGCGTGTAGGGACAGTCGCTGTAGATAAACAGTCAAGGCAAAATTGAATTACCCATATTAATGATGCGTGGTAATTTATAGATTAGTGATATGGTATTTATTGATGCAATGTTGGGATCAGATGATAATCATACTTTATGTTTTATTGTTGTCACCTGTTGTGTGTTTTTTAAAATTAGTATGTTTTGTTTTCCAGGTGTGTGTGGCTGCTGTGGACCCCTGAGGCCCAGGTACAAACGCCTGGTTGATAACATCTTCCCAGAGGACCCCAAAGTGAGTATTTTACCTCTGTTACAAGATGCATTTGACAAGACATTTTAATGACATTACTTCGATGTCTATAACCAAAGATGTGTTATAGACATTTGTTTAAAATGTCAATCCTTTCCTGTAGTTTTTCCCTAGACTGAGTGGAAATGCCCTCAAAGTAGCATACACGACTGCCAAACAAACATTTCGGGAAGCGTAGGTTATAATTTTGTAGTCATGGAATTTTGTAGTCATGGAGTGTGTGACCTCAAAGCTCATTTGACTTATTCAAATGATTTCCTTTTAGTTTCCAACCATCTTTCAAAATCTTAATTTGCCTATGACATGTAAATGGCAAACACCATCTCATTATCATAATTAAATCTCATGATTTAAAAAATTGCCTACAGCCCTAAACCGTCATGATGAACAATGGTCATCATCAGCTGACAGACCAATATTAACACATCTAGTCCTAACCATTGCACTCTAACAGTTTATCATAGCGATAACAAGCCATTTACTAAATAGCTGTCACTACAGCCAACTTGATAACACAAATAGGATTGTGTGGTAGTGCATGCATTCAAGCCCATTGTTACCCCAGTGCTTAGCTTGCTTTGGAGACCCTGTGTCGCTGTTATGATGAGAAATTTGCCTCAAGTTCAAACGCCATTTTTGGTCAAAAGTAGTGCACTATGTAGGGAATAGGGTGCTATTTCAGACATTACCCATAATTGGCCCGCTGTAACGCGGCACGTAACCGTTATGGTTTGACAAATCTATTTGTGTGACATCGCTTTTGATAACCTTAACTTATTAACGGCTGTTTGAATCCTTAACCTTGTTTTGAATGAAAAAAGCAAATTGTGTGTGTGTGTGTGTGTGTGTGTGTGTGTGTGTGTGTAGTATGCAGAATCACATACACAAGGGAGTCTCTTTTCGTTCTCTCTCACACTGTGTCTGTCTCAATCTCAAGGGCCTTTAGTGTACGCAAACAGGTGCAGGGGGAGTCGGAATGCTCAAATGGTTGCGACATTGTCAAGTGAATTATCACTCAGCAGGTGCTGGAAAAATACTCTGGCGACATTACTCTGGGGACAGTCTTTTTTTTTTCTTCTCCCCCTTGAGTAAAATGTGTAGGACATACAACGAAGTCTCTCTGTTGTAGATGTATCAGATACACTTTCTATGTGCAATTATAAAACACAATAGTAGGTATTTGTAGTCTTTAAGTAGAGCCTGATCATCTTCTTGCCTGATGACTCACCCGGAATTTAGTTTCTCTGCTCTATCAGTTGCTACGTGCAGTCGGTCTGAAACTGCCATCCTAGAAGTCATTTTTGTGACTTCAAAAGGAGGTGTGTTATACAAAACAAATGCATCAGGAATTGGATAGTCTCTAACAAATCTAACCAATCAGAGTATCAAAGTTGATAACGTCATCATGTAGGCCGGCTCTGGCCCAACCTATTGCTTTCTGGGACCAATCAGAATGGTCAGAATGTGTTCTAGAAATCATCAGAGAGGGAGGCAAATCCAGACTCATCGTGGAAAAGAAAGGTCAGTTTGCCGGAACGATGTGGATGAGTAGCCAGGCAAATAATTTTCCACAATAGAAAGAAAAATGCATGAGAGTTAGCTGACGTGGTAACATTTTATTTGACGGTGTCAATGTATGATATGGGCATTTTAAGTGAAGCTGTGTATGCAACTCATAAATGATGTTATACATATGTACTTCATAGAAAGTGTTACCAAAATGGTTTCACTTTATTGTGCTCTTCCTCTCTCTTTTCAATTCACTATAGTAATAGTTCAATATTCCAACCAAGTTCTGAACATACAGAGTAAAAACTCAAACGGACGACAAAAAAAAGCTCAAACCAAGTTTATTTACCCACTGGGTCAAACAGCTGCAAAGACGAAGCATGATGACACAACAACATATATTTATTACCTCCAACTAGGCGGGGTCAACTCCTTGCACATCTAGACAGCCAATGCATCTCTGTTGCAAGGCAGGAACTTAATTGGTTCCTCTCACTGGTGTAGTCATGACCCTGCCTGATGCTAGAACCTTCGTGGGTGTGGAAGTGAATGTTTTTGAGATAGAACTGTAGTAGGAGGATTGTTGCATTGGGCCCCTCTGGCCCCTGTCCCAGGGGTTTCTTTTCACTTCATCTGTTGACTTGACCTCGAGCCGAATTCCTCGCTCCTCCCTGGTTGCGCAGCTGGCCTGCCTTATCAGAGACTAACTGCAGTATCTTGAAAAGACTAATATGTAATTGGAGGACACAGGATGTGATCTTTACTTGTCGTTTATTAGGAACTGATTTACACCACTATCATGGAGACCAATAACCAACTAACTTTCTCTATTGCTCATAGAACAGTTACCAACCTAGGACCAGTGATAGTGACGCCTATTGCTTAGATGAGTCAGCATCATTTATCACTCTATAACACTAACTATTGCCCTTCACCTCCCTCCTTGGAAACATGGGACATAATATGAACTTTCTGCACTTCCCCATGTCTCACTCAGTAACTTTCCATACACCAAGTTCCTATTCACCCTTCATTGACCCCAACATAATCATTCCTTATACATGTAAAGTAATCAATACATTCTAGTGTGGTACTATTAATAAGTATATTTCAGGCTAGAATCTAACACAGGGTTGGGGTCAATTCCACATGAGATCAGTCATTTCATGAAGGGAATTCCCAGTCAATTAGTTGAATATCAATTAATTTCAGGAATTGACCCAGTTAAAATGTAATGGACCATATTCCATTACTATATAGTGAAGTATGTGCATAGTTAGGGTTGCAAAGGGAGAGCATGTTACTGGTAAATGTCAAAATTGACTAGTAAACTACCATATTGTTGGGAACTTTAAAGGATTTTAGGTAACATTCATAACATGTAAAATATATGAAAAATAACAAGATGTTTTAATATGAAAAAAAGAATGCCAAAGCTGTAATACAAATAACCAAAAAACTAAGTGAATACCACTGGTGTTTTTAATTTGAGGGTTTCGGTGTGGAATATCCTTGTTTTACACACTTTGAGTTAATTTATTATCTCTATGTCTTTGTTGTAAATGTTTTGGGGCCAAACTGGTGACAGTTCTTAAAGGCAATAGTTGGAAGGGTTGCAGAGTTGATAGCAAATGATATCATTGTTGATTAGATGCTTAAAAAAATTAATTTGGCTATTTTCTCTTGAACCGTATGGTCTATCAGATAGAAAGTCATGTAAATATGGACACGGATATACAGATTGAGGAAAAAATTAATATTTTATGTAAATGTTTTAAATCAAGTATAAATGACCAAAGTTTCCATAGATTGCCATACTTTTATTACAAAAAGGACATTTACAGTAACTTTGGTAAATTATCTCTAGTTTTGCAACCCTATGCATAGTGTACATTAGTGTCCATGGTCCAATATTGTATGTGTAGTATAATGTAATACTTTATTTATTATGTATTTTTATTTAATATTGCGTGTTATTGTAATGGGCTTGGAGGACATCTTGTCATGCAAACACACACCCACACAGTATGTGTGGGATGGAGAAAACATACTGATAGGGAGAATGCAAGGACACAGTGAATGTGATTTTCCATAAAGCATGCATCCCAAATGGTACTCTATTCCCTTTATAGTGCACTACTTTTGAGCAGAGCCCTCTGCGACCCTTGCCAAAAGAAGTGCACTATATTGGGAATAGGGTGTTCTTTGGGATGCATCCAGAGTGTCAGGAGATCACAAGTTTAATGAACACCCTCCCTCTACATCAGACAGACATCCATCTGAACACGCATGTTCCAGCGCGTGACAGCGTTTAACGATGTCTTAACCTCTGTGATTTACCTCTGAACCTTGATTAATAACTCAACTCTCAAACACTCTTTCTCTCCCGTCCCCCATCTGACCCTAACGTCAACGGCTATATGATTTAAATTCAAGGACAACACTCCATAACTTCCACCGCCCACACATCGGGTTGACGTACAGTACCAGTTATAAGTTTGGACACACCTACTCATTCTAGGGTTTTTCTTTATTTTTATTATTTTCTACATTGTATAATAATAGTGAAGACATCAAAACTATGAAATATCACATATGAAATCATGTAGTAACCAAAAAAGTGTTAATTTAAACACATTTTATTTTTGAGATTCTTCAAAGTAGCCACCCTTTGCCTTGAGGACAGCTTTGCACTCTTTTGGCATTCTCTCAACCAGCTTCATGAGGTTTGTGTTACTGGAATTAAATTCCTACATGTTTTAATACCCAATTAAATGAAACACTCTGCCCACTTCTAAGAATTTGTAAGACTTTTATTTGCATAAAATGGACAGAGACCAGTCTCAAAATCAATCATTAGCGTTTATTCTCGAGAGGCAAACTTAACCAGCATGGCTACCACAGCATTCTGCAGCGATACGCCATCCAATCTGGTTTGCACTTAGTGGGACTATCATTTGTTTTTCAACAGGACAATGACCCAACACACCTCCAGGCTGCTTAAGGGCTATTTGACCAATAAGGAGAGTAATGGAGTGCTGCATCAGATGACCTGGCCCCCACAATCACCCAACCTCAACCCAATTGAGATGATTTGGGATGAGTTAGACCGCAGAGTGAAAGAATAGCAGCTAACAAGTGCTCAGCATATGTGGGAACTCATTCAAAACTGTTGGAAAAGCATTCCAGGTGAAGCTGGTTGAGAGAATGCCAAGAGTGTGCAAAGCTGTCAATGCAAAGGGTGGCAACTTTGAAGAATCTACATTTAAAAAAATGTTTAACACTTTTTTGCTTACTGCATGACTCCATGTATTTCATAGTTTTGATGTCTTCACTATTATTCCTCAATGTAGTAAATAGTACAATTAAAGAGAAACCCTTGAATGAGTAGGTGTGTCCAAACATTTCAATGGTACTGTATGTGAATTACAATTTTTATTTGAATTTATGGGCATTTTCAGTGTTGTTGAATTGGACATTTCTCATGAATTGAAAGGTCTTTTTCAATTCCCTGTCCAGTTCAAGTGGTGATTGGGCTAGAATTATTGAAAAAATGGCAGAATCTGCTTTTCGAACTGCCTTTCCTGAAAATGACTTGCCCCCCCCACCCACCGTTATGGTATTACTACAGCGCTGAATTCCGATTCTCCACTCTTCTTCCTGATTTGTTCACTCCGCTCATCGATTTCAATTGCTGTAAACTTAAGCTTGAGGGATTTTCCACCCTATATCTTACACTTTTCCATTCCTTTGAAATCCATGAGGGGGACTGAACAAGTGCATCATGTTCATTATGCCCGTATAACAAAAACAACAATACTTCTCCTTTTACCTCAGTTTCTGACAATGTTCTTACATTTGGTGCTTCTGTAACCCCTTGTGTACTACTCTTTCAGGATGGCCTGTCCAAGTCAGACATGGAGAAGCTCACCTTCTACGCGGTTTCAGCCCCGGAGAAGTTGGACAGGATTGGGGCCTACCTGGCGGAGCGACTGAGCCGAGATGTGGTCCGCCACCGCTACGGGTAAGTGACCTTCGAGTGACCATTGACCTTGAAACAACCCCTACCCCAATAAACTAATCAACTGTCTTCTTGTGGCCTCTTCTTCAAATAATAATTATTTTCATTTACATTAAGTTTTTTGTGTATTTCCAAAATTGTACATCAACAAATAACCTTCAATTCATTACAATGTCATACCTTATCAAAATTAAGACAACCAATATATACATTCACTCAATAAAAATACATTTTCCAAATGGTCTTTCTAAAAACAATGGTATATTGTCCTTTTAATGCAGGGAAAAGGACACCAATAATTAATGCAGGGACACTTAAATCCGTTTTACCTCATTTCTACCAGCATGTTAAATGTGCAACCAGAGGAAAAGAGAACTCTAAGCCCAGCTTTACTCCACACACAGAGATCTGTACAAAGCTCACCCTCCATTTGGCAAATCTGACCATAATTTTATCCTCCTGCTTACAAGCAAACACTAAAGCAGGAAACACCAGTGACTCGCTCAATACGGTAGTGGTCAGATGACTCCGATGCTAAGCTACAGGACTGTTTTGCTAGCACAGACTGGAACATGTTCCAGCATTCTTCCGATGGCATTGAGGAGTGCACCACATCAGTCACTGGCTTCATCAATAAGTGCATCAATGACATCGTCCCCACAGTGACCATACTTACTTACCCCAACCAGAAGCCATGGATTACAGGCAACATCCGCAATGCGCTAAGGGTAGAGCTGCAGCTTTCAAGTAACTGGACTCTAACCCGGACGGTTATAAGAAATCCTGCTATGCCCTGCGACGAACAATCAAACAGGCAAAGTATCAATACAGGACTAAGATTGAATCGTACTATTGTGGCAGGGCTTGAAAACTATTTCAGACTACAAAGGGAAGCACAGCCGCAAGCTGCCCAGTGACATGAGCCTACCAGTCAAGTTAAATGATTTTATGGTCACTTCGAGGCAAGGAACACTGAAGCATGCATCAGAGCATCGGCTGTACGACTGTGTGATCACGCTCTCCATAGCCGATGTGAGTAAGACCTTTAAACAGGTCAACATTCACAAGGCAGCAGGGCCAGATGCATTACCAGGACATGTACTCTGAGCATGCGCTGACCAACTGGCAAGTGCCTTCACTGACCTGTAGCCTTGAAGTGCTTTGAAAGGCTGGTCATGGCTCACATCAAAACCATTATCCCAGAAACCCTAGACCCACTCCAATTTGTATACCACCCCAACAGATCCACAGATGATGCAATCTCTTTTGCACTCCACACTTCCCTTTCCCACCTGGACAAAAGGAACACCTATGTGAGAGTGCTATTCATTTACTACTGCTCAGTGTTCAGCACCATAGCATAGTGATGCGCTTTGAGGGCATTAAGGACCCTGACTTCCTGATGTGCCGCCCCCATGTGGTAAGGGTAGGTAACAACACATCTGCCTCATTGATCCTCAACATGGTGGCCCCTCAGGGGTACGTGCTCAGTCCCCTCCTGTTCTCCCTGTTTACCCAGGAATGACTTTAACACCATCATTTTAAGTTTGCCGACGACACAACGGTGGTAGGCCTGATCACCGACAGCGATGAGACAGCCTAGACCTGGCCATGTGATGCCAGGAGAGCAACCTGTCCCTCAATGTGATGATGACAAAGGAGGTGATTGTGGACTACAGGAAAAGGAGGACCGAGCACACTCCCATTCTCATTGACGGGGCTGTAGTGGAGCAGGTTGAGAGCTTCAAGTTCCTTGGTGTACATATCACCAACATACTATCATGGTCCAAGCACACCAAGACCGTCGTGAAGAGGGCATGACAAAGCCTATTCCCCCTCAGGAGACTGAAAAGATTTGGCTTGGGTCCTCCGATCCTCAAAAGGTTCTACAGCTGCATCATCGAGACCATCCTGACGGGTTGCATCACTGCCTGGTATGTCAACTGCTCTGCCTCCGACCGCAAGGCACTACAGATGGTCATGCATACGGCCCAGTACTGGGGCCAAGCTTCCTGCCATCCAGGACCTCTTTACCAGACGATGTCAGTGGAAGGCCCTAAAAATTGTCAAAGACTCCAGCCACCCTAGTCATAGACTGTTCTCTCTGCTACTGCACAGCAGCAAGTGGTACCGGAGCGCCAAGTCTAAGTCCAAATGGCTTCTTAACAGCTTCTACCCCCAAGCCATGAGACTTCTGAACAGCTAATCAAATGGCTACCCAGACTGTTTGTGTTGTCCCCCCCCCCACCCACTCTTTTACGCTGCTGCTACTCTATTTTTATTCATGCATAGTCACTTTACCTCTACCTACAGTACATGTACATATTACCTCAATTACCTCGACTAACCGGTGCCCCTGCACATTGACTCTGTACCTGTACCCCATGGATATAGTCATGCTAATGTTATTTTACTGCTGCTCTTTAATTATTATTTTTACTTAACACATATTTTTCTTAACTGCATTGTTGGTTAAGGGCTTGTAAGTAGGCATTTCACTGTAACGTCTTTACCGGTTGTATTCGGTGCATGTGAAAAATAAAAATTGATTTGATACAACAATCTGTACTCTTAATTTTTTACTTCGACCCAGACCCCACTGTGTTGTGTGATCATTTAGAAAATCCCTCTTTTGTGAGGCGCTGGTTTTATTGTCATTTTAAGTGATTTCTCTCCTATGATTTAATGTGTTGCGAAATGTAATAAACATTCATTAAGGACTAAAACTGGGGTCTGTCTGATGAAATTTGCAAAAATAGAGTGGCAGCGCTGAATCAATACAGCGACTATATTGACAGGAATTACATTTCATTGGGTGTGATTTACCCCTAAAGCTGAAAACCAAAGAGCGAGACACACGTAGACCAAGAAAGTGTTAGTTTCAAATGGCACCTTATTTCCTATAAAGTGCACTGCTTTTGCTATGTGCTATTAATCACTTGGCGTTGTAGTATGTGTGACTAACTGCTTGTCATTGCCCAATACTGCCCATCTAATGTGTTCACTGTCCAAGGGTTGCCAACCCCATTCGCTGGGCAAGTTCTCTGATTTTGCTGTAGCACCCACAGACCATTTGAATGCCAATGAATGGAATGGAAATGTGAAACTAGAGTAGTACTACATTGTTAAATCGTGTACATTGGCTTAGTTGCTAGTTGTTCATCTTGTTTTTTTGGCACAATATCCTGAATTTTTTTCAAACAACATCTGGACTTTTTGGCACAATATCTTGAATTGTTGGCACAATATTCATTAATTTTATGTACAGTCACTCGTGAAAGTTTTCATGTTTTGCTGCCTTAAAATGTCATCTAAAACATTGTGTTTTTTCTACCTGATCCACTTCTTCAAAGTTAACAAATAAATACAATTTTATACATATATATATACACGTATACAGTGCCTTTGGAAAGTATTCAGACCCCTTGAATATTTCCACATTTTGTAGGCTTACAGCCTTATTCTAAAATGTATTAAATAGTTTTCCCCCCTCATCAATCTACACACACTAATGATGAAGCAAAAACTGGTTTGAAGAAATTGACTAATTTATAAAAAAAATGAAAACTGAATTCAGACCCTTTACTCAGTACTTTGTTTGACACATCTTAGACAGTGATTACAGCCTCGAGTCTTCTTGGGTATGACGCTACAGGCTTGGCACACCTGTATTTGGGGAGATTCTCCCATTTGTTCTCTGCAGATCCTCTTAAGCACTGTCAGGTTGGATGGGGAGCACTGCTGTACAGCTATTTTTAGGTATCTCCAGAGATGTTAGATCAGGTTCAAGTCTGGGCTCTGGCTGGGCCACTCAAGGACATTCAGAGACTTGTCCCGAAGCCACTCTTGCGTTGTCTTGGCTGTGTGGTTAGGATTATTGTCCTGTTGTAAGGTGAAACTTTGCCCCAGTCGGAGGTCCTGAGCACTTTGGAGCAGGTTTTCATCAAGGATCTCTCTGTACTTTGCTCTGTTCCTCTTTGCCTGACTAGTTTCCCAGTCCGTGCCGCTGAAAAGCATCCCCACAGCATGATGCTGCCACCACCATGCTTCACCATAGGGATGGTGCCTCCAGACATGACGCTTGGAATTCAGGCCAAATAGTTCAATCTTTGTTTCATCAGACCCAGAGGTTTCATCAGAGGTTTTTTTTGCTTTGACATGCACTGTCAACTGTGAGACTTTATCCACAGGAGTGTGGCTTTCCAAATAATGTCTAATCAATTGAATTTACCACAGGTGGACTCCAGTGAAGTTGTAGAAACATCTCAAGGATGATGACTGGAAGCAGGGTGCATATCAGCTCGATTTCGAGTCTCGTAGCAAAAGGTTTCAATACTTAAGTAAATATGTATTTTTATTTGTAATACATTTGCAAACATTTCTAAAAACCTGTTTTCCCCGATGAGGAAAAACAAAGTATTTAATCCATTTTAGAATAAGCCTGTAAAGTAACAAAATGTGGAAAAAGTCAAGCGGTCTGAATACTTTCCGAATGCACTGTACTTACAGTAGCTAGCAAATGCAGCTAGCTAGTTTAGCTTACTTAAACACCCTTCTCAAACAGAGGGATGCTATATTAGCTAGCTGGCTATGACTATCCAACACAACAATGGAACTCTTCCACTGCTAAACTGCTTACTGATTATACACTGCAACATTACAGCATAATTGTAGCAGGTTTACTAATACGTTAGTTCTATTAGCTATGTTGACTATGACTTTACTTTTGCGAATATGTGACTGACCGGCTTGAAAGGGTGTTTTTTACATTGGAATTAAAGTAGAGACTCGGCGCAAGAAAGGGGTATATCATACACTACAGTTGAGGAACAATGGGAAAGTAATTCTGCTTTGAAAGTTGATAAACTTGTAACCTCACTTTTGAGAAAATGGTCATTGAATGTTTTGGCACACCCACATGGACAGCTCTTCTCTGTCTACACTCTTTTGAGAAAATGGCTCTTGAATATTTTTGGTACCTACTGGAGAGCTCTTCTTTGTCTACACCCATTCAGCATCGTTCAAACCCTCTAAATTCTTAGCCCCACCCATCACTTTAAAGGTTCACATGTGAGGCCACCAAAGATTTCAAGACTAAAGGCTTGTTTATACTACGGTTCTGTTTGTCAATTTAATCTGGAGTGCCAGAGTGTGCTCAGAGTGAGCTCTGGGCGTTCATAAACTCAAAGCGTTGTCAGATTGTCTGTTTGTAAATTCAGAGAGTTTTGGTCTCTGAGTGTTCAGAGCGCACACTGGAAAACGAGTAGGGTTGATCCGAGCGTTCATGGTTGAATTGCTGCAAAGAAACCACTACTAAAGGACACCAATAATAAGAAGAGACTTGCTTGGGCCAAGAATCATGAGCAATGGGCATTAAACCAGTGGAAATTTGTCCTTTGGACAGAAGTTCAAATTTGGTTCCAACAGCCGTGTCTTTGTGAAATTATGATCAACTTGTGTTTTTCCCACCGTAAAGCATGGAGGAGGAGGTGTGATGGTGTTGGGGGGCTTTGCTGATGACACTGTTTGATTTATTCAGAATTCAAGGCACACTTCACCAGAATGGCTACCACAGCATTCTGTAGCGATACACCGTTCCATCTGGTTTGCACTTTGTCCTACTATAATTTATTTTTCAACAGAACAATGACCCAACACACCTCCAGGCTGTGTAAGGGCTATTTTTTCAAGGAGTGATGGAGTGCTGCATCAGATGACCTGGCCTCCACATTCACTGAGCTCAACCCAATTGAGATGGTTTGGGGATGAGTCAGACTGCAGAGTGAAGGAATAGCAGCCAACAAGTGCTCAACATATGTGGTTACCTCTTGAAGACTGTTGGAAAAGCATTCCAGGTGAAGCTGGCTGAGAGAATGCAACAGTGTGCAAAGCAATCAAGGCAAATAGTACCAGCAAAACACTAGTCTCAACTTCAGCAGTGAAGAGGCTGGCCTTCTAGGCAGAGTTCCTCTGTCCAGTGTCTGTGTTCTTTTGCCCATCTTAATTGTTTGTTTTTATTGGCTAGTTTGAGATATGGCTTTTTCTTTGCAACTCTGCCTAGAAGGCCAGCATCCCGGATTCGCCCCCTCTTCACTGTTGACGTTGAGGCGGGTGTTTTGCGGGTACTATTTAATGAAGCTGCCAGTTGAGGACTAGACACTCTAATGTACTTGTCCTCTTGCTCAGTTGTGCCCCGGGGCCACCCACACCTCTTTCTGTTCTGGGTAGAGCCAATTTGTGCTGTTCTGTGAAGGGAGTAAAAAAAAGTGATTTTCTTTAAAAAACAAGGACATTTCTAAGTCATGCTAAACCTTTGAACGTGTGTGTGTCTCTATATATATCCTAGATCCTAATGAATTCAAAATGAAGATGTATGTCTTTACACCCCAGAAGTATTCCTTGGTGGAAGTACCTTTGGCAGCCAGTGAAAACATAATGACAGTGAAAACATTTTTTTTTAGAAACTTGTGCAAATGTATTAAAGATGAAATATTTAATTTACATAAGTATACAATCCCCTGTTTCAATACTTTGTAGAAGCACCTTTGGCAGTGATTATAGCTGTGAGACTTTAAGTCTCAAAGACCTTTCCACACCTGGATTGTGTAACATTTATTTTCAATATTTATCAATGTCAAATTGGATGTTTATCAGTGCTGGACAACCATTTCCAGGTCTTACCATAGTCTAGAAAATCGAACTCGGCCACTCAGAAACATTCACTGTCTTCTTGGTAAGTAACTCCAGTGTAGATTTGTACTTGTGTTTTAGAATATTGTCCTGCTGAACGGTTATCTCCCAATGCCTGGTGGAAAGCAGACTGAACCAGGTTTTCCTCTAGGATTTTGCCTGTGCTTAGTTCAACTACATTTTTTTTATCATGAAAAACTCTCCAGTCCTTATTGATTACTAGCATACCCATAACATGATGCAGCCACCACTGCATGGAAATATGGAGGGTTGTACTCCGTAATGTGTTGTATTGCATTTTCCCCAAACGCAGCACTTTTTAGTCAGGGCAAAAATGTATTGCTTTGCCACATTTTTGGCAGAATTACTTTATTGCCTCGTTGTAAAATGGAATGCATGTTTTGGAATATTTTTATTCTGTACTGGCTTCTATTTTTTTAACTCTTAAATTAGGTTAGTATTCTGGAGTAACTACAATGTTGTTGATCCATCCTCAGTTTCCTCCTATCACAACCATTAAACTCTAACCATTTTAGTCTCCGTTGGCCTCATGGTGAAATCCCAAGAAATGTGGAGTAGGTTGTCTAGATCTGCACTAAAAAAACTGTGCCATGGGTGTTTAGACTAGGCACTGTATGTTATGTTCTGCATGTAATGGCTGTGACATGAAAACTAACCCCGCTGCCTGCTTGTCATTGCCCTGCATCCTCAACACATAATACATCCAATGCCAGTCTTCGAGAATGGCTGCCTGGCTACCCAAACTCCTTGCTCCGGCCAAACGGAACGCCATGCCCACGGATGTTAGTTTCTTCTCCGCAATGAGTCTGAATCTGAGTACTTCCCCAACCATTTCTAGAACACACACATTTTGACCATTCTGATTGGTCCCTGAAATACTGATGGGTTGGGCCAGAGATGGAACACATTTGGGTCATGCGGCATTTAGAAAATGTGTCATTGGTTTTGATTCTCTGATTGGTTCGAGATTTTCCAATCCCCGATAACTTAATTTTGTACAACACCTCTCATTTTGACGTCACCACAGACTACTTCAATGATGGCAGTCTCAGACTGAATTATGTAGCAACAAACAGCAGTGGAAGAATTCAGTTTGAGTCGTTAGGCAACCAGAATGGCTACTCTGCTACCTGAACCATTTTATATTTTAGAAATATACTGAAAATAATTAACATTCTCTTGACCCATGCAGGTATGTAGTCATCGCCATGGAGGCTCTGGACCAGCTCCTGATGGCCTGTCACTCCCAGAGCATCAAGCCCTTTGTGGAGAGCTTCCTCCACATGGTGGCCAAGCTGCTGGAGTCCCGGGAGCCAGACCTGCAGGTCCTGGGGACCAACTCGGTATGTAACACCCCATGGTCCTTTGTGGCCAGCTGCTCGACCATGGCACTTGCCACGTAAGGATTGTGGGTTCGATTACTGCTGTTGACCACCCATACGGAAATGTATGGACACATGACTGGAAGTCGATTATAAAAATACAGTGCCTTCAGAAAGTATTCACATCTTTTGACTTTTTCCACATGTTGTTACATTACAGCCTTATTCTAAAATGGTTTAAAAAAAATCCTCATCAATCTACACACAATAACCCATAATAACAAAGCAAAAGCAGTTTTTTGAAATATCACATTTACTTAAAGTATTTAGACCCTTTACTCAGGTACTTTGTTGAAACACCTTTGGCAGCGATTACAGCCTCAAATCTTCTTGGGTATGACGCTACAAGCTTGGTACACCTGTATTTGGGGAGTTTCTCCCATTCTTCTCTGCAGAGCCTCTCAAGCTCTGTCAGGTTGGATAGGGAGCGTCGCTGCACTGCTATTTTCAGGTCTCTCCAGATGTTCAATCGGGTTCTAGTCTGGCTCTGGATGAGCCACTCAAGAACATTCAGAGACTTGTCCCGAAGCCACTCCTGCGTTGTCTTGGCTGTGTGCTTAGCGTCATTGTCTTGTTGGAAGGTGAAGGAACCATCTTGGTGTATTCCAAACTTCTTTTTAAGAAGAATGGAGGCCTGTGTTCTGTGTTCTTGGGGACCTTCAATGCTGCAGACATTTTTTTCCCCCAGATCTGTGCCTCGACACAATCCTGTCTCTGAGCTCTACGGACAATTCCTCATGGCTTGGTTTTTGCTCTGACATGCACTGTCGACTCTGGGACTTTTATATAGACAGGTGTAAGTCTTTCCAAATCATGTCCAATAAATATATTTTTACCACAGGTGGACTCCAGTAAAGTTGTAGAAGCATCTCAAGGATGATCAATGGCAACAGGATGCACCTGAGCTCAATTTCAAGTCTCATGACAAAGGGTCTGAATACTTATGTAAATAAGTTATTTCTGTTTTTAAAAATGTCTAAACCTGTTTTCGCTTTGTCATTATGGGGCATTGTGTGTAGATTGAGGGAAAAAAAGTGACAACAACTGTAATATCTTGATTAGATAAGTATCCACACCCCTGAGTCAATACATGTTAAATCCACTTTGAGGGCCTCCCGAGTGGCGCAGTGGTTTAAGGCACTGCATCGCTGTGCTAGCTGTGCCACTAGAGATTCTTGTTTCCAGTACAGGCTGTCTCGCAGGCCCATGGGGCGGCACACATTTGGGCCAGCGTCATCCGGGTTAGAGGAGGGTTTGGCCGGCAGGAATGTCCTTCTAACGCGCATTAGCGACTCCTGTGGCAGGCCGGGCGCAGTACATGCTGACAAAGTACACGTTGACACCAATGTGTGGCTGGCTTCCGAGTTGAGTGTGCATTGTGTCAAGAAGCAGTGCCACTTGATCGGATTGTGTTTCGGAGTACGCACAGCTCTCAACCTTCGCCTCTCCCGTGTCCGTACGGGAGTTGCAGCGATGAGACAAGACTGTAACTACCAATTGGACACCACGAAAATGGGAGAAAAAGGGGGTAAAGAAGCTGTGAGTCTTTCTGGGTAAGTCTCTAAGAGCTTTGCACACCTGGATTTTACAATATTTGCACATTATTCTCTAGCCAGCCGTTTTCAGGTCTTGCCTTATATTTTCCATAACAAAGGGGTTTAATACTTATTTAACATGTCAGCTTTTCATTTTTTTTTGTTTTTTGTAAAAATTCCTAAAACATAATTCCACTTTTTGGGTTATAGGGTTTATTTTTTAAATTTTATTTCACGTTTATTTAACCATGTAGGCCAGTTGAGAACAAGTTCTCATTTACAACTGCGACCTGGCAAAATAAAGCAAAGCAGTGCAACATAAACAACAATACAGAGTTACACATGGGATAAACAAACGTACAGTCAATAACACAATAGAAAATGTATACAGTGTGTGCAAATGAAGTAAGGAGGTAAAGCAATAAATAGGCCATAGTGGCGAAGTAATTACAATTTAGCAATTAACACTGGAGTGACAGATGTGCAGATGAGGATGTGGAAGTAGAAATACTGGTGTGCAAAAGAGCAGACAAAATTCAAATACGGGGATGAGGTAGGTAGGTATTTGGTTGGATGTGCTTTTTACAGATGGGCTGTGTACAGCTGCAGCGATCGGTAAGCTGCTCTGACAGCCGCTGCTTGAAGTTACTGAGGGAGATATGTCTCCTACTTCAGTGATTTTTTTTTTTGCAATTCGTTCCAGTCATTGGCAGCAGAGAACTGGAAGGAAAGGCGGCCAAAGGAGGTGTTGACTTTGGGGATAACCAGTGAAATATACCTGCTGGAGTGCATGCTACGGGTTGGTGTTGCTATGGTGACCAGTGAGCTGAGATAAGGCGGAGTTTTACCTAGCAAAGACTTATAGATGACCTGGAGCCCGTGCGTTTAGTGACGAATTTGTAGCGAGGACCAGCCAATGACAGCTTACTGGTTGCAGTGGTGGGTAGTTGGTGACAAAACGGATGGCACCGTGATAGACTGCATCTTATTTGCTGAGTAGAGTGTTGGAGGTTATTTTGTAAATTACATCGCCGAAGTCTAGGATTGGCAGGATAGTCAGTTTTACGAGGGTATGTTTGGCATCATGAGTGAAGGAGGCTTTGTTGCGAAATAGGAAGCCGATTCTAGATTTAACTTTGGATTGGAGATGCTTAATGTGAGTCTGGGAGGAGAGTTTACAGTCTAGTCAGACACCTAGGTATTTATAGTATTTATTGTTGCCCACATATATAGGCCAGTGACACAATCTTAATATAATACATTTTAAATTCAGGCTGTAAAACATGTGGAAAAAGTCCAAAGGTGTGAGTACTTTCTGAAGCCACTGTTAGAAGGAATGTAAAATAAACTGCCATATGGATTGAATTTGAATCATTTGTCATTTCATTGGGATTCAATGTAAGTGTTTAGGACCGTGGTTGAAAGACTGTTCGAATGAAATGGACCTCCCTCATGCAATTCACCCCCCCCTCATTTATGGTCATTTAAATGTCTTATTTCATTAATGTTTTAAACAATTTGAAGTTCGGATAGCGTGAATGTTTGAAAGTTGGTCTTGTATCTTAAATGGCATAGAATAGATAGATGGCATGATTGGACTGGTTGATTGATTAATTGATTGATGGGATATCCTGAACATGTGACAGTTGGTTTGGTGTCTCCATCTTGAATGGTGAGTCATTTTATGGAAACATTTATATAGTTATAGTTTTAGAAAGATTTTAAAGAATTTGAAGTTCTTAAAAACTTTAGTACATCACTGGGGCTGAGCTCCCTGCCATCCAGGACCTCTATATCAGGCGGTGTGAAAGGAAGTCCGGAAAAGTCATTAAAGACTCGAGCCACCCATAGCCTGTTCCCTCTGCTTCTGCACGGCAAGCGATACCGGTGCAACAAGCAGACCTGGCAACGTGCACGCTGTTGTGTCTTTACTATCATTAAATTGAAGACCTAGTTTTTATCAAAGATTCTCTGTAATTAGTATTACGTGATCAAACTGATTAATCATGTAACTGTAATTAACTAGGAAGTCGGGGCACCAAGGAAAATATTCAGATTACAAAGTTATAATTTCCCAATATAACCTTTAAAATATTTTATATCTGATCAATTAGTCTTCGTATTAATGAATGATTTACTTTACCTCACGTTAGTCTCATTCCAAACGTCGTAAATTGTTGGTTATCTGCACAAACCCAGTCCTCACTGAGTCATCCAT
This sequence comes from Oncorhynchus tshawytscha, assembly GCF_018296145.1. Lineage (NCBI taxonomy): Eukaryota > Metazoa > Chordata > Actinopteri > Salmoniformes > Salmonidae > Oncorhynchus > Oncorhynchus tshawytscha. Next base: position 38,953,779 of record NC_056438.1, read on the forward strand.
ACATCAATTGTCTTAAATCATTTATTTATTACTAACTATGTAATTCACAGAAATGCATAAACAAACAAAGTAAATATGGTTACAAGAAATGATAGGAGAATGTGCCCTAGTGGGCTAAACCGGAATGGTGGAATGTTAGACGAGGGAAGTGGGGGTCGACGAAGAAGTCACTACAGAGTTAATAATTATAACAATTGAAATGCTAATCTTTTACACATGAACACTCACTCATTTGGGAACAATTGCAATCAATATATATATATTTATGCTCGGTGTGTCGTTTTGATCTTTGTTGAAAAGTTAGTTTCTGTTGGAGAGTTTTCGTCCTCTCTCTCGTGGTTAGAATGGATTGTTCAGAGCGACATTCATTCCTTTTGTTGTAGAATGGATGTTTCGGCGGTTGTTCTTCGCTTTCAATGATACCGAATTCCTAGCTGCAGACTAGTAATTAATATCAAAGACTTGTTCTTATTCTGTCGGTATCGATAGTCTAAGAGTTTAACCACGTGGTATGGTTAAAAGATTCAGCAATGGTCTGCAACCTTTGTCCTCCCGTGATTGAGAGAAACATGCTTTACTGAGAATTTCTCAAGGTTGGGTTTTATTCGGAATTGCAGAAAAGGGTCCCAGGATGCCTGACCCTAACTGGGCTCATAGGCAGTCCTCTTATTTAGTTCAACTCAAAAAGGAATAGGAATTTCCTTCATTAAACAGTCCAAAATCACATGACACAATTTTACAAACAGTATCATACTCACTCATTCATCTTATACAACAATTAGATGTAAACCTCATATCTGAGGCTATTATATAAACAGTGTTATGGTAATGTGGCCGCACCGTCTCCCATGAGCTTCCCCAAGTTGTAACAAATGGAGCAGTTCGTAGCTGGATTCTTCACCGATCTTTTATACCTTCTCCGGAACGTAAACGTTGTTCGGACCTCAAGTTCTGTGAGGTGGAAGAAATTCCTTTGTTCTCTATGAAACTTCACTCTATCTCTATACTGTGTGACCATGAGGAGATCCTCAGGAATTTACGACCTCCCTCTGACCACAGCAGCCTAGTTGAAGGAGGAAAGGGGGAGCCAGGGATAGGGGGATGGGTCTTGCTGTACCCAAAGAGGGCAACGTCATGACACATTTTGCATGACAACTACGCAATTCTCTGTCCATGTACGCTGGTACGAGATTGGAGTTAATGGTACGCAGAAATGAATAGGTCCTGATAATTATTGTTATTGTTTCTTTTTTTTACATTTGAATAAAAAATTCATCCACTGAGTAAATCTAACATCCTGATTCTCGAACTGCAACACAGACATGTACAGAGTTTGTGTCAACGGACATGAAGAATGATGCATCATTATTTGACGTAGCTACCTCGTGTCTGCCCCTCTTCCTGTTTGTTGTGATGCTGAGATTCCCGACTGTCAGCTGTACATAAACACAAATCCCTTTGACTCTGTGTGTTGTGGAAAGGTAAACACTAATTGTTTCAAGCTAACTTTAGAGAACATAAGATGGACATTCAGTGGGCTCTGAAGTGCCAGCTGTTCACTCACATTTGCTAGTGAAAGAAATTAAATGCAAATACAAAAAATAACTGGTTGCACTTGTGCGAGTGTGATATACATTTTATCCGCGTCCCAGTAGTTGTATTTTCCACGTAACATTACAAGGATCACGCAACCTGATAGACTGTAACTGTAATTTTGATCCACGTCACAAAAAGCATTACAAAATTATAATCAAATATAAACATCTTGTCGTTAAACAACCTCTTGGAACTACCCATCTCGGATCTGGGAGAATTGTCATCAACTACACTAATTAGCATAGCGCAACGGTCAAAAAATATTACTAGAAAATATTCATATTCATGAAATCACAAGTGAAATATAGTGAAACACAGCTTAACCTTTTGTTCATCACCCTGTCATCTCAGATTTTGAAATTATTCTTTACAGCCAAAGCAAGACAAAGTGTTTGTGTAAATTTATCGATAGCCTAGCATAGCATTATGTCCAGCTAGCAGCAGGAAGCTTGGTCACGAAAATCAGAAAAGCAATCAAATTAATAGTGTACCTTTGAGCTTCGGATGTTTTCACTCACGAGAATCCCAGTTAGACAGCAAATGTTCCTTTTGTTCCATAAAGATTATTTTTATACCCAAAATACCTCCGTTTGTTGGCCACGTTATGTTGAGAAATCCACCGGAAATAGCGGTCACGACAACGCTGACCAAAATTCCAAATTATATCCATAATATTGACAGAAACATGGCAAACGTTTTTTATAATCAATCCTCAAGGTGTTTTTCAAATATCTATTCGAAAATATATCAACTGGGACAATTGGCTTTTCAGTAGGAGCGAGAGGAAAAATGACTACCTCTTTCTTTTACGCAAGAATCACTCTGAGAGCCCTCAGCTGGCCACTTACGCAATGTAATCGTTTACGCTCATTCTTCAACATAAAGGCGTGAAACCACGTCAAAATGCTGTAGACACCTTAGGGAATACGTAGAAAATATCCCTTTCAATGGCCAGTAGGGGTGCATAGGAACACAACTGTTTCAAAACATGAGTCATTTCCTGATTGGATTTTTCTTAGGCTTTTGACTGCAATATCAGTTCTGTTATACTCAGACAATATTTTTACAGTTTTGGAAACTTTAGAGTGTTGTCTATCCTAAGCTGTCAATTATATGCATATTCTAGCATCTGGTCCTGAGAAATAGGCCGTTTACTTTGGGCACGTTATTTTTCCAAAAAGGAAAATAGTGCCCCCTAGCTTCAAGAAAACAAAGTCGGGAGTTTAGAAGACTGTGCGATGAAGAATGCATGAGTGTCTGGTATCAGCTATAGAGGCAATGCTTCTAAAATGCCTTTGGACTAGATTTGAGATTTTATCAATTTCGAAAATCTGAAATTATTTATGCACTGCTAAGAAATACAGTTCGGCAGAGTCTGGTCAACATGCGCACAGATCAGGCCTGGAGAGAAATTGGCACAATGACAGGGAGGGGGGGGGGCAGCCTGGTCTACTCCCACCTTTCGACTGTGATGTTGGGGATATTGTTCATATTCCACAGTAATGAAGACTGCGAACCAATATTTAGTCTCGTTGCCAAGAACAAAACCCAGTACAGAGCCTCCCTCAGTACAGACATGCTGAGTGACCTCGTTACCAGGAAGGTTTCAATGATTGCCAGAGGAACTGTTTGCCCTGCTGCGTAAGGCTAAATCTGCTAGCTACGAGGCAAATCTGTCTAGGAAATTATTTCCTGAACGTTTGAAGGTCTCCAGAAGATTGTGCTCACCCACTATTTCCTATCATTGCTTTTTTGTTTTTATTATGGATAATATGTTGATTTGATACTGATGCTCTGCTTCAAACATTTGTTCTTCTCATATCAGAGTTTAAAAAAATAAGACATTGTAACGGTTTTCTTGAGTTGAAGGAGAGGCGGACCAAAACGCAGCGTGGTTATTATTCATGGTTCTTTAATAAAGAAACTATACATGAATAGACTAACAAAACAATAAATGTGAGAAAACCTAAACAGCCCTATCTGGCGCAAACACAGAGACAGGAACAATCACCCACGAAACACTCAAAGAATATGGCTGCCTAAATATGGTTCCCAATCAGAGACAACGATAAACACCTGCCTCTGATTGAGAACCACTTCAGGCAACCATAGACTTTTCTAGAAAACCCCACTATACCACAATCCCAATACCTACAAAAAAAAACAAGACTAAACACACCACATAATAAAACCATGTCACACCCTGGCCTGACCAAAATATTAAAGAAAACACAAAATACTAAGACCAGGGCGTGACAGACATTTGTACCTTTAAATGTACCTACATTTAAAAAACTCCAAGTACAAAGGCCCTTTGTTCTTTCTAATTACATCTTGTTAATGACATTTACCATATGTGTAAATGGAATGCTATAGTTTTGGCAAGTCTGTTTTGTCATGCACAAAGTAGATGTCCTAAGTGATTTTTTTTCCAACAATTGTTTACAGACATATTATTTCACTTGTAATTCACTTGTAATATCACCAGTGGGTCAGAAGTGTACATACACAAAGTTGATTGTGCCTTTAAACAGCTTGGAAAATTCCAGAAAATGATGTCATGGCTTTAGAAGCTTCTGATAGGCTAATTGACATAATTTGAGTCAATTGAAGGTGTACCTGTGGATGTACTTCAAGTCCTACCTTCAAACTCAGTGCCACTTTGCTTGACATCATGGGAAAATCAAAAGAAATCAGCCAATTTCCAAATGCCTGAAGGTACCACATTCATCTGTACAAACAATAGTACCCAAGTATAAACACCATGGGACCACGCAGCCGTCATACTGCTCAGGAAGGAGATGCATCCTGTCTCCTAGAGATGAACGTGCAAAAAGTGCAACTCAATCCCAGAACAGCAAAGGACCTTGTGAAGATGCTGGAGGAAATGGGTACAAAAGTATCTATATCCCCAGTAAAACGAGTCCTATATCGACATAACCTGAAAGGCCGCTTAGCAAGGAAGAAGCCACTGCTCCAAAACTGCCATAAAAAAGCCAGACTACGGTTTGCATCTGCACATGTGGACAAAGATCATACTTTTTGAAGAATTGTCCTCTGGTCTGATGAAACAAAAATGAACTGTTTGGCCATAATGACCATCGTTATGTTTGGAGGAAAAAGGGGGAGACTTACAAGCCGAAGAACACCATCCCAACCGTGAAGCACGGTGGTTGGCAGCATCATGTTGTGGGGGTGATTTACTGCAGGAGGGACTGGTGCACTTCACAAAATAGATGGTATCATGAGAAGGAAAATTATGTGGATATATTGAAGCAGCTTCTCAAGAAATAAGTCAGGAAGTTAGATTGGTCACAAATGGGTCTTCCAAATGGACAATGTCCCCAAGCATACTTCCAAAGTTGTGGCAAAATGGCTTAAGGACCACAAAGTTGAGGTATTTTCGTGGCCACCACAAATCCCTGATGCCCTGCTGCGTAAGGCTAAATCTGCTAGCTACCAGGCAAATTTGACCTCAATCCTATAGAAAATGTGTGGGCAGACCTGAAAAAGCGTGTGCGAGCAAGGAGGCCTAAAAACCTGACTCAGTTACACCAGCTCAGTCAGGAGGAATGGGCCAGAATTCACCCAACTTATTGTGGGAAGCTTTTTTTGGTCCTCCAAATAATCGGTGTCTGCGTTAAACAATCATAATCTGTTGACCTCTAGTGTGTGTGTGTGTGTGTGTGTGTGTGTGTGTGTGTGAGCGAGAGAACATGTGCACAGATGGAGAAAGTAACAGTCAATTGGTGATGAATGAGCTGTCTTACCGTAGAAGGCTTGGCTGGCTGTGTGTTGTAAATTGGGTCATAAATGTTTGGCTGGATAGAACCTGAATAATTATTTTATTATTTAAATTATCATCCTCTCTTTTCTTCTGTAGTTTGTCCTTCAAAATAAGAAATAAAGCTGTGATTTAGAATGTGTCTCCTTGAGAATAGACTAAGTTCAGTTCTGTCTTTTTGAAAGGAGACAATTTAGGACATGAAACACCAGTGTAGAGTTTTTTTTTCTCAGTATCAAGTCATCACCATATTGTCCTCACAGGAGTCCTCAGAATTGAACAATTACAGCTTAAAATTATATTTTTTTTAAAATGAGGGCTGAAATGAGGGAATGCATCACAGAAAGAGGGAAGAAGATAAGACTTGAGAGGAAAGTGTGACGAAGCGATATAGCTCAAAGCAGAAATACTTTTTCTGCAAGGTCACTCTGTTCCCAAGCAAGGACATCTCAAAACGGGGGACTGTTGCACTTACTGTCCACAAACTGACACAATATACTGTTTTTAACAGGGGTGGTGGAGAGGAGAGGTCACATTTATTTCTGTTTTACACGGATGCACTGTATACAGATTTACAAACAATTGTTTGCTCAAATTCCCCCACGCTAGAGACTGTGTTTTTGTCCAATTTTACATTTATTTGGTCATTTTTGGTCAGGGTTGCAATAAATGTGTATTTGCTAATCAGCATGGACCGAAGGTTGTGGCTATGTTTTACTCTTAAGCATTCTAAAGATGACTGAGAAGTTGCTGTGTTTTTTCTCTTGGCACTGCCGCCTGTTCATTTGAGCCTGGAAACAGAGCCGGTTGTTTAGATGTGAAAGCCGATGAATTACTTGTGTGGTATAGAGGCTGACTGAGGAGAGGGAGGAAGGAGGGTGTGGGTGGTAGGCTAGAGACTGCCTTTATGTGTGAGCCATGTTCATGGAATGTTCCCTTATGGCACAGGCTAAAACACCGAACTGGTCTCTTTTTAATTTGGTTGTGTACTTCTCATGGTTTCCCCCCCATTTTAGCCAGTTAGAAAATTAGCTAAGCATCCATGTTTGTTTAGTTCGCTCAGACTTGGTTTTGTGACCAAATTATATAACCTATCACCAGATTTAAATGAAAATCCTGGGAGGAGTATCCTAAACAGAAAATTTGACAGACTATAACATCAAACAGGCTTATGTTTCATTTGAAAAAATATAGGCACCTCAGAGATTACAAAATGTGAAAGTTGTTTTATGTATGTAGGTGTTTGTATTGTATGGTAGAATACATACATATGTGATGTATCTGAATGTTTGGTGTATGTTCGGTATGTTTGTATTATGTTATTTAACGACATAACACATGAAACTGTTGAAGGCAATGTGAAAACTCACTACAATTTTCCAAAAAGTGACAGTTGAAAAGGATCTATATCCTCCCTGTTCGTTTCGATAGATGAGCCACAGTCGACTTGGTACACAGACACATGTAGTCATTGAGTCAATCACACAAGCGATCTTGTACATGCTATATTCATAACCACAGGGCAGTCATCCACACCGCGTGTCTTATGGATACAACAAAGTTACGATGGAGTGACCCGGGGTACCTGTGTTTGCCCTCGTTCACACTTTCCTCCCATCTTTGGCTGATTAGGCTGCTACTAATAGCCCTTCTTCTATTTTCAGAGTCATTCACTGAATGACAGTTTCCAAACTGAGGAATGGAGATATCAAATTTTATTGGTCACATACACATGGTTAGCAGATGTTAATGTGAGTGTAGTGAAATGCTTGTGCTTCTAGTTCTGACTATGCAGTAATATCTAACAATTTCACAACAACTACCTTATACACACAAGTGTAAAGGAATGAATAAAAATATGTACTTATAAGTATATGGATGAGCGATGGCCGTGCGGCGTAGGCAAGATGGTGCAGATGGTATAGACTACAGTATATACATATGAGATGAGTAATGTAGGGTATGTAAACATTATATAAAGTGGCAATGTTTAAAGTGACTAGTGATACATTTATAAAATCCAATTATTATTAAAGTGGCTAGAGATGAGTCAGTATGTTGGCAGCAGCCACTCAATGTTAGTGATGGCTATTTAACAGTCTGATGGCCTTGAGATAGAAGCTGTTTTTCATTCTCTCGCTCCCAGCTTTGATGCACCTGTACTGACCTCGCCTTCTGGATGATAGTGGGGTGAACAGGAAGTGGCTCAGGTGGTTGTTGTCCTTGATGATCTTTATGGCCTTCCTGTGACATCGGGTGGTATAGGTGTCCTGGAGGGCAGGTAGTTTTCCCCCAGTGATGCATTGTGCAGACCGCACTACCCTCTGGAGAGCCTTGCGGTTGTGGATGGAGCAGTTGTCATACCAGACGGTGATACGGCCCGACAGGATTCTCTCGATTGTACATCTGTAAAAGTTTGTGTTTTCGGTGACGAGGCAAATTTCTTCAGCCTCCTGAGGTTGTGGAGGCGCTGTTGTGCCTTCTTTACCATGCTGTCTGTGTGGGTGAACAGTTTCAGTTTGTCCGTGATGTGTACACCGAGGATCATAACTTTCCACCTTCTCCACTATTGTCCCCTCTGTGGATAGGGGGCTGCTCCCTCTGCTGTTTCCTGAAGTCCACGATCATCTCCTTTGTTTTGTTGACGTTGAGTGTGAGGTTATTTTCCTGACACCACACTGAGGACTCTCACCTCCTCCCTGTAGGCCGTCTCGTTGTTGTTGGTGATCAAGCCTACCACTGTATTGTCATCTGCGAACTTGATGATTGAGTTGGAGGCATGCATGGCCACGCAGTCATGGGTGAACAAGGGGGTACAGGAGAGGTTTGAGAATGCACCCTTGTGGGGCCCCAGTGTTGAGGATCAGTAGGGTGGAGATGTTGTTTCCTACCCTCACCAACTGGGGGCAGGCCCGTCAGGAAGTCCAGGATCCAGTTGCACAGGGCGGAGTCGAGACCAAGGGTCTAGAGCTTAATGACGAGTTTGACGGGTACTATGGTGTTAAATGCTGAGCTGTAGTCAATGAACAACATTCTTACATAGGCATTCCTCTTGTCCAGATGGGTTAGGGCAGTGTGATTGCGTCATCTGTGGACCTATTGGGGCGGTAAGCAAATTGGAGTGGGTCTAGGGTGCCAGGTAGGGTGGAGGTGATATGATCCTTGACCAGTCTCTCAAAGCACTTCATGGTGACGAAGTGAGTTCTACAGGGCGATTAGTTGTTTAGCTCAGTTACCTTAGCTTTCTTGGGAACAGGAACAATGGTGGCCCTCTTGAAGCATGTGGGAACATCAGACCGAATGGGGATTGATTGAATATGTCCGTAAACACACCAGCCAGCTGGTCTTCGCATGCTCTGAGAACACGGCTAGGGATGCTGTCTGGGCCATCAGCCCTGCGAGGGTTAACACGTTTAAATGTTTTACTCACGTTGGCCGCGGTGAAGGAGAGCCACAGGTTTTGGTAGCGGGCTGTGTCAGTGGCACTGTATTGTCCTCAAAGTGAGTAAAGAAGTGGTTTAATTTGTCTGGGAGCAAGACGTCGGTTTCTAAGACTGGGCTGGTTTTCTTTTTATATTCCGGGATTGACTGTAGACCCTGCCGCATTCGTCTCGTGTCTGAGACGTTGAATTGCAACTACTTTGTCTCTATACTGATGCTTAGCTTGTTTGATTACCTTGCGGAGGGAATAGCTACACTGTATGTATTCGGTCATGTTTGCAGTCGCCTTGCTGTGATTAAATGCAGTGGTTCACGCTTTCAGTTTTGCGTGAATGCTGCCATCAATCTACGGATTCTGGTGGGGAAGGTTTTAATAGTCACCGTGGGTACATCACCACCAATGCACTTGCTAATAAACTCACTTACAATCAGCCTATACGTCAATATTGTTGTCTGAGGCTATCCGGAACATATCCCAGTCCACATCATCGAAGTAATCTTGAACCGTGGAATCCGATTGGTCGGACTAGCGTTGAACAGACCTGAGCACGGGCGTTTCCTGTTTAAGTTTCTGTGTATAGGCTAGGAGCAACAAAATGGCGTTATGCTCAGATTTGCTGAAAAGAGGGCGAGGGAGGGCTTTGTATGCGTCGCGGAAGTTAGATTAGCAATGATCCAGAATGCTGCCAGCCCGGGTCGTGCGTTCGATATTGTGATAAAATTTAGGGAGCCTTGTTTTCAGATTAGCTTTGTTAAAATTCCCAGCTACAATAAATGCAGCCTCAGGATCTATGGTTTCCAGTTTACATAGAGTCCAATGAAGTCCTTTCAGGGCCGTCGGGGTGTCTGCTTGGGGGGGGATATACAAGGCTGTGATTGTAATCGAAGATAATTATCTTGGTAGATAATGCGGTCGGCATTTGATTGTAAGGAATTCTAGGTCAGGTGAACAAAAGGACTTGAGTTCCTGTATGTTGTTATGAACACACCATGACTTGTTAATCATAAGGCAAACACCCCCGCCCTTCTTACCAGAGAGATGTTTGTTTCTGTCGGCTCGTTGCGTGAAGAAACCGGGTGGCTGTACCGACTGATAACGTATCCCGAGTGAACAATGTTTCCGTGAAACAGAGAATGTTACAATCTCTGCTGTCTCTCTGGAAGTCAACCTTTGCTCGAATTTCATCTACCTTGTTGTCAAGAGACTGGACATTGGCTCGTAGTATACTCGGGATCGGTGAGCGATTTGCCCGTCTACGGAGCCTGACCAGAAGACCGCTCCGTCCACCCCTTCTGCGGCGCCGTTGTTTTGGGTCGCCTACTGGGATCTGATCTATTGTCCTGGGTGGTGGTCCAAACAAAGGATCCACTTCGGGAAAGTCGTATTCCTGGTCGTGATGTTGGTAAGTTGACGTTGCTCTTATGTCAAATAGTTCTTCCTGGCTGTGTGTAATAAGACTTCAGATTTCCTGGGGCAACAATGTAAGACATAATAAACAAAAAAACTAAATACGGCATAGTTTCATACGAACGCGAAGCGACCATCTCTGTCGGCACCATCTCATAAGGAATGGAGACTTGGTTGCCAAACTGAGGAATGGAGACTTGGTTTCCAAACTGAGGAATGGAGACTTGGTTTCCAAACTGAGGAATGGAGACTTGGTTGCCAAACTGAGGAATGGAGACTTGGTTTCCAAACTGAGGAATGGAGACTTGGTTTCCAAACTGAGGAATGGAGACTTGGTTTCCAAACTGGTTTATTTGAAGTGCATCTTACAAAGGCTTCATATATCCTTCATATAGGCTTCATAAGCACTACATAGATGCTTCGCAAATCATCTATAACTGTATATCATGCTCTAGAGATGTGTGGCATAACTGGCATAACTGTGACATAACCATACATTTATTTGTTCACATTCGTTAATCCTTTATTTTTTTAAATATTTTTTTACCTTTATAAATATTTTTTTTCTCATTTAGATAACATCTCTTTTCCAAGAGAGACCTTGTCCAATAGCAGCAGAGGGAACAACGTTTCAGACAAAACAACTTACATACACTAACTCAACATTAAACAAAACTACAAACACACATACACTAACTTAACATTAAACAAAACTACAAACACACATACAGTACAAAAAAAACATTTTAAATTAAAACACAAACGTCTTGACTAAAAATAGCTGGCCTAAAAACAATTACACTCTTCTATGATATATATATCGATCAAGTGTTTAAACTCCACCAACGAAACTAGATCATCAAATTGTCTAATTTTCAGGAGAGAATTCCAGGACCACGGGGCTAAGTAACTAAAACTATTTCTACCATGACCTGTTCTAATTTCTGGTACTGTTAGAAGCAAATCAGAATGGGACCGTAATTGATATTTATTTACTGACCTGACTAAAAAAGAACAGAGATAAAATGGCATTTTACCCAATATGGCCTTATAAATCAGTGTATACCAGTGTTTAAGCCTACGCAAGGTCAATGACGACCAGCCAACAGCACTGTAGAGATCACAATGATGTGTTAGAAGTTTCTGATTTGTAATGAACCTGAGGGCTGCATGATACACTGAATCAAGTGCTCTCATGGTAATGGCTGAGGCCTGCATATATATATATATATATATATATATATATATATATATACAGTGGGGCAAAAAAGTATTTAGTCAGCCACCAATTGTGCAAGTTCTCCCACTTAAAAAGATGAGGCCTATAATTTTCATCATAGGTACACTTCAACTATGACTGACAAAATGAGGGAAAAAAATCCAGAAAATCACATTGTAGGATTTTTAATGAATTTATTTGCACATTATGGTGGAAAATAAGTATTTGGTCAAAAACAAAAGTTTATCTTAATACTTTGTTATATACCCTTGGTTGGCATGACAGAGGTCAAATGTTTTCTGTAAGTCTTCACAAGGTTTTCACACACTGTTGCTGGTATTTTGGCCCATTCCTCCATGCAGATCTCCTCTAGAGCAGTGATGTTTTGGGGCTCTTGCTGGGCAACACGGACTTTCAACTCCCTCCAAAGATTTTCTATGGGGTTGAGATCTGGAGACTGGCTAGGCCACTCCAGGACCTTGAAATGCTTCTTACGACGCCACTTCTTCGTTGCCCGGACGGTGTGTTTGGGATCATTCTCATGCTGAAAGACCCAGCCACGTTTCATCTTCAATGCCCTTGCTGATGGAAGGAGGTTTTAACTCAAATTCTCACGATACATGGCCCCGTTCATTCTTTCCTTTACACGGATCAGTCGTCCTGGTCCCTTTGCAGAAAAACAGCCCCAAAGCATGATGTTTCCACCCCCATGCTTCACAGTAGGTATGGTGTTCTTTGGATGCAACTCAGCATTCTTTGTCCTCCAAACAGGACGAGTTGAGTTTTTACCAAAAGGTTCTATTTTGGTTTCATCTGACCATATGACATTCTCCCAATCTTCTTCTGGATCATCCAAATGCTCTCTAGCAAACTTCAGACGGGCCTGGACATGTACTGGCTTAAGCAGGGGGACACGTCTGGCACGGCAGGATTTGAGTCACTGGCGGCGTAGTGTGTTACTGATGGTAGGCTTTGTTACTTTGGTCCCAGCTCTCTGCAGGTCATTCACTAGTTCCCCCGTGTGGTTCTGGGATTTTTGCTCACCGTTCTTGTGATCATTTTGACCCCACGGGGTGAGATATTGCGTGGAGCCCCAGATCGAGGGAGATTATCAGTGGTCTTGTATGTCTTCCATTCCCTAATATTTGCTCCCACAGTTGATTTCTTCAAACCAAGCTGCTTACCTATTGCAGATTCAGTCTTCCCAGCCTAGTGCAGGTCTACAATTTTTTTTCTGGTGTCCTTTGACAGCTCTTTGTTCTTGGCCATAGTGGAGTTTGGAGTGTCACTGTTTGAGGTTGTGGACCGGTGTCTTTTACACTGATAACAAGTTCAAACAGGTGCCATTAATACAGGTAACGAGTGGAGGACAGAGGAGCCGCTTAAAGAAGTTGTTACAGGTCTGTGAGAGCCAGAAATCTTGCTTGTTTGTAGGTGACCAAATACTTATTTTTCCACCATAATTTGCAAATAAATTCATAAAAAATCCTACAATGTGATTTTCTGGATTTTTTTCTTCTCATTTTGTCTGTCATAGTTGAAGTGTACCTATGATGAAAATTACAGGCCTCATCTTTTTTAAGTGGGAGAACTTGCACAGTTGGTGGCTGACTAAATACTTTTTTGCCCCACTGTGTGTGTGTGTGTGTGTATATATATATATATATATTTTTTTATTATATATATATTTTTTTTTATTATATATATTTATATTTTTATATATATATTTATACATATTTTTATATATATTTATATATATTTATATATATATTTATATATATACACACACACACACACACAGTGGGGAGAGAAAGTATTTGATACACTGCCGATTTTGCAGGTTTTCCTACTTACAAAACATGTAGAGGTATGTCATTTTTATCATAGGTGCACTTCAACTGTGAGAGACGGAATCTACAAAAATCCAGAAAATCACATTGTATGATTTTTAAGTAATTAATCTGCATTTTATTAGATACATCAGAAAAGCAGAACTTAATATTTGGTACAGAAACCTTTGTTTGCAATTACAGAGATCATACGTTTCCTGTAGTTCTTGACCAGGTTTGCACACAATGCAGCAGGGATTTTGGCCCACTCCTCCATTCAGACCTTCTCCAGATCCTTCAGGTTTTGGGGCTGTCACTGGGCAATACGGACTTTCAGCTCCCTCCAAAGATTTTCTATTGGGTTCAGGTCTGGAGACTGGCTAGGCCACTCCAGGACCTTGAGATGCGTCTTACGGAGCCACTCCTTAGTTGCCCTGGCTGTGTGTTTCGGGTCGTTGTCATGCTGGAAGACCCAGCCACGACCTATCTTCAATGCTCTTACTGAGGGAAGGAGGTTGTTGGCCAAGATCTCGCAATACATGGCTCCATCCATCCTCTCCTCAATACGGTGCAGTCGTCCTGTCCCCTTTGCAGAAAAGCATCCCCAAAGAATTATGTTTTCACCTCCATGCTTCACGGTTGGGATGGTGTTCTTGGGGTTGTACTCATCCTTCTTCCTCCAAACATGGCGAGTGGAGTTTAGACCAAAAAGCTCTATTTTTGTCTCATCAGACCACATGACCTTCTCCCATTCCTCCTCTGGATCATCCAGATGGTCATTGGCAAACTTCAGACGGGTGTGGACATGCACTGGCTTGAGCAGGAGGACCTTGCGTGCGCTGCAGGATTTTAATCCATGACGGCGTAGTGTGTTACTAATGGTTTTCTTTGAGACTGTGGTCCCAGCTCTCTTCAGGTCATTGACCAGTCCTGCCGTGTAGTTCTGTGCTGATCCCTCACCTTCCTCATGATCATTGATGCCCCATGAGGTGAGATCTTGCATGGAGCCCCAGACCGAGGGTGATTGACCGTCATCTTGAACTTCTTCCTTTTTCTAATAATTGCGCCAACAGTTGTTGCCTTCTCACCAAGCTGCTTGCCTATTGTCCTGTAGGCCATCCCAGTCTTGTGCAGGTCTACAATTTGATCCCTGATGTCCTTACACAGCTCTCTGGTCTTGGCCATTGTGGAGAGGTTGGAGTCTGTTTGATTGAGTGTGTGGACAGGTGTCTTTTATACAGGTAACGAGTTCAAACAGGTGCAGTTAATACAGGTAATGAGTGGAGAACAGGAGGCCTCTTAAAGAAAAACTAACAGGTCTGTGAGATCCGGAATTATTTTTTTATTTTACCTTTTATTTAACCAGGTAGGCAAGTTGAGAACAAGTTCTCATTTACAATTGCGACCTGGCCAAGATCAAGCAAAGCAGTTCGACACATACAACGACACAGAGTTACACATGGAGTAAAACAAACATACAGTATAAACAAGTCTAAATACGATGTGAGCAAATGAGGTGAGATAAGGGAGGTAAAGGCAAAAAAAGGCCATGGTGGCAAAGTAAATACAATATAGCAAGTAAAACACTGGAATGGTAGATTTGCAGTGGAAGAATGTGCAAAGTAGAAATAAAAATAATAGGGAGCAAAATAAATAAATAAAATAAATACAGTAGGGAAAGAGGTAGTTGTTTGGGCTAAATTATAGGTGGGCTACGTACAGGTGCAGTAATCTGTGAGCTGCTCTGACAGTTGGTGCTTAAAGCTAGTGAGGGAGATAAGTGTTTCCAGTTTCAGAGATTTTTGTAGTTCGTTCCAGTCATTGGCAGCAGAGAACTGGAAGGAGAGGCGGCCAAAGAAAGAATTGGTTTTGGGGGTGACTAGAGAGATCTACCTGCTGGAGCATGTGCTACAGGTGGGAGATGCTATGGTGACCAGCAAGCTGAGATAAGGGGGGACTTTACCTAGCAGGGTCTTGTAGATGACATGGAGCCAGTGGGTTTGGCGACGAGTATGAAGCGAGGGCCAGCCAACGAGAGCGTACAGGTCGCAATGGTGGGTAGTATATGGGGCTTTGGTGACAAAACGGATTGCACTGTGATAGACTGCATCCAATTTGTTGAGTAGGGTATTGGAGGCTATTTTGTAAATGACATCGCTGAAGTCGAGGATTGGTAGGATGGTCAGTTTTACAAGGGTATGTTTGGCAGCATGATTGAAGGATCCTTTGTTGCGAAATAGGAAGCCAATTCTAGATTTAACTTTGGATTGGAGATGTTTGATGTGGGTCTGGAAGGAGAGTTTACAGTCTAACCAGACACCTAGGTATTTGTAGTTGTCCACGTATTCTAAGTCAGAGCCGTCCAGAGTAGTGATGTTGGACAGGCGGGCAGGTGCAGGCAGCGATCGGTTGAAGAGCATGCATTTAGTTTTACTTGTATTTAAGAGCAATTGGAGGCCACGGAAGGAGAGTTGTATGGCATTGAAGCTTGCCTGGAGGGTTGTTAACACAGTGTCCAAAGAAGGGCTAGAAGTATACAGAATGGTGTCGTCTGCGTAGAGGTGGATCAGAGACTCACCAGCAGTAAGAGCAACATCATTGATGTATACAGAGAAGAGAGTCGGTCCAAGAATTGAACCCTGTGGCACCCCCATAGACTGCCAGAGGTCCGGACAGCAGACCCTCCGATTTGACACACTGAACTCTATCAGAGAAGTAGTTGGTGAACCAGGCGAGGCAATCATTAGAGAAACCAAGGCTGTCGAGTCTGCCGATGAGGATGTGGTGATTGACAGAGTCGAAAGCCTTGGCCAGATCAATGAATACGGCTGCACAGTAATGTTTCTTATCGATGGTGGTTAAGATATCGTTTAGGACCTTGAGCGTGGCTAAGGTGCACCCATGACCAGCTCTGAAACCAGATTGCATAGCAGAGAAGGTATGGTGAGATTCGAAATGGTCGGTAATCTGTTTGTTGACTTGGCTTTCGAAGACCTTAGAAAGGCAGGGTAGGATAGATATAGGTCTGTAGCAGTTTGGGTCAAGAGTGTCCCCCCCTTTGAAGAGGGGGATGACCGCAGCTGCTTTCCAATCTTTGGGAATCTCAGACGACACAAAAAAGAGGTTGAACAGGCTAGTAATAGGGGTGGCAGATAATTTTAGAAAGAAAGGGTCCAGATTGTCTAGCCCTGCTGATTTGTAGGGGTCCAGATTTTGCAGCTCTTTCAGAACATCAGCTGACTGGATTTGGGAGAAGGAGAAATGGGGAAGGCTTGGGCGAGTTGCTGTGGGGGGTGCAGTGCTGTTGACCGGGGTAGGAGTAGCCAGGTGGAAAGTATGGCCAGCCGTAGAAAAATGCTTATTGAAATTCTCAATTATGGTGGATTTATCAGTGGTGACAGAGTTTCCTATCTTCAGTGCAGTGGGCAGCTGGGAGGAGGTGTTCTTATTCTCCCTGGACTTTACAGTGTCCCAGAACTTTTTTGAGTTAGTGTTGCAGGAAGCAAATTTCTGCTTGAAAAAGCTAGCTTTGGCTTTTCTAACTGCCTGTGTATAATGGTTTCTAGCTTCCCTTCTAGCTTCTTACTGGTTGGTAGGTGATCAAATACTTATGTCATGCAATAAAATGCAAATTAATTACTTAAAAATCATACAATGAGACTTTCTGGATTTTTGTTTTAGATTCCGTCTCTCACAGTTGAAGTGTACCTATGATAAACAATTACAGACCTCTACATGCTTTGTAAGTAGGGAAACCTGCAAAATCGGCAGTGTATCAAATACTTGTTCTCCCCACTGTATAAACTGACAGTAATGTACATCGTACCAGTTCCTTCCTGGCCTCAAAAGAAAAACCAGCCTTATGCCGGTAATAAAATCATATTCTCAGTTCTCTACATGCACAGTGAAGCTCAGCTTCTCATCGACACACACACCCAAATATTTGTACACTTAAACTTGCTCTATAGTATGTCCAGCCAATGTAGCGATGACATGATTTGTAACCTGTCTGGCATTTGAAAATACCATGCATTTTGTTTTACCTGAATTTAGAATCGGCTTTAAATCAGACAGATTCTGTTATATGATGTTAAATGCTCAAGGGGCATTTTCAAAAGCTAAAGATAAACTACTACTACTTGAATAAAGAACAGTATCATCTGCATAGAAATGACCATCCTCTGTTTCAAAAAGATCCCCAATGTTGTTGATATAAAAAATGAACAAGAGTGGGCCCAAAATAGAACCTTGCGGAACACTTGAGCACACCTCTATGGACTCAGATTTACAACCATGCGCCATTACACATGGTGCACGATTTGATAGGTAATTTATTAACCAATCTAGAGCATGACCAGTAATTACACAACATTTTAACCTTTGCTCTAACACAGCACGGTCCACGGTGTCAAAAGCCTTCGACAAATCAATAAAAACAGACACACAGTGTAACTTCTTATTAAGAGCACAGTGGATGTCATTTAAACCCTTCAATGTTTATAGAGCATGAGAGCAGTTCTTTTTGCTGAGGTGTTTTTGTACATGCATTTTCATGCTCCATAAATTTTCTCTTGGCAAAAAAATAGCACAAAATACCCCGAATATTTTAAATGAATTTGAGGAGAAGTTCACACGCTCCATTGCTCTCTGTGTGTATGGCTGTGATTTGCAATCTCTTTAGTCCTTGTTTGCTTATGTAGTTCCACATGGTTGTTCCACTTCCAGGGCAAGCCATTGAAGGACCGAGCTCTTGTTTTCTGACCGAGCATGGTCAACAGAGTCCCACTTCATAAGAGAAACAGGAGAGTCTTTGTTCTAGGGAGAGGGCCGAGAAAGCCACATTAGAAAGCAATGAAGTGGATGCTTCTGACTCAATAAAGGAAAATAAACGTACGTCCTTATCCTAGCTTAAAGCACTAGATGACTGCCATGTCGAGTGGAAAGTGGACACTGCCTAGCCAGGCTACAGTCAGGCTCAGACCCTATTGCTTCCCCCACTTTCCTTACAGATCAAGGTAATTGGATACAAGAAAGGAAACTGATTTGAATTTTGGGGCCTGGCCAAAGATTGAGATTCTCCAACATTCTCCTAAATTGTGCACTTGCACACATCCTGTCATGTATTTAAAAGCATTGGATTGTTGAAATCATTGGCTAGAGGGAGTTTCCACCAATGTTGAATCCATGATGACACTTTGGGAAAATGGTCGAAATCAGGATGCAGCCTTAGTGGGTGTGGCAGGTAGCCTAATGGTAAGAGCATTGGGCCAGTAACCGAAAGGTTGCTAGATTGATTCCCCGAGCTGACAAGGTCCAAATCTGTTGTTCTGACACCGAACAAGGCAGTGAACCCACTGTTCCTAGGCCGTTATTGTAAGTAAGAATTTATTCTTAACTGACTTGCCTAGTTAAATAAAGGTTAAATAAAAATTGGGTTTCCTATGAACGTGATAATTTGGATAGCCACGTTAGCTTCGCCCTTATGTGGGTGCTAGCAAGCAGGCTAGGTAGTGCTTGGTATCAACAGCCAATCCAGATGGGTGGAAGCTATAGTTAGCTTCAACTGTTCAATATCACTGAGTATTTGCATAAAGTTCAGCTTTCCCCGACTTTGATCCCATCCTGTTCACGCTTCCTCGCCCATGCTCGCATTGCACAACAGTCCCGCCTGCCAACCTTGCTTTCCTCCATTGAAAATGAATGGCTTTCGAGGTTTCATTGACCCCTGTCTTCTTCTATGGAAACCCACTTTTAGATTTATCTTGAATAATTGTGACAGGAAGAGTGGGAGCTGTGACCTTAGTTCACCACTCCACTGTCCACCGCCTACTTCAGAAATCACACCTACACTTCTACAAGTCTGAAAAGTAACTTCCTTTCCTTACACCTGGCAAAGTCCCATATCAAATTTAATTTACTTTTCTGTTAATCATGTAGAAAAAGCTTGTATTTGTTTTAATTGTTCAGTTCTTCTTTTGAATGGAAAATCCTTCATTGCAGACGTCATAGAAGTGTTTCCTCTAGTTTATTTCCCTGGCCGGGCACAAAGACGATATGCATGGTGTGACTGCTTGAAGACTACCTAGAAAAAAATATAAAATCTCAGGTTGCAACTACAGATTAAAATCACTTTATTCATCAATGTAAAAAATGTCCAACCTGAACTTTGACTTAGTTTTTACCCCAACCGCTCCGAAAGACACACACATAAACAGGTTGGACCAGGTCTGCCTCACTGGGCGCCCGTGGACAATTGTTGTTGTGGAGGTTAAGTGCTTTGCTAAAGGGCACAACGGTAGGCAATGGCATTTTTAAGATTTGATACCAGCAACCCTCCTGTTATCAGCTCACTTCCCGACAGATTATTTCTGTCAGACCCGGGATTCAAACGGTTAAAGGCTCTACCCCCCTGGTTTAATCACTGTCTCCATCTGAAAAAAATGAATATAGTGAAGATGAGTTGAACTCCACTCTCCTTTAAAACAGAAAAGAAGAAAAGCGACAACCTGGAACGTGTCCAGTGAAATCACAGCAGCGAAAGCTGTTGACCTCTGACTCGATGCCTCAACTGTGACTGCCTGGTGTTCTAAATAAGATAAGATCACTTTATTGGTCCAACCACAGACTTCCACTTTTAACCCAACCCCTCCGAAAGAAACACATACATATATAAAGGTTTTGGAGAGATGCTACACTGGATGCCCTGGGAGCTGTTGTTGTGGGGAGGTTAAGTGCCTTGCTCAAGGGCACAACTGCAGGAAATGGCATCTAGGATTTGATACCAACTTTCCCACAGATTTTTCCCGTCTGACCCGGGATTTGAACTGGCAACCCTCCGGTTGCTAACTCACCTCTCTAACCACTAAACCTCCCTGGATAAATGGATTATCTACACTAGTTATGTAATAATCTTACTGGGTGTATGAGTAAATCAAGGCTGTTTAAAACAGGGAGTTATTTTTAATGGTTATGTTTTCTTCAAATGTTTTTTTTCTTCTTCATTAGAATTTTGCCAAACAGACTCTAGCCAAAGAAATTGATCTGTGCCATTTTGTATATGCGACCGACCGGCTCAAATCGGTCTTATGTTGCAAATATATATATTTTTTTACATTGGATAAAAGTAGAGACTACAAAATGGTATATCATACACTGCATTTGAGGAACAATGGGAAAGTAATTCTGCTTTGAAAGTTTACAAACTTGTAAACTCACTTTTGAGAAAATGGCCTTTGAATATTTTGGTACCTACTTCATAGCTCTGCTTTTTCTACACCCATTCAGCATTGTTCACACCCTCTTAAGCCAGCCCCACACAGCTCTTTAAGGATTCACATGTGAGGTCATGTACTAAACAGTGAGTAGTGTAGTAAAGATTAAGACTAAAAGTGGTAGTAGCCTACAATATGGAAACATTCCAGGTAAACAGAAACTGTACAAACAAAAACACGTTATAAATATTAGATGATGCTTACCCAGACACACTAAATAGATGGGTCATGTGAAGGAAATTCTATAACCCCAGCCACGTCTTGCTAAGTGGATGAGTCTCTACAGAGGGTGTAAACGGTGCAATCAAATAGGTACTTGCCCATTAGCAATATAATACAATAATATAATACAAGAATATCAATGATATATTAGGTAGTTATATGCTATCAATCAGGGGTAAAGTGGCTGAGCAGCAGGATACATTTTTTTTATTGTAGCAGCAACATATGGCGTGTGTGTTAGGAGAGAGTCATTTGAATAGAGGCACTGCAGATAGTGCTGATGACTGGTCCGTCCGAACCACACACGAACAAGGGAATCTATATTCGGAGAGCCTGTTTCAGTCCTGCCCTTGACTTCGGGGCAGGGCATGTGATGTCCTGATCTTCTCAAAAGCATACGTTTGTCTAGCTGTGTCCAGTCCAGGTCTTGCTTGTACAGGCAGGGCATCTATGGGAGGAAGGATGTCAGCGTCCCGACTGAGTCTGAACGCTCCTTGGCGACAACACCAGGCTCCAGAGCATCGAAGCTGTGAAACAGGAAATAACAAACAAATGTAGAAGACGTTACAGCCTTGCACAACATCAATTCACCTCCCATGTTCATATAAGAATAATAACCTCATACAATGCAATGAAAATGATATTCACCTGAAGTGCTGGTACTGTTTGAACTGTGGCAGCGGCCTGAAGTTCGGAGTAAGGTGTTGTTGCCAGCCATAGCTTTCCACCAGCACTGTACCATCCTCAAGTCCAACCAGCTGTGGGATGTTGACCCCTGTCACAGTGCTGTTCTACACAACAACAGCAATCTCAGACAAAGCGTTCACTCTGGTCATTCTGAAACGCTGCTTGATGAGGCCGAAGCACCAGTCTGGGGCAAACTTAATGTTGCCTGTGATCAGGAAGTGAAGGTCCAGACTGTGGTGGTGCTTTGTGTATGGTCTGCTAGGCACAATACCAGAACACAAACTTGTTCTTGTTTTGCCCACTGCAGTTATCACAATTCAGGTCCACACGTGTTTCCCCAACTCCGTAGTTGGTCAAGAAACGGTGCATGTAGTTGAGGACTGCGCTGCTGACTTTGCTGGATGACATGCCTTCATCAATCAAGTAGTTGACTTGTTGTGGGTTTCCTTCACAGCAGACACCAAACAAGCCACACTTGCGAGGAGTTAAAAAGTAAATGGGGCCTGGCTGCATAGGGTCAGAAGGATAGTACACCTGCAAACAACACAAGAACATTAAGATAAGTTAATGAAAAGAAAATGTAACGTAAAACATCATTTAAGTTTTACTTACCTACAATGTGCAGAGCAGCAGCACTCACTTACCTACAAATGTGCAGAGCAGCAGCACTGCATACAGAAACATCATCTTGTAAACTAGAAGAACACAGTCCGACAACACGTACCTCTGGAAAATACAGAAATAATGTGAGATCAATAAAAGTGGTGCCAATCGTGTTGGAGGTCAATTAAATAATCAAAATGTGTTTGTGCTTTACATACCAAGTGTTGTCATCGATTCCTTGTAAGGACGCCACACTGCTGCTTTTATCACATGAGATGGCAGCAGCTTTCCACCAAAGTGTTTGTGTCCTGGGTGGTGTACTGGTAACACTATTGCATTACCTTCTGCGCAGTTATTGATGAAGTTCACCACAGTCCTCATGCTCCAGGTGTAACCTGTGCTTGGGCCAGCTCTCTTTCTGATGGGAGGCATTAGACCATTCTCCTTGTATGACTGGTGAGGATATACAGGTGTGTTCTACGGGTATTTTTGATGGGAGGCATTAGACCTTTCTCCTTGTACTACTGGTGGTGGAGAGTCAGGCTTGTTCTACTGATGCTGAAAGACAAATTCCAGATACAAACATTTTGGCATTATTATACAATGATAAACGTAATCATCGTCAGACACACCTGGCTAACTTGAATAGTCACGTAATCATCTGGCGAAATGAAATATTTTGTTTAGACATGTTAGCTAATCAATTAATCATAATCCATAGAGTACTAGCAATACAAACCTAATGTTAGATAAAGTTAACCAAATAGGTTCAATGTTAGCTAGCTAACATTAGGCTATAACTAGCAATGCGAAATGGAATTATGAGAACATTCCTACACACTGATCATAAACATAATGTTAGCTAGCGAGCCCTAGCGAGCCAGCCGTCTAATGTCAGCTAGCTAGCGAACAGTATGCTTTAACTTGCAATGAAAACATCTTTCTGACAAAATTAGAAATGTATAATATCTGGAAATGAAGCTAAACTCTTACCTGTATACATGGATGAATGCTTCACGGCAGACTGCAACCCCTTTCATTAATTAAGAGGTCCTGTGTCATTTTTGTTGCTTGGCACGCTGTTGTGTCAAGTCACTGGTTCACACTGACCGTGTACAATGTCATAAGAATCATCTTTAAGCTTTAGCCCCCACCAAAACTCTGACCATTTCACTCGCCCTAGCAGAGCTGGTTAGGCTGTTTTCATGTTATCTAGAGTGTTGGTGACTGTAACTGTGCTCCTTACAACAATTTAATTATGCTTTTTTTGCCTAAGTTTACCTACACCAGCCATATTCAACCCGTGTTGAGCATTTGTAAATTCATCAGTTATTCTGTGCTCTGGTACACTCAGATGAGAGTGCTCTGAAACAGGTCTTGCAGTAATGTTCTATTGAAATGGATAGTTGAGTCTATTCTTTAAGTTTTAATATAAAAACAGCCACGTTAGACAGGTTTACCTACTGACCACCTCAAATAGTCAGAAGCATGCTATATTGCAGACCAATCCAAACTCATATTTATGCATGTCCAGCCCACTCATTATCTCAACCAATCATGGTTAGTGGGAAGGTTGCTGACTTTTTCTGTGGCTTAACCAACAAGGCTCGTTATTTAGCAATTTGAATCACATTTACAGATGTCATACAACTTTGTTATTAAGACAGAAGGCATTTCTGCCCCCCAACAAAATGTTGATAAAAAAATTAAGTTTACGTTCAAACGGCTCTCCTGTGAAGTAGTGACTTACAGCATATGCCTAGTTTCCTGAAACGGGTCACATATATCGTTTGTAAAGGTCTTGCCGCAAGGCATTCCATCCAACCCATTGTTGAGGCCCATTGCTTTCTATCTGGCTCATTTGCATGTTTATACACTACCAAACTACATAGGTTTGGACACACCTACTCATTCCAGGGTTTGTCTTTATTGTTACTATTTTCTACATTGTAGAATAATAGTGAAGACATAAAAACTATGAAATAACACATCATGTAGTAACCCATTTATTTCTAAACAAATAAAAAAATATTGCATTTGAGATTCTTCAAAGTAGCCACCCTTTGCCTTGATGACAGCTTTGCACACTCTTGGCATTCTCTCATCCAGCTTCATGAGGTAGTCACCTGGAATGCATTTCAATTACAGGTGTGCCTATTTTGTGGAATTTCTTTCCTTAATGTGTTTGAGCCAATCAGTTGTGTTGTGAGAAGGTAGGGTTGGTATACAGAAGACAGCCATATTTGGTAAAATACCAAGTCTATATTATGGCAAGGACAGCTCAAATATGCAAAGAGAAACGTCAGTCGATTACTTTAGCACATGAAGGTCAGTCAATACGGAACATTTCAAGAACTTTGAAAGTTTCTTCAAGTGCAGTCACAAAAACAATCAAGCGCTATGATGAAACTGGCTCTCAAGAGGACCGCCACAAGAATGGAAGTCCCACAGCTACCTCTGCTGCAGAGGATAAGTTCATTAGAGTTACCGCCCAAAAGTAAGACACATCTCAACATCAACTGTTTAGAGGAGACTGTGTGAATCAGGCCTTCATGGTTGAATTGCTGCAAAGAAACCACTACTAAAGGAAACCAATAGGAAGAAGAGTCTTGCTTGGTTCAAGAAACAAGAGCAATGAACATTAGACCGGTAGAAATGTGTCCTTTGTTATGGATCCAAATGGGACATTTTTGGTTCAAATCGCCGTGTATTTGTGAGACGCAGTGTGGGTGGAGGTGATGTTATAGTGTGGGGGGGTTCTTTGCTGGCAGCACTGTCTATGATTTATTTAGAATTCAAGGCACACTTAACCAGCATGGCTACCACATCATTCTGCAGCGATACACCATCCCATCTGGGTTAGGCTTAGTGGGACTATCATTAGTTTTTCAACAGGACAATGACCCAACACACCTCCAGGCTGTGTAGGGCTATTTTACCAAGATGGAGAGTGATGGAGTGCTGCATCAGATGACCTGGCCCCAATTGAGATTTTTTGGGATGAGTCGGACTGCAGAGTGAAGGAAAATCAGCCATCAAGAGCTCAGCATATGTGGGAACTCCAAGACTGAAAAGCAAGACTGAAAAGCATTCCAGGTTAAGCTGGTTGAGAGAATGCCAAAGTTGTCATCAAGGCAAATTTGAAGAATCTCAAATAAAAATATATTTTGATTTGTTGGTTACTACATGATTCCATATGTGTTATTTCACAGATTTGTTTCTTCTGTTCTAAAACGTAATTAATTTTGTTAAATGTAACCTATATTTAAGTCGTCAAGTCAGTTAAGAACAAATTCTTATTTACTATGACGGCCTGCCGGGGAACTGCCTTGTTCAGGGGCAGAACGACATATTTTTACCTTGTCAGCTCGGGGATTTGATCCAGCAACCTTTCGGTTAGTGGCCCAATGCTTTAACCACGAGGCTACCTGCCGCCCCATTAAGTGTATGTGTCGGCCAAATAGGAGGCCTATACCTGACATTCAGCTGTGTTTTACTCTTTATAGTCGTCTTGATATCAGTAACCAATCCCTTGTCGATGTAACAATAACCAAATTTGATATTCTCCTATTTTATAGTCTAAGGGCCAGTTTAAGGGCCACTAACATAAATTAAGACTAGTCCTGGACTAAGAAGACATTTCTTTGGAGAATCTACATTAAAATACTTTTTGGATCCAGGACTAGGCTTAATCTGACTCCGGGAGACTGTTACTGAGAGTATTTTGCTGGAGACTGGTCTAGCGGGTGGTTGTCCTATCACCAAAACATCAACTGCCATTTCATGTTCATTTCCTGACTTTTCTATGTTGAATTGCAACCATTCGTCGACACACAGCGTGTGATGGCTAACACACCACGGCCACTCGCTGCTTTTACCTGTTCATCAGCATGTGTTTTGTCCTTAAAAGAAACGACTGTTGTCGCAGTCCCTTTCAAATCCTCTAGTCAACCAAACGTGCTTCAGAACGGCCCTCGAATTTGGCACCTATCTAGGCATTTTCAGCACACTGTTGTCAGTCCCCCTGATTAGGCCGATGATGGATGAGTATCCACGCTCTTTCTCTTCCCACTAAGGGGTTTTAGGACAATAAGAGACCAGGTCACTGTACTTCGTGCTGACTGGCTCGCCTCCACGCTTGTCCTTCACTCTCATTCCCCATTCCCAGCCATTATGCCACAAGTGGGGTTGGATGGTAAATGGGTTTAAATTATCAGGTACAGCAGCGAAACTGCCTTTTTGGGGGGGGGCCTCGCCTGAATAACCATCAGAGGAGGTTTGCGATGCGGCCAGGCGATGTGATGATAGGGTTGTCGGGTTGCAAAGGCCAGGTTAAGTGTTGAAGGCGAGTAGGGATCAGCTAGTGGCCAGGTTGGCGAGAGCGGCTGATTTAGCCTGGTACTTGACGGTGGTCTGCTACTCAAAGCCGCGAGAGGCTGGGATCAGCTCAAGCGCCTTGCTCTTTTAAAAAGGAATGGTTTAGTGATTGTTGTCATTACTGGAGTGTGTGACATCGCTTGAGGTCAACGCGGTAGAGAGATCAATGGGGAGGCAGTAGGTTCTGGCCAGAAGTGTACAGTGTGGTGTAATACCTTTTGTATGGACACACCTGAAGTGGACATTTCCCAACCCACATTTTGTTACTCATAATGTATTCTATGCTAGTTATAGGTGAAAATTTGCATGTTTGTTCAGGTCATATTAAAACTAAAGCTTGCAGATATACAGTTCTGTTCTTTAAATCTCCAATCTTCTGTAGATGAAGAGTCTCCGGTCTTGGATAGATTCACTTAACACTCATCTCCACTAAATTCCACATGAATTTTCCTTCGACTTAGTCGAGTTTGCATTTGACAATTCTTGACATTGCGAAAAAAAAAATCTTTGTTAGAGTTCCAATAACGTAATGAAATTTGTTTATAGAAAAATTACCTGTCTCAAAGACAAAGGAATGGAACAAAATAGAAATATATATATATATAGTATCAGTGAAAAGTTTGGACACCTACTCATTCAAGGGTTTTTCTTTATTTAAAAAAACAATGATTTTCTACATTGTAGAATAATAGTGGAGACATCAAAACTGTGAAATACATAGCCCACTCTAGACCGATCACATTGTGCAGCGCCTGAGTGGCTCAATGGTCTAAAACACTGCATATCAGTGCAAGCTGTGTTGCTTCAGATGCTGGTTCAATGCCTGTGCTGGCCTTGACTGAGAGACCTATGAGATGATTGTTGGTTTTTGGTTTCTCTCCCTCTAAAACCAGAAATAAATATTCTAAATTACAAACTGGCTTTATTTACAAATTATTAACAATATCTCACCCCATGTTCAAGAACTTTTCTCGCTCATTTTACGTTATTTGAAAACTAAATCTCCAATATTGTTAGTTTTTAAACAAAGCGATTATTATTAATTTTTAGAATTATATAAAAGCCCATTGGATAATCTCACAGATATAGTTTTAACCCTGTTATTAGCAGGACAATATATATTAGTCATATTGGTCATAGCTCCCGAGTGGTTCACAATGGGATTGCCTTGCAGTTCTCCAGCTATATTCACTGAAAGCGTGCAAGATGTCAAGGCACAAGGAAAGGGGGCACGGGATGGGCGGCTGAGCCGCACACAGAATACCTAGCCCATTGGAAGTGAGGAGGAGGAGGAAGGGTGAGGGTGGACACACTGGGTAGCACAGAGCAACACCTTTAAGGGGCATTGCACTAATAATGGTGCCGACTAGGGAAATGTTCCCTCTGTTCTTAGTGCCTGTCTGCATGTTCAAACTAAAACAATGTAACTAATAATGGCATCTTCATGCTTTCGGTAATAAAATAATGATAAAAATGCTCTTATTTAGTTATGGATCCATAACGAATTACTATGGGAATAAATATCACTGATTTACAGAAATATTGGAACAAATACTCTTTCAAAAAACACATGGTCACGTTGTACAGCACCATTATGGCTATTAGCTGGACAATAGACTTGCCTAGGAGGGTAGGGGGAGAATTCTATTGTTAAATGTATTTCTGAGTTAGGTCGGCTGTATCACCACTGGCCGTGATTGGTTGCAATTTCAGTTTAATCCACCAGAAAAGACTAAACAAATAATACCACAAAGTATTATTATATATCACATCCGACCATGATTGGGAGTCCCATAGGGCATTGCACAATTGTCCCAGTGTTTCTCTCCCTCTAAAAACAGAAATAAATGTTTTGGCCTTTACAAATATTATTTTGACCTTTATTCAGATTACAATCGCTCACTTTTGTTTTTTTGAAAAGGAAATAACCTCCAAAATATTGTTATATATTATCAAGTTGATAACACATTATAATAGCCCATTATGGGCTATTAGCAGGACAATATACCTTTACCAACACCTCTCCGTACTTTAATACTTTGCGTTGCTACAGATACCTGTGCTGGCCGCCACCGGGAGACCCAAGAGGTGGCTTTTGGTTTTAATTTAGAATCCTCCAATCCTCTAAATGTAGTTATTGGCGGAGAGTCACGTCATATTTTCCAATATACTGTAGGCCTACTGTAGGTGACATGAGTCTCACTAGTGTTGTGCTGTTAAATGTGGTGTAGGTCTTATTTATTTAAAGTATTGAAGTTAGACGAAATAGGATTTGATGCAATAGTCCACAACTATTTTATCACTGCTTCCCGCTGCTCTGAGACTAGCATGGGGACTGTCCTTGATAAATCAATGAGATTTTTATTTTGACTTCATCTCCGTTTGGGTATTGGTTAGACCTCAATTATGGTGTAGAAATGTTATGCCCTTAGTGTAACCTTTATTTAACTAGACAAGTCAGTTAATAACAAATTCTTATTTACAAGGACAGCCTACTCCTTCCTACCCATCGGGGAAGTGAACCCAGGTCTCCTGTGTGCCTGCACAACACTGATTCTTTGGGTACATAGCCCAATACTGTAGCCTACTCCCGACCGTGACGTTGTACAGCGCCATATTTTTCGTTCCAACCTAACAGAAACCCAGAGGGTTTTTCTTGGAATAGAAACACCATAATATTAATCAAATTAATCCCAAACTCTAAAAGTAATTGGAAAGGTAGATACACATTATTTGTGACATTGTGGTTACAATAAAGAATGTAAACAAGATACTGTTTTTATTTACAGTAGCGATGGACAGCTGGTGGCATTTTGAAACAGGTTGTCCAACACTTGTAGCCCGATATACCTTTACCAACACCTCTCTGTATTTTAATACTTTGTGGAGGTGGGCTCACGCAGTCCAAAATGTGATGCTACAGATGCAGGTTCGATACCTGTGCCGGCCACCACCGGGAGACCCATGAGGTGGCTTTTGGTTTTAATTTAGAATCCTCCTATGTAATTATTGGTGGAGAGTGACGTCATATTTTTCGATATGCTGTAGGTCTACCGCAGGTGACATGAGTCTCTAGTGTTGAGTAATGTGCTGCTAAATGTGGTGTAGGTTTTATTAAAAGAGCATATTGAAGTAAGAGGCAATAGGATTTGAAGCAATAGGCTACAGTTATTTTGGCTGCGTTTCGCACTGCCCTGAGACAAGCATGGGGCCTGGTCTTGATAAATCAATGAGATTTTTATTTTGACTGAATCTCTGTTTGGGTATTGGTTAGACTACAATTAGGAATATTATGCTCTTAACAAAACCTTTATTTAAATAGACAAGGCAGTTAAGAACAAATTCTTATTTACAAGGACAGCCTACTCCTTCCTCTTTGTCGGGGAATTGAACCCTGGTCTCCCGTGTGCCCACATGACACAGGGATTCTTTAGCTAAATAGCTAAGTACTTTAGCGTACTCCCATCCATCATGTTGTACAGCGCCATATTTTCCGTTCCATCCTAACGGAAACCAAGAGGGTTTTTAAATTTTCTTGGAATAGAAACACCATAATATTAATCAAATTAGTTGGACAAAATTTCTTAAAATTAGTCCCATATACTATGTTCTTACAAAAAAAGTTTTAAAATTCCCTAGTATAGTCACTTGAAGGCTATCGAAGGCTTCTCAGTTGGTCAAACTAGCACTAACTAGCATTAGTGTTACCAGTGGTTGGCACTTAAATAACGTGCCATAGAATTCTGTGGCACCATGCAAGCTGTGCTGCAGTACACTGCAACCTTTAAAGGATAAACCACTGTACGGAATGTAGTAACCATACTACCCATCAAATCAAATCAAATTTATTTATATAGCCCTTCGTACATCAGCTGATATCTCAAAGTGCTGTACAGAAACCCAGCCTAAAACCCCAAACAGCAAGCAATGCAGGTGTAGAAGCACGGTGGCTAGGAAAAACTCCCTAGAAAGGCCAAAACCTAGGAGGAAACCTAGAGAGGAACCAGGCTATGTGGGGTGGCCAGTCCTCTTCTGGCTGTGCCGGGTGGAGATTATAACAGAACATGGCCAAGATGTTCAAATGTTCATAAATGACCAGCATGGTCAAATAATAATAAGGCAGAACAGTTGAAACTGGAGCAGCAGCACGGCCAGGTGGACAGGGGACAGCAAGGAGTCATCATGTCAGGTAGTCCTGAGGCATGGTCCTAGGGCTCAGGTCCTCCGAGAGAGAGAGAAAGAAAGAGAGAAAGAGAGAATTAGAGAGAGCACTCTTAAATTCACACAGGACACCGAATAGGTCAGGAGAAGTACTCCAGATATAACAAACTGACCCTAGCCCCGCGACACATAAACTACTGCAGCATAAATACTGGAGGCTGAGACAGGAGGGGTCAGGAGACACTGTGGCCCCATCCGAGGACACCCCCGGACAGGGCCAAACAGGAAGGATATAACCTCACCCACTTTGCCAAAGCACAGCCCTCACACCACTAGAGGGATATCTTCAACCACCAACTTACCATCCTGAGACAAGGCCGAGTATAGCCCACAAAGATCTCCGCCACGGCACAACCCAAGGGGGGCGCCAACCCAGACAGGATGACCACATCAGTGAATCAACCCACTCGGTGACGCACCCCTTCCAGGGACGGAATGAGAGAACCCCAGTAAGCCAGTGACTCAGCCTCTGTAATAGGGTTAGAGGCAGAGAATCACAGTGGGAAGAGGGGAACCGGCCAGGCAGAGACAGCAAGGGCGGTTCATTGCTCCAGAGCCTTTCCGTTCACCTTCCCACTCCTGGGCCAGACTACACTCAATCATATGACCCACTGAAGAGAGAAGTCTTCAGTAAGGACTTAAAGGTTGAGACCGAGTTTGCGTCTCTGACATGGGTAGGCAGACCGTTCCATAAAAATGGAGCTCTATAGGAGAAAGCCCTGCCTCCAGCTGCTTGCTTAGAAATTCTAGGGACAATTAGGAGGCCTGCGTCTTGTGACCGTAGCGTACGTGTAGGTATGTACGGCAGGACCAAATCAGAGAGATAGGTAGGAGCAAGCCCATGTAATGCTTTGTAGGTTAGCAGTAAAACCTTGAAATCAGCCCTTGCTTTGACAGGAAGCCAGTGTAGAGAGGCTAGCACTGGAGTAATATGATCAAATTTTTTGGTTCTAGTCAGGATTCTAGCAGCCGTATTTAGCACCAACTGAAGTTTATTTAGTGCTTTATCCGGGTAGCCGGAAAGTAGAGCATTGCAGTAGTCTAACCTAGAAGTGACAAAAGCATGGATTAATTTTTCTGCATCATTTTTGGACAGAAAGTTTCTGATTTTTGCAATGTTACGTAGATGGAAAAAAGCTGTCCTTGAAATGGTCTTGATATGTTCTTCAAAAGAGAGATCAGGGTCCAGAGTAACGCCGAGGTCCTTCACAGTTTTATTTGAGACGACTGTACAACCATTAAGATTAATTGTCAGATTCAACAGAAGATCTCTTTGTTTCTTGGGACCTAGAACAAGCATCTCTGTTTTGTCCGAGTTTAAAAGTAGAAAGTTTGCAGCCATCCACTTCCTTATGTCTGAAACACATGCTTCTAGCGAGGGCAATTTTGGGGCTTCACCATGTTTCATTGAAATGTACAGCTGTGTGTCATCTGCATAGCAGTGAAAGTTAACATTATGTTTTCGAATAACATCCCCAAGAGGTAAAATATATAGTGAAAACAATAGTGGTCCCAAAACAGAACCTTGAGGAACACCGAAATGTACAGTTGATTTGTCAGAGGACTAACCATTCACAGAGACAAACTGATATCTTTCCGACAGATAAGATCTAAACCAGGCCAGAACTTGTCCGTGTAGACCAATTTGGGTTTCCAATCTCTCCAAAAGAATGTGGTGATCGATGGTATCAAAAGCAGCACTAAGGTCTAGGAGCACGAGGACAGATGCAGAGCCTCGGTCCGATGCCATTAAAATGTAATTTACAACCTTCACAAGTGCCGTCTCAGTGCTATGATGGGGTCTAAAACCAGACTGAAGCATTTCGTATACATTGTTTGTCTTCAGGAAGGCAGTAAGTTGCTGCGCAACAGCCTTTTCTAAAAATTTTGAGAGGAATGGAAGATTCGATATAGGCCTATAGTTTTTTATATTTTCTGGGTCAAGGTTTGGCTTTTTCAAGAGAGGCTTTAATTCTGCCACTTTTAGTGAGTTTGGTACACATCCGGTGGATAGAGAGCCGTTTATTATGTTCAACATAGGAGGGCCAAGCACAGGAAGCAGCTCTTTCAGTAGTTTAGTTGGAATAGGGTCCAGTATGCAGCTTGAAGGTTTAGAGGCCATGATTATTTTCATCATTGTGTCAAGAGATATAGTACTAAAACACTTGAGCGTCTCTCTTGATCCTAGGTCCTGGGAGAGTTGTGCAGACTCAGGACAACTGAGCTTTGAAGGAATACGCAGATTTAAAGAGGAGTCCGTAATTTGCTTTCTAATAATCCTAATCTTTTCCTCAAAGAAGTTCATGAATTTATCACTGCTAAAGTGAAAGTCATCCTCTCTTGGGGAATGCTGCTTTTTAGTTAGCTTTGCGAAAGTATCAAAAAGGAATTTCGGATTGTTCTTATTTTCCTCAATTAAGTTAGAAAAATAGGATGATCGAGCAGCAGTAAGGGCTCTACGGTACTGCACGGTACTGTCTTTCCAAGCTAGTCGGAAGACTTCCAGTTTGGTGTGGCGCCATCATTTCCGTTCCAATTTTCTGGAAGCTCGCTTCAGAGCTCGGGTATTTTCTGTGTACCAGGGAGCTAGTTTCCCATCCCGGATCCGGGAGCGTAATCATCGACTGACACTAATTAGCATAACGCAACGGACATAAATATTACTAGAAAATATTCCTTTTCATGAAAATTACAAGTGAAATATATTGAAACACAGCTTAGCCTTTTGTTAATCACCTTGTCATCTCAGATTTTCAAAATATGCTTTACAGCCAAAGCAAGACAAGCATTTGTGTAAGTTTATCGATAGCCTAGCACAGCATTATGTCCAGCTTGCAGCAGGTAACTTGGTCACACAAATCAGAAAAGTAATCAAATTAAATTGTTTACCTTTGATGAGCTTCGGATGTTTTCACTCACGAGACTCCCAGTTAGATAGCAAATGTTTCCCAAAATATTATTTTTGTAGGCGAAATAGCTCCGTTTGTTCTTCACGTTTGGCTGAGAAATCGACCGGAAATTGCGGTCACGAAAACGCTGAAAAAATATTCCAAAGTAGCTCCATAATATCAACAGAAACATGGCAACGTTGTTTATAATCAATCCTCAAGGTGTTTTTCAAATATCTATTCGATAATATATCCACCGGGACAATTGGTTTTTCAGTAGGAGCGAAAGGAAAAATGGCTACCTGTCTTTTACGCGAGAATCACTCTGAGAGCCATCAGGTGACCACACACAATGTAGCCGCTTACGGGTATTCTTCAACATAAAGGCGTAAAACTACGTCACAATGCTGTAGACACCTTGGGGAATATGTTGAAAAAGTAATCTGGTTGATAGCCCATTCACTGCTCAATAGGGACGCGTCGGAACGCAGAGCTTTCAAAACATGAGTCACTTCCGGATTGGATTTTTCTCAGGCTTTTGCCTGCAATATCAGTTCTGTTATACTCACAGACAATATTTTTACATTTTTGGAAACTTTAGGGTGCTTTCTATCCTAAGCTGTCAATTATATGCATATTCTAGCATCTTGTCCTGACAAAATAGCCTGTTTACTTTGGGAACGTTATTTTTCCAAAAATGAAAATACTGCCCCCTAGTTACAAGAAGTTTTAACAAATCAAAATATATTTTAGATTCTTCAAAGTAGCACCCTTTGCCTTGATGACAGCTTTGCACACTCTTGGCATTCTCTCAACCAGCTTCACCAAGAATGCTTTTCTAACAGTCTTGGAATTCCCACATATGCTGAGCACTTGATGGCTGATTTTCCTTCATGCTACGGTCCAACTCATCCCAAACCATCTCAATTGGGTTGAGGTCGGGTGATTGCGGAGGCCAGGTCATCTTATGCAGTACTCCATCACTTTCCTTCTTGGTAAAATAGCCCTTACCCAGCCTGGATGTGTGTTGGGTCATTGTCCTATTGAAAAACAAATGATAGTCCCACTAAGTGCAAACCAGATGGGATGGTGTTTCGCTGCATAATTCTGTGGTAGTGGTGCTGGTTAAGTGTGCCTTTAATTCTAAATATATCACAGACAGTGTCACCAGCAAAGCACCCCCTCACCATCACTCCTCCATGCTTCTCGGTGGGAACCACACTTGCAGAGATCATCCGTTCACCTACTCTGCTTATCACAAAGACACGGCGGTTTGAACCAAAAATGTCAAATTTGGACTCAGACCAAAGGACAGATTTCCACCAGTCTAATGTCCATAGCTCGTGTTTCTTGGCCCAAGCAAGTCTCATTTTCTTATTGATGTCTTTTAGTAGTGGTTTCTTAGCAGCAATTTGACCATGAAAGCTTGATTCACTCAGTCTCCCCTGAACTGTTGATATTGAGATGTGGATGTTACTTGAACTCTGAAGCATTTATTTGGGCTGCAATTTCTGAGGCTGGTAACTCTAATGAACGTATCCTCTACAGCAGAGGTAACTCTGGGTCTTCCTTTCCTGTGGTGGTGACAGCCAGTTTCATGACAGCCAGTTTCATCATAGCACTTGATGGTTTTTGCGACTACATTTAAAGAAACGTTCAAAGTTCTTGACATTTTCCAGACTGACCTTCATGTCTAAAAGTAATGATGGACTGTCATTTCTCTTTGCATATTTGAGCTGTTCTTGCCATAATATGGACTTGGTCTTTTACCAAATAGGGTGATCTTCTGTTTCCCCCCCTGCCTTGTCACAACACAACTGATTGGCTCAAATGCATTAAGAATAAAAGAAATTCCACAAATTAACATCTGTTAATTGCAATGCATTCCAAGTGCCTTCCTCATAAAGCTGGTTTACAGAATGCCAAGAGTGTGCAAAGCTGTCAAGTGATGGCTATTTTGAATAATCTCAAATATAATTTAATTTGTTAACACCTTTTTTTGGTTACTACATGACTCCATGTGTTATTTCATAGTTTTGATGTCTTCACAATTCAAAATAAAGAAAAACCCTTGAATGCGTAGGTGTCAACTTTTGACTGGTACTGTATTTTCCAATAAGTTAATTGGGTCATTAGAATTTCCATTTACTCTAGTCTCTGCCTCCAACAGTTTGTCAAGTTTGCCAACATCGAGGAGGACACACCGTCCTACCACCGGCGCTATGACTTCTTTGTCTCCCAGTTCAGCGCCATGTGCCACTCAACCCATGAAGACCCTGAGACCAGAACCAGGTGAGGAAATTAACAGGCTTGAAAATAAACCTTGAACAAAAAAATTATTAAAGGAATTGTTCACTTGAATTAAATTATGCTCACTGGGAGGAAATTGCCATTTTCTCCTTGTCCATAGACAAGTAAGGAAGCAAATATGTAAAGTTGTAATTTTGGTTAACCAGTGTATCCCTTTAAAGCTACACACAGATTTTCATGCCATAAAAGAATGGGCCACCAACAAAATAATTTTAATGGAGAATGTAAATCTAAGTAGTAGGCTAGTTAATTACATACAGTAGCCAGGCTTACTGATTGTTATAATAATCCTAAAATGTTAAAAGGAGAATGTAAATCTAAGTAGTAGGCTAGTTAATTACATACAGTAGCCAGGCTTACTGATTGTTATAATAATAATAATAATCCTATTCACCATTCCATAGCTCGCTGCTTTCATGAGATGATAGAAAGAAAGCAACAGTAAACAACCAAAGAATACCCATAACAGTGGAAAGAAAGGCAGCGCAACGTTTATTAGATAACACACAGAACAGACCAAACACTAGCAATCCAACCAACCAGTGAAAGAATCTCTAGAACAGTGGTGGTGCATACATCGCTTTATACGCAGGAGCTTTATAGGGACGCCTACTCCACCAGAGATGCCTGCTCTTCCTTAATCTAATAAAGACACCAGGAATATATTCAGATGACTATGATTCACTCTCTGCAGAGAGACCTCATCCCACCACCAATATTGCTGTAATTATTTGTTTAAAAAAATGTGTTGTTTCCTAACCTTACCACCTGGGGGCGGCCCATCAGGAAGTCCAGGATCTAGTTGCAGAGGGAGGTGTTTAGTCCCAGAGTCCTTAGCTAACTGGTGAGCTTTGAGGGCACTATGGTGTTGAATGCTGAGCTGTAGTCAATGAATAGCAATGTCACATAGGTGTTCCTTTTGTCCAGGTGGGAAAGGGCAGTGTGGAGTGCAATAGATGACTTTATCATCTGTGGATCTGTTAGGGCTGGCTAGTCAGTTCAAATAATGACCATATCATATAGCTGACAACTTCTTCACTTTAGCTAATTTGTCTTCATTATTACAGGAAAATAAACTCACAACAAGATCATTATTTACTAGTTAATGGCGAGCCAATTACAGAAAATATCTTGCGGTTGTGAGTTTGTTGAAAGAAAATGAGGGCATTCTACCAGAGTTGTTTTATTTGGACTATGTCTTGTTGGCCTAACATTATATCCTAATTTGACTTTGGTCCAGGTCATGTTCTTCACATTACCGTCTGGTAGACACATAGAAAATCAAATAAAATCAAAGTTGATTTATCACATGCACAGGTTACAGAAGGTGTAGTGAAATTGATACTTGCATAGTGGAGTCTTTTGTTTAGACATGTAGCTAGCTTGCTAAACAATGAACCATAATCATGATTTATACTACCCTGTATGAATCTGCAGGTAGATAACCAACCCGGTTCAATGTTAGCTAGCTATCTAACATTAGGCTATAACTAGCAATGCAAATGATACAAGTAATATTACTACAAAGATCATACATGTAACGTTAGCTAGCTAGCGAGCAAGCCAGCTAACAGTACGCTTTAACTTGCAATGAAAATGACTTTCTGATAAATTAGAAATGTATTATATCTGAAAATGTAGCTAGCTGGACTATCTTACCCATATGGATGGACTCTTCTCCCTCTCTGTCACGGATACCATGGTTGCCCTTGGTTTGAAGATGTATAACAAACCGGTCTCCAGATTACAACAGCCTTCTGTGTGTCTATTCAACTCCCTCTATATATTTGCAATCAAACAGACGGATTTTCTCCAGTTCCTTAGCTATCACACTCTGCTTCCACTGGGCATTCCACTGATTTCACATCTCGGCCCTCCAGAAAGTGGAGAGCCATACTTTTTTGCTGTTCTACAATGTGATATCTTCAAACAAAGATGTGTTAGAAAGGATTGCCTACACATACTGATCAGCTCATGTTATAATCCCCAGTTTACAATTGGCTCATTCATCCCCCTCCTCTCCCCTGTAACTATTCCCCAGGTCATTGCTGTAAATGAGAATGTGTTCTCAGTCAACTTACCTGGTAAAATAATGGATAAATAAATAGATAGAAGCTGATAGAAGCGCGCTGCATGGCAGGCCAATCCAACCTCATCTTTCGACATGTCCAGCCCATCTATCTCAGCCAATCATGGCTAGCGGGAAGGTTCCAGTCTTTTCCGTGGCTAAATAAACTTGTCTCGTAATTTTACATTTATTCTCATTTACAGATGGCCATTCACGTTTGTTATGAAGGCACATGGAAGTTCACATGTTCCAGAAGGCATTTCTGCCAAAAAACAAATGTTGAAAAGAAATGCCTCTCCTGTGAAGTAGTGACTTGCGACATACGCATAGTTTCCTGAAACGTGTCAGAAATGTGGAAAAAGGGAAGGTGTCTGAATGCTTTCCCAATAAACTGTGACCTTTTGAAATGTTTAAGTCCTTCAAATACAGTATTTAAAGTGTGTGTGTGTGTATCCTGTTTAGGATCCGTGTGGCCGGTATCAAAGGGCTGCAGGGTGTGGTGAGGAAGACTGTGAACGATGAGCTTCAGGCCATCATCTGGGAGCCCCAGCACATGGACAAACTCATCCCCTCCATGCTGTTCAACATGCAGGATGCTGAGGACCTAGACAGGTACTTAAGAAATGTATATCCCCACATGGCAGTCATAGACATTGAAATATATATTTATGCACTAACATCAATAAATCAACAATTAGTCCTGGGAGGTGGTCCTGACTGTCACAACTTGTCTACTTAAAGTAGTCATCTGCAGTTAAAATCACAACAAACAGGCCACAGATATGGCAAACAGCTGAGGGATGGGGCTGGAAAAATGCAACCACTCTCAAATTCATAGAAAGACCTATGGATGCAAGGACTGACTGTCCATGAGATCAAAATTATAGTTTTAAGCATTTTTTATTTATCTTTTTATTTGACCTTTTACTTTAGTTTATTTAGTGAATATTTTCTTAACCAACAATGCAGTTCAAGAAATAGAATTAAGGGCTTATAAGTAAGCATTTCACGGTAAAGTCTACACTCGTATTTGGCGCATGTGAGAATTTTTTTTCATTTGTTTAAGTGTTTATTTACGAACAAAGCAGTAAAACATCATTATATTTTGGGTTCTGATGAGGTTAGACAGTTGAACTAAGTTCCAGAGGCATTTTACATTCTATTCTTCAATAATCAAATGCTATATAACATAAATGCAAAAGTCCAAACATGGATGTTGCCATCGCAGATTGCCTCAATAATTATATAATATTCCATTTAGCAGATGTTTTTATCTAAATAGACTTGCAGCACAGTGAGAGTATATATTTGTATATAATCCCTTCGGGAATTTTAACTAAGAAACAAAATATTGCCCCTTGAGGCAAGGGTTCGATTCCTCTGTCATTTCCTCTTGTCTAAGATATCAGTTAGATAAGTTCAAATATAAGTTCAAATATTATAGCTAGGCTTGATTTAGCTTTCCCGGTAACTTATGGAATCAATAGTCCTAAAAATGCGAACCCTGCCCATCTGGCACTCCATGTGCTAGCACAATCAAACACTCCGGGACAACAAATAATATTTTAAACCAGTTCTTAAGGTGAACCTTGTTTATCCATAAGAATATAAGGCTTAGATCAAGGGCCCTAAGTTCCAGTCTAAGGATGATGGGAAAATCTGGAAAACACTGGCCATTGCTAACTTTTCATGAATCTTCACTCTTTTTACACTATATAGACACTAGTAAAATTCCCACAGGGATCACATGCACATATGGAAAGTGTATGCACACACTGTACTGTACGTCACTTTGGTTAAAAGCTTCTGTTATGTGACATTTTTATATTAGAATTAAAGACTGTTTGAATTGACATATTTCTTCTCAATAGACATCAGCTAGCTCTAAGAAAATGTGTCCCTTCTCCCTTTCCCCTCTCTCTCACACCCCCTTCATCCATTGCTCTATTCTCCCTTTGTCTCTCTTTCCAAGTGGTAATCCACCACCGCTCTTCTTTCTTAATTGTAAAAGAACCCCCCTGAATCTACGTCTGCACCTTTCTATGATCGGTCCGCTGTGTACAGTGCATTCGGAAAGTATTCAGACCCCTTGACTTTTTCAACATTTTGTTACATTACAGCCTTATTCTAAAATGTATTAAAGTGTTTTATTTCCTCATCAATCTACACACAATACACCATAATGACAAAGCGAAAACAAGTTTTTAGAAGTATTTGCAAATGTATTGAAAATAAAAAAACACTAACTATTCAGACCCTTTTCTATGAGACTCAAAATTGAGCTCAGGTGCATCCTGTTTCTGTTGATTATCCTTGATGTTTCTACAACTTGATTGGAGTCCACCTGTAGTAAATTCAATTGATTGGACTTGATTTGGAAAGGCACACACCTGTCGACATAAGGTCCCAGTGTTGACAGTGCATGTCAGAGGAAAAACCGAGCCATAGGGAATTGTCCGTAGAGCTCCGAGACAGGATTATTTCAAGGCACAGATCTGGGGAAGGGTACCAAAAAATGTCTGCAGCATTGAAGGTCCCCAAGAACAAGGTGGCCTCCATTCTTAAATAGAAGATGTTTGGAACCACCAAGACTCTTCCTACCTCGTAATTGGAGGAGAAGGGCCTTGGTCAGGGATGTGACCAAGAACCCGATGGTCACTCTGACAGAGTTCCTCTTTGGAGATGGAAAAACCTTCCAGAATGACAACCATCTCTGCAGCACTCCACCTATCAGGCCTTTATAGTAGTGGCCAGACTGAAGCCAATCCTCAGTTAAAGGCACATGACAGTCCACTTGGAGTTTGCCAAAGGGCCCCTAAAGGACTCAAACCGTAAGAAACAAGATTCTCTGGTCTGATGAAACCAAGAACTCTTTGGCCTGAATGCCATGTGTCACTTCTGGAGGAAACCTGGTACCATCCCTACAGTGAAGCATGGTGGTGGCAGCATCATTCTGTGGGGATGTTTTTCAACGGCAAGGACTGGGAAACTAGTCACGATCGAGGGAAAGATGAACGGAGCAAAGTGCAGAGATCCTTGATGAAAACCTGCTCCAGAGCGCTCAGGACCTCATTTTGGGGGCGAAGGTTCAACTTCCAACAGGACAATGAACTTAAGCACATAGCCAAGCGAGCGCAGGAATGGCTTCGGGACAAGTCTCTGAATGTTCTTGACTGGCCCAGCCAGAGCCTGTAGCATGGGTAATATTGTGTACTACAAACTCCCCAGACGCCTCGCGCAGTCTCAGTTTGAGTCCCAAATGGCAACCTATTCCATATATTGTGCATTGCTTTTGACCAGGGCCCTATGGGGGATTTCCTATGCGCCCTGGGCCAAAGAAGTACACTATATAGGGAATAGTTTGCCCTTTGGGACCCAGGCCCTCTCCTGAGATTTTCCATTAGCCCGAGGAGGATGAGTGACGACGGGAAATTGACATAGTTCTTCTGGAGAAGGGAGAATAGCTTGATGATATTTCATACAGCAAAACCGTTAGGAGAGGAGCCGGAGGTAGCTGTTGAGCCAGGCTCTTGCCCAAGCTGGAGATTAAGATTTAGACACCTTGACACGCGGCGGCTCGGCTTGATGAGACAGGACAGGTTTGTGGAGATAAAGCTTTTACCCTCCTCTCCTCTACTCTCCTCCTATCCCCCGGTGCAAAATACAGACATCTCTCTCTTGCTCCCTTTTTCTCTCTCCTCTGTCTCTAGTCTCTCCTTCTCCCCTCTCATTCTAGCCTCCTCTATCTTTCTGTTCTTCTTCCCTCCAGGTCGTTTCCATGTGAACAAAGCTATTTTTGGTGCCAGACTTTTTTTTCTGTCCTTATACATGGAGCTCTCTTAGAACAGCACACGAGCACTGCCGCATGCTGAGGAATTCCAGTTTTGATACACCTACCACAACAGTGTTTGTCTCTTAATAATATTGTTTCGCCACATGTTTACCGCCTTATGAAGGTAATGACACTTGGGGCTAGGTGGGGAGGGGTAAACAACACATTCTACAGCACCTTTTTAGCTCGTCGCCTGTCAATCACATGGTATTCACAAAGTACATGGCTTTTCTGTGACTACAGTATAACCAAGGAAATTGGTTGTACCCCTTTCTCTTGAATTTGTTGCATTGCACAATGTTGGCAAGATAAAAGTGAGCAGTCATGCTACACCCATCTTTGTATGTGCACAGGTTATTCATGCTAGCATACTTTTTGAATCGTGTAGTTTACCTGCAGAGAAGATCAGAAGTAAAGAGGTTCATTCAAATACAATTTTTTATGGAACACAATGGGATTCGCGGTAGGCAGATCACTACTAGGAAGAATCAATCACACAACATCTGTCAGAAACAGACCGGTTGACTGGTGAATGAGGTGAGCGCCTCCCGTTTTATAAGGTGCCACTCACCCGCCCACTGGTTATTCTCGCTCCCTTCCTTGCGAAGTTTACTACGCTCCGGAATCTCCCCTCAGCACGACTTGATCCTGCTTAAATGTTCTCAAGCGAACCGCAATGTTAACGCTGCCGAACGTAAGACCTCTGCTCTTGTCTCTTTGTGTTGAAGTACAATTCATTTTCTACTTTTCTGCATTTTCTACTCTTTCTACTATATTTGTGACCAACTGCCTCGATTCGGTCTTATGTAGCAAAATTTGAAATGGTGTTTTTTACATTGTATAAAAGTAGAGACCTAGAAAATTGTATATCATACACTGCAGTTGAGGAACATTGGGAAAGTAATTCTGCTTGGAAAGCTGATAAACTTGTGACCCCACTTTTGAGAAAATGTCCCTTGAATGTGTTGGTACACCTACTGGAGAGCTGCTCTTTGTCTACACCCATTCAGCATAGTTTCCAACCTCTTAAGCTTTAGCCCCACCCATCTCTTTAAGGATTCACATGTGAGGCTATGTGCTAGACAGAGTGAGTAGTTTAGTAAACTACCAAAGATTTCAAGACTAAAAGTGGTAAAAGTAGTAGCCTACAATAAGGAAAAACTCCAGGTAAAAATACACTATCTAGCCCTTGGCCTATATCCTAATCTAACTTTGGTGCAGGTCATGTTGTTCTTCACTGATAAACACACTAAATAAAAAATATCTAAGTTTATTTGTCACACACACAGGCTACAGAAAGTGTAAATGGTACAGTGAAACGGTTACTTGCATAGGAGTTATATCAAAAAAATGTGTCCAGATAAAAATAACAAGATAAAAGATATTGTATAATTATTAGATGACGCTTGCCCGACACACTTGTCTAAATTGATGAGTCATGTGAAGGAAATTCTATAACCACCCCCCAGCCACATCTAGCTAAGTGGATGGGACACTATTGTCTAGACATGTTCAATAGATTGCCGTAATCACCCCCAGACACATCTGGCTAACTGGAAGGGTCATGTAATCATCTGGCGAAGTGGTGTTTAGACATGTACTTTAGCTAGCTAACTAGCTAGCTAGCATAATATCAACTCGTACTACTACAAATGTAAACATTATCTTTAGCTGTAGTATGAATCTGAAGGTAGCTAAAGAGCTAACCAACAATGTTCAAAGTTAGCTAGCTAATATTTAGCAATAACTAGTAATGCAAATGGATTTCAGATTCAAATAATATTACTACACAGATCATACACATAATGTTAGCTAGCGAGCTAGCAAGCTAACATTCACTAGCTAACAGTACGCGTTAACTTGCAATGAAAACATATAATATGTGAAAATGTAGCTAGACTCTTACCCAGATACATGGATGAACGCTTCATGGCAGACTGGAATCAAAATTCAGTTTTGTTTGTAGCTGCATCTTGTTTGGCCAGCGTTGTCAAGTCACTCCGGTTCACACTGACCGTGGCATGTGCAGAAAGTAGTCCATGACTTTTTCCAACTGATCTGTCGATAGCACCTGCTAAATTCAGGGCATCAATATTGTTGAGAAAAGTAACAGCATTTTTGTAGTTTGTGGCTAACGTTAGTCTTTTCTACCGCTCTGTTTTTTGAAAGATATATCAACACATAGTTAGCTAGCTAACCACCGTCTAGCAATTGCTAGCTTAGCTCTCGTATATAGTTCACCTCAGATTAAATGTAGACTCAGCTAACCTAAGCTAGGCGAAATGCTCAGACGGCCTACCTCAGCCAGCACACCAGTTCAGCTTGCATAGTTCACATAACGTTCAGTTGTTGTGCTTACTTACTTGACCAGCCTGACCTACTAGGTTCTCCGGGCAATTGACTCAAAAACAGATTCAGCTCTACTGGGTGGCGCAGTGGTCTAGAGCACTGCATCGCAGCGCTAGCTGTGCCACCAGAGACTCTGGGTTCGCGCCCAGGCTCTGTCGCGACCGGGAGGTCCGTGGGGCGACGCACAATTGGCCTAGCGTTGTCCGGGTTAGAGAGGGTTAGGCCAGTAGGAATATCCTTGTCTCATCGCGCACCAGCGACTCCTGTGGCGGGCCGGGCGCAGGTGCACTGTGTTTGGATTTGGATGCGGCTTGGTTGGGTTGTGTTTCGGAGGACGCATTTCGACCTTCGTCTCTCCCGAGCCCGTACGGGAGTTGTAGCGATGAGACAATTACTAACAATTAGATACCACGAAATTGGGGAGAAAAAGGGGGTAAAATAAAAAAAAAACAGAATCAGCTACTGCTTCAAGGCTAGCCTGTGCACCTCTTGCCTCGCAGACCCGGGTACGTGGCAACCCGGTCTCCCCTCTACAAGCCAAGGCTCCGCATTAGGGAGAGGGCAGTTTGCTAACGCCAGGCTGCAAACCCACAGTCCAAGACAAAGGCAGACAGTGGGGGAAATGGTA
Organism: Oncorhynchus tshawytscha; assembly: GCF_018296145.1. Lineage (NCBI taxonomy): Eukaryota > Metazoa > Chordata > Actinopteri > Salmoniformes > Salmonidae > Oncorhynchus > Oncorhynchus tshawytscha. Next base: position 38,998,512 of record NC_056438.1, read on the forward strand.
ATTTGCTGCGGCCGCTTCAAGGTACCGCCCTGCATCCCCAGCGGCAGTTCATTCCATGTCCCTCTCGGGTGCAGCACAGACTTTCCCCCCATCAGAATGGGGTAGAGGCATATCTGTGCTCCTAAAACCCTACCCCTCATGCAGCGGCTCATTCCTATGCGTCCGCTCACAGGGAAGATGGAAGGGGCTCACTAAAACCTCCATGCCACAACTCTCCCCTCTGCTCTTTTTGAAGTAGCCGTGGAAGACCGACAGTTTGGATGTACCCCATTCTGGACATATGGATCCCTCAACAGCCATATTGAAAAGGTCCATGTGCTTACTTACTTGACCAGCCCGAACCTATGGTCAACGTGCTGTCTAGCTCTTTTCGTCAAGGCGACTGGTTCACTTCAATCGACCTACAGGGCTCTTATTTTTACGTAATACCAGCACACAGGAGGTTTCTCAATTTTTCCATTCATGGAACAGCCTTTGAATACCTTGGTGTCCCCTTCGGCCTAGCACTAGCTCCCCGCATGTTCAACAAGTGTGTGGAGGAGGCTGTAGCGCCCCGGAGAATCAGGGGATTAAAAACTCCCGAGTGGCGCAGCGGTCTAAGGCACTCAGTGCTAGAGTGCTTCTCAGTGCTAGAGGAGTCACTAAAGAACCTTGTTCGATCCTGGGCTGTATCACAACCAGCTGTGATTGGGAGTCCCATAGGGAGGCACACAATTTGCCCAGCATCGTACGGATTAGGGTTTGGCCTGGGTAGGCCGTCCATTGTAAATAAGAATTTGTTCTCAACTGACTTGCCTAGTTAAATAAAATAAAAATTTGAGTCTCCACCAAAGCAGTACGAGACACGGCTTTCCTCTTAACCCACCTCACCGAGTTAGGGTTCAAGATCAACAGGAAAAAGAGCTGTTTGGTGCCCACATAGAGAATAGAATACCTAAGCGTCAAGCTGGATCTATTTTATCGGGCTACACTATCGACAGTTCCGCAGGGGGCGCTCCTGTTATGCTCAGAACGTATCTTTGAGTCTTGGGGTTGATGGCATCCTCCATCTCAGTACCACTGTGTCTACTGGGAATGAGAGACTTCCAGCGTTGGGTATCTACCCAACGTCTGTGTACACAACATCACCTCAATCAAAAAGTTAACGGTAACCTTCTCTCGGCTGTCTGTCACTGGAAGAGCCCCTCGATCTTTGTCCCGACAGCTCTGCCTCTCATGTAAACTACCTCAAACTTCTGACAGTGTTCCTTTCATTGAAATATTTTCAGCCCTTCGGGAATTATCACATCCTAATCAGGACAGACAATACGACTGGGGGCATACATCAACGCCCAGGGTGGCACTTGCTGTCAAGATTATTCTGTGGAGCAGAACACACCTACTCTCACTATGCGCGACTCATGTCCTGGGCGTACTGAATATAGGAGCGGACTTGTCCAGAGGGAATCCCCTATACGGGGATTGGAGACTCCCATCCCCAAGTGGGGAACCAGATCTTGGAGAGATATGGTTGAACACCATTGATCTCTATGCATGCACAAAGAGAGAAACTGCCCGCTGTTCTTTGCGCTAGCAGTACTACTGGAGGTAGACGCACTGGCACACCCTTTGGCCAAGTGTGCTGCTCTACGCTTTTTTCCCTCTATGCCTGAGGCTTATCCCTCATTTTAGTAGTCCCAGGATGGCCAGGAAAGCTCTGGTTAGGGAAGATCACTCTCTTACTTTGACAAGCCCTGGCAGCTACTGTTACGCAGGGAACTTCTGACCCAAATTAACAAAGAGATTTCCCACCCTCACCCAGAAACCATGGCCCTCTGGGCCAAGCCTGTGAGAGGATGAATCTGAATGCGACAGGCTTACCACTCATTGAGACTATTCAGAGTGCCAAAGCCCCCTTTTCACTGTTTGGAAACAAGTGGCATGTTTTTGAGAAGTGGCTTTGACAAAAACACAGTAGGGATCACGTTGCTTACGTCCAGTCTCCAAGCCTTTAGCCCCGTCTTGGGACCTATTTTGCTTGAGGCTATTTCACAGCAGCCTTTTAAGCTGCTGGAAGGTGTGAAGATGAAATATCTCTCCTTCAAAACCCCTTTGCTGATTGCCCTTATTCCTGCAGAGTGAGTGAGCTTCATGCACTGCCAGTCTACCATTTGTGCCTACAGTTTGCACTGAGGTTATCCAAGTTAACTTAAACCTTCCTTTATGCCTATGGTCAGCGATAATTATAATTGCCTTCCCTTAGAGCTTGTGGCTTTCTACCCGCTGCCATTCACTAACATGGAATAAGAGCCTCTGCACCGTTTGTCCAGTACTCACGTTGCACATTTACTTGGACAGAATGAGAGCCTTACGCAAGAGCGACCAACTCTACATCTCTTCAGCGCCCCCCTGCAAGGGTAGGCTCCTCTCTCGTCAACGACTATCCCATTGGATAGTGGAGGCTATTATATTGGCTTGTAATAGCAAATGCTTCTCTTTACAAGGGATATGCAATGTGGCATGTTTGGCTACATTTGAGGTTTTACCAAAAGGATGTCACTGCACCTTCGTTGACGCCTACTGTCCCCTGTGTCGGAGCCTCTGAGGGATTCTTTTTTTGGAACTACCCTGGCTTCGGAGAACATGTCTGCGATATTGGAGTTGGCCATATCCCATTGCGATACTTCAAAACATGTATTTGAAAGAACTCTGATCAAATGTAATTGTCACATGCTTCGTAAACGACAGGTGTGGACTAACAGGGAAATGCTTACTGATGGGCCCTTCCTAACAATGCAGAGAGAAAGAAAATGGAGAAATAATAGAAAAGTAAAACATGTAGTAATAGATACACAATGAGTAACAATAACTTGACTATATACAACAGGTAGATATGTACATATAACTATGAATAAAGTGACAGAGTAAAAAACAGCAGCATATGTGTTGAGTAAAATTAAATAGTGTGAAAAGTGTGCTATTTAGTTAACTATTCAACTAAATATTTAGCAGTCTTATGTCTTCGGGGTAGAAGCTGTTAACGGTCCTTGGTTCCAGATTTGGTGCATTGGTACTGCTTGCTGCGCGGTAGCAGAGATAACTATCTATAACTTGGGTGGCTTGAGTCTTGGTCAATTTTTAGGGCCTTCCGCTGACACCGCCTGGTATAGAGGTCCTGGATTGTGGGGTGCTCAGCCCTAAGGATGTACTGAGCCATATGTACTACCCTCTGTAGCGTTTTGCAATTGAATGCTAAGCAGTTACCATACCAAGCGGTAATGAAGCCAGTCAAGATGCTCTCAATGGTTCAGCTATAGATATTTTTGAGAATCTGAGGGCCCATGCCAAATATTTTCATCCACCTGAATGGAAATAGGCGTTGTCAGGCCCTCTTCACGACTGTATTGGGGTGTTTGGACAATGATAGATCCTTAGTGATGTGGACACTGAGGAACTTTAAGCTCTTGACCCGCTCCACTTTAGCCCACTCGATGTGAATGGGAGCGTGCTCGGCCCCCCGTTTCCAGTAGTGAACAATCCGCTACTTTGTATTGGTGACGTTTAGTGAGAGGTTGTTGTCCTGGCACCACACTGCCAGGTCTCTGACCTCCTCCCTATAGGCTGTCTCATCGCCATTGGTGATCAGACCTACCACTGTCGCGTCGTATCAAACTTAATGATGGTGTTGGAGTCGTGCGCAGCCACACAGTCGTGGTTGAACAGAGAGTGCAGAAGGAGACTTAAGAATGCATGTGTTGTTGCCCACGCTCATCACCTGGGGGCATCCGGTCAGGATCCAGTTGCAGATGGAGGTGTTCAGTCCCAGTGTCCATAGCTTAGGGATGAGCTTGGAGGGCACTATGGTGTTGAACTCTGAGCTCTTGTCAATGAACAGCATTCTCACGTAGGTTTTTATTTTGTCCAAGTGGGAAAAGGCAATGTGGAGTGCAATAGAGATTGTGTCGTCTGTTGATCTGTTGGGGTGGTATACGACTGGGTCTAGGGTGTCAGAGATTATGGTATTAATGTGAGCCATGACCAGCCTTTCAAAGCATTACATTGGCTACAGATGTGAGTGCTATGGGGCGATAGTCATTTAGACAGGTTATCTTGGCGTTCTTGGGCACAGGGACTATGCTGGTCTGCTTGAAACATGTAGGTATTACTTGAAGACATCTCACTCATATTATCATAGAACCAGGGTAATCAACATTTCATCCCCATGGGGAGTCAGTAGGATCAGGTGCCCCTTGTCATGTAATTTTATTCACTGTGATCTCAAAGGCAAAACGGATCTGAAAACGGAAATCAAATTAGTATAATAAAAAAATCCCCATTGAAAATGTCAGTTTAAGCTATAGATATCTGTTTTTTTGCCTTTGATGCGTCTCAATCCAACATATCGGCCGATGTAGAACTTCCGCATCTGCGGTGAAAGGTGACAGAGCTAGAGCGGTGTTTGTCAGACCATGAGACATCTCGAAAATCGTCTGTAGGGTCCAAACGGTTTGGCCCTTCAAACTATTATGGAAAGATGAGACTCTCACAAACACAATGGTGTTCTCGGTTTTGGGCTCGTCTGAAGTCGGTACAGCCGATCTGCCAACTTCTGATTTTCCAACAGTCTTGAAGGAGTTCCCACATATGCTGAGCACTTGTTGGCTGCGTTCCTTCACTCTGCAGTCCAACTCATCTCAAACCATCTCAACTGAGTTGAGGTCGGATGATTGTGGAGGCCAGGTCCATCTGATGCTGCATCACACTCCTTCTTGGTCAAATAGCCCTTACACCAGCTGGAGTTGTGTTTTGGGTCATTTCCCTGTTGAAAAACGAATGATAGTCCCACTAAGTGCAAACCAAATGGGATGGCGTATCGCTGCAGAATGCTATGGTAGCCATGCTGGTTAAGTGTGCCTTGAATTCTAAATAAATCACAGACAGTGTCTCCAGCAAAGGACCATCACACCACCTCCTCCTTGCTTCACGGTGGGAACCACACATGCAGAGATAATCTGTTCATCTACTCTGCGTCTCACAAAGACACAGCAGTTGGAACCAAAAATCTTACATTTGGAATCATCAGACCAAAGGACATATTTCCACCGGTCTATTGTCCATTGCTCGTGTTTCTAAGCCCAAGCAAGTCTTCTTCTTATTGGTGTCCTTTAGTAGTGGTTTCTCTGCAGCAATTCGACCATGAAGGCCTGATTCACACCGTCTCCTCTGAACAGTGGATGTTGAGATGTGTCTGTTACTTGAACTCTGTGAATCATTTATTTGGACTGCAATCTGAGGTGCAGTTAACTCTAATGAACTTTTCCTCTGCAGCAGAGGTAACTCTGGGTGTTCCTTTCCTGTGGCGATCCTCATGAGAGCCAGTTTCATCATAGCGCTTGATGGTTTTTGCGACTGGACTTGAAGAAACTTTTAAAGTTCTTCAAATGTTCCGTATTGACTGACACTCATGTCTTAAAATAATGATGGGCTATCGTTTCTCTTTGCTTATTTGAACTGTTCTCGACATAATATGGACTTGGTATTTTACCAAATAAGGCTATCTTCTGTATACCACCCCTACGTTGTCACAACACAATTGATTGGCTCAAATGCATTAAGGAAAGTAATTTCACAAAATAACTTTTAACAAGGGACACCTGTTAATTGAAATGCATTCCAGGTGACTACCTATTGAAGCTGGTTGAGAGAATTCAAAGAGTGTGCTGAACTGTCGTTAAGGCAAAGGGTGGCTACTTTGATTGTTTAACCCTTTTTTGGTTACTTCATGATTACATATGTGTTATTTCATAGTGTTGATGTCTTCATTAGAAAAAGAAAAACCCTGGAATGAGTATGTGTGTCCAAACTTTTGACTGGTGCTGTATATGGAGACTGTTTAGTGTAAAAAATAAAATAAAAATTGTTAAATACATGTCCAGAAAAATCTGTTTCATGATCTTTCTTATATACACAATGTATACAAAAGTATGTAGAGTCCCGTTCAAGTTAGTGGATTTGGCTATTTCAGCCACACCCGTTGCTGAAAGGTGTATAAAATCAAGCACACACCCATGCAGTCTCCATATACAACCATTGGCAGTAGAATGGCCTTAAGAGCTCAGTGACTTTCAACGTGGCACCGTCATAGGATGCCACCTTTCCAACAAGTTCGTAAAATGTCTGCCCTGCTAGAGCTGCCCTGGTAAACTGTATGTGCTGTTATTGTGATGTGGGAACATCTAGAAGCAACAACTCAGCCACAAAGTGGTAGGCCACATAATTTCACAGAACGGGACCGCCGAGGGCCGAAATGCTTGTCCTCGGTTCCAACACTCACTACCTAGTTCCAAACTGCCTCTTGATGCAATGTCAGCACAAGAACTGTTCATCGGGAGCGTCATAAAATGGGTTTCCATGGCCGAGCAGCCGCACACAAGCCTAAGATCACCATGCTCAATCCAATGAGGTGTAAATCGCACCGCCATTGGACTCTGGAACAGTGGAAACGCGTTCTCTGGAGTGATGAATTATGCTTCACCATCTGGCAGTTCGACAAACTAATCTGGGTTTGGTGGATACCAGGAAAACACTACTACCTGTCCCAATGCATTTTGCCAACTGTAAAGTTTGGTGGGCGAGCTGTTTTTCATGGTTCGGGCAGGCCCCTTTGTTCCGGTGAAGGGAAATCTTAATGCTGCAGCATACAATGACATTCTTTATGATTATGTGCTTCTAACAGTTTGAGGAAGGTCCTTTCCCGTTTCAGCATGACAATGTCATCATGCACAAAGTGATGTCGAGACAAATGGTTTGTCGAGATTGGTGTGGAATAACTTGACTGGCCTGCAGAGAGCCCTGACCTCAACCCCATCGAACACCTTTGGGATGAATTAGAACGCCGACTGCAAGCCAGGCCAAATCTCCCAACATCAGTGCCCCTCCTCACTAATGCTCTTGTGGCTGAATGTAAGCAAGCCCCAACATCTAGTGGAAAGCTTTCCCAGAAGAGTGAAGGCTGTTATAGCAGCAAAGGGGGGGACCAATTCCATATTAATGCCCATGATTTTGGAATGAGATGTTTGACGAGCAGGTGTCCACATACTTTTGGTCATGTAGTTTATCTCCAATATATTGGACTTGTCAGAACATCTCCCTGTAGATGTTCCCTGTAGATCTGTTGTTCTATCTAGTGAATCTGTTATTCAATGTTTTTGTTTGGGCTAATATACCAAATAATTTGAGTATATATTTTTTACCATTTACAATTCTAAATCAAATAGCGAAATGATCCTTGGTAGGGTCTTTCTAAAATAATTCCACATAGCTTAGTAGAACCCTGGGGAAGCAACTCCAGTGTAGAGTTGGCCTCGTGTTTTAGGTTATTGTCCTGCTGAAAGGTGAATTTGTCCAGTGTCGGTTGGAATGCAGACTGAATTTTGCCTGTGCTTAGCTCTATTCAGTTTCTTTTTATCCCCCCCAAAATTCCTTAGTCCTTGACGATGACAAGCATACCCAAGGGGTTGAATACTTATTGGCTGAAGCCATTTCAGCTTCATTTTTAATCCATTTGTAAAAAATGATAGAAAAAGGATTCCACTTTGACATTGAGGTATTGTGTGCAGGCCAGTGACACACATTTCAATTTAATTAATTTTAAATTCAGGCTGTAACACAACAACATATGGAAAAAGTAAAAGGGTGTGAATGCTTTCTGAAGGGACTATATATATATGTAAGTTTGTACTTAAGAAGAAAGGAGGGAAGGAACATATGTGCAGAGGAAGGAAGGAGGAAAGGAAATGTACCCATTGCTTAGGCAATTCTGTAAAATAATTCAACAACAAAGGAATGTAAGGATGCATTTCTCAAGCCACCATGGGCCATAATAATTCCCCATACTCCCTGGTGACTTTCTTCCCTCCCTGGCCCCTCATAAGGTGGAGCTATTATACTGTCAAGTCTGCTCTTAGGAAGATAACTGTCCTCCAGATCAGGGGAGAAATATGTAGCCCCCCACTCCCGGTTCAGTCGAAGGTGGGAGATGTGTGCACCTCATGGGGTCAGCTCAGGGTTGGTCTGGGGGGAGGGGTGTAATTTGAAAGAGGCGAAGCACATCAAAGCTATTGTGTATGCTGAAATTGGACGCCGGGTCTGGCATGGCGTTTAATGTCACATCCACTGACATTTATGCAATACTCTCGAAAACCGCCGCTTGCCCAATGTCTGGTTGACTATCTTTCGGTCGGTCTGTGGTAGACTCCATTTTTTGGAAAGAAGGCTTGGCCTAACAAAACCCTGCCAGCATAGGGTGAAGGATATCTGATACATTTTAATGGTCTTTGTGGTGCCAGAGTGTGACCTGAATGCAAAGCTGATAGTGTCATATAGACTCTGAGCTACGGCGGTGTGCGATATGAAGCCCATGAAGAAATTAGCTTCATTAGCTTTAATTGTTTGTGGAGACATTGATACGATCTCAGCTGAGCTACTGTGCCCCAGATGTCAACTTATCACTGCCATTGACTCGACCAAGGTTGCATGTGCTTGGGTTGGGTTAGCTTATACTGGATCATCATCATCATTCACCAAGGGGTCTTGGAGACCTTTTTCTTGAAAAAGGATATTGACAATGCAATCAGAATGACTTCACCCTCATCACCAACAAGGATAACCTTTTTGTCCCATTGCTACATGAACCAAGGTGCTGCTTTCTTGGAAATTACCTCTGGGATGAATGGGATGATGTGGATGGTGATGATAATGAGGATTCTGAATATAGGGGTGTCAATAGTTAGGGATCATTACAATGATGGGCAGTAGAGGCCACAGAAGAGTGGGGTTGCTCAATCTTTGCCATGTGCACCTAGGGAGGTATTCAAGCCTCCTGGAGAGCTTTTTGGTGTTGGTCCAGCCCTGCTCTTGCAGCTGATTAGTAAAATCAGGATTGCTAGCTAGAACAGGGTTGAGAGAAAAAGCCTGGACTCCCCTTTCTATGAATGCTAATGGCTAACCAGGTGCAAATTGTGGTGTCGTCCTTTAGAAAGGATGCTCAGGGCCCTGACCCTCTGTGGGCACAAAAACATCCCGTGACTCATGTGTACACAGGAAATATATGTAGTTGTGTAAAGAAAGACTGATTAAACAATGTTAGTTGGATCAAATCTGGCCTGAACAGACGGAGATAGGCGCACGCACACACTCAAAATGCTTCTTATTACATTACGTTGCAATCCCACAAATCATTCACTAAACCCTAAACCTCAACTAAATCTTGTAATAAATAATATGGAAATTGAGCCTGTTGAGGTGACTAAACTGCTTGGAGTAACCCTGGATTGTAAACTGTCATAATCAAAACATGTTGATACAACAGTATCTTAGATGGGGAGAAGTCTGCCCATTTTTAAAGCATTTCTCTATTCCACATCAAGTAACTCATGCAAGCAGTAAAAATATATTTAAAAATAGATTAAAATACACCTAATGGAACAGCGGGGACTGTGAAGCAACACAAGCATAGTGTGACGGCCCTGAATTTTTCTGAACCGTCTCAGTGCTTCTCCTTCCAATAGGGCGCTTCCCCTTCAATTCCCAATTAAATAGTGCTTCTCCTTCCAATATGGCGCTTTCCCTTTAATTCCCAATTAAATAGCCAGCATAAGCTGCGCAAAAGTGGGGTTGTGATGGAAACGTGAATGAGGATGTGTTCAACCCTCAGTTCCGAAGCATCTCTCTTCCGTTTGTTTTGTTGCCGTTAACTGTGTATTTTGTAGCCTAATAGAGTTTACCCAGGATCGGATCCACTATTTGCGTCCGTGGACTACACCTCTCTGTTCTTCGTGGTCTTTCTCCGCTGGAGATCTGGGAAAAAGGGGGAGACTTGCAAGCTGAAGAACACCATCCCAACCGTAAAGCACGGGGGTGGCAGCATCATGTTGTGGGGGTGCTTTGCTGCAGGAGGGACTGGTGCACTTCACAAAATAGATGGCATCATGAGGATGGAAAATTATGTGGATATATTGAAGCAACATCTCAAGACATCAGTCAGGAACTTAAAGCTTGGTCGCAAATGGATCTTCCAAATGGACAATGAGCACAAGCATACTTCCAAAGTTGTGGCAAATGGCTTATGGACAACAAAGTCCAGGTATTGGAGTAGCCACCACAAATACCTCAATCCTATCGAAAATTCGTGGGCAGAACTGAAGAAGCGTGTGTGAGCAAAAGAAGCCTACAAGCCTGAGTCAGTTACACCAGCTCTGTCAGGAGGAATTGGCCAAAATTCACCCAACTTATTGTGGGAAGCTTGTGGAAGGCTACCCGAAACGTTTGACCCAAGTTAAATAAATTAAAGGTAATGCTACCAAATACTAATTGAGTGTATGTAAACTTCTGACACACTGGGAATGTCATGAAAGAAATAAAAGTTGAAATAAATCACCATCTCTACTATTATTCTGACATTTCACATTCTTAATTTTAAGTGGTGATTCTAACTGACCTAAAACAGGACATTTTATGAGGATTAAATGTCAGGAATTGTGAAAAACTGAGTTTAAATGTATTTGGCTAAGGTGTATGTAAACTTCCGACTTCAACTGTTCTTACTTATGTTTATGAGATGTTTTTTGTGTTTTTTTAATACATTTACAAACGTTTAAAACCACTTCTCTTTATCATAATGGGGTATTGTGTGTTTATTTATTAAATACATTTTAGCATAAGGCTGTAACGTAACAAAATGTGGAAAAGGTTCAGGGGTCTGAATACTTTCAGAATGTACTGTAGGTGTAAAAATGCCAAATATACCAAAACCTAAATCAAGCAGAGATGTACGACTGTTTAAACATGTTAATCGTTACTGAAACATGCAAACTACAAAAATGTTAAAGATAATGAATACATGACAACGACCACTTGGGGCAGCAGGTAGCCTACGATTAAAAGTCAGGAATTGTGAAAAAACTGAGTTTAAATGTATTTCAACTGTATGTGATAGTAGAGTAGGGGCCTGCGGGCACAACCTTAATGTGTTGTGAAATCTGAGAATGTTTAATGTTTTTAAAATTGCATAACTGCCTTAATTTTGCTGGACCCCATAAAGAGCAGCTACTGACTTGGGAGCAGCTAATGAAGATCCATAATAAATACAAATGGTATGCCCATCTTAAGACAATTCCATATGTTAGCTTTGTACCCCCCAATCCATTTCTTTGCTTTTAAATGAATGATATACAGTGGGGCAAAAAAGTATTTAGTCAGCCACCAATTGTGCAAGTTCTCCCACTTAAAAAGATGAGAGAGGCCTGTAATTTTCAGCATAGGTACACTTCAACTATGACAGACAACATGAGAAAAAAAATCCAGAAAATCACATTGTAGGATTTTTAATTAATTTATTTGCAAATTATGGTGGAAAATAAGTAGTTGGTCAATAACAAAAGTTTATCTCAAGACTTTGTTATATACCCTTAGTTGGCAATGACAAGAGGTCAAACATTTTCTGTAAGTCTTCACAAGGTTTTCACACACTGTTGCTGGTATTTTAGCCCATTCCTCCATGCAGATCTCCTCTAGAGCAGTGATGTTTTGGGGCTGTTGCTGGGCAACATGGACTTCCAACTCCCTCCAAAGATTTTCTATGGGGTTGAGATCTGGAGACTGGCTAGGCCACTCCAGGACCTTGAAATGCTTCTTACGAAGCCACTCCTTCGTTGCCCGGGCAGTGTGTTTGGGATCATTGTCATGCTGAAAGACCCAGCCACGTTTCATCTTCAATGCCCTTGCTGATGGAAGGAGGTTTTCACTCAAAATCTCACAATACATGGCCCCATTCATTCTTTCCTTTACACGGATCAGTCGTCCTGGTCCCTTTGCAGAAAAACAGCCCCAAAGCATGATATTTCCACCCCCATGCTTCACAGTAGGTATGGTGTTCTTTGGATGCAACTCAGCATTCTTTGTCCTCCAAACACGGCGAGTGGAGTTTTTACCAAAAAGTTATATTTTGGTTTCATCTGACCATATGACATTCTCCCAATCTTCTTCTGGATCATCCAAATGCGCTCTAGCAAACTTCAGATGGGCCTGGACATGTACTGGCTTAAGCAGGGGGACACATCTGGCACTGCAGGATTTGAGTCCCTGGTGGCGTAGTATGTTACTGATGGTAGGCTTTGTTTCTTTGGTCCCAGCTCGGTTGTGGACAGGTAACTTTTTATACTGATAAGTTCAAACAGGTGCCATTAATACAGGTAACGAGTGGAGGACAGAGGAGCCTCTTAAAGAAGTTGTTACAGGTGTGTGAGAGCCAGAAATCGTGCTTGTTTGTAGGTGACCAAATACTTTTTTTCCACCATAATTTGCAAATAAATTCATAAAAAATCCTACAATGTGATTTTCTGGATTTTTTTTCTTCTCATTTTGTCTGTCATAGTTGAAGTGTACCTATGATGAAAATTACAGGCCTCTCATCTTTTTAAGTGGGAGAACTTGCACAATTGGTGGCTGACTAAATACTTTTTTGCCCCCACTGTATACCCATTGAATTTTGAAAAATATAACTAATTTATACATTTCTCATGAGCTTAGTTCAACTGTCATACCCCATAAGAACCCAAAATATAAGCTTGTTTTACTCCATTGTTGGTCTTTGATGTCTTTGCTCAGTCTGAATTTGATTTCTCCAGCCCCATCCCACAGCTGTTTAACAGAACAGTAGCTGCTTTGTTGTTGTTCGAACTGCAGATTACCGTTTAATGGTCGGCTGCGAGGGAATGGCTCTTTGTCTCAAATTAATTCCTGCTGTTGCGCCGGTCACTTCCTCTTTGTAAATGGTGTCACACCACGGATCAAGTAAGCGACCTTGTGGACCACCTTGACTGCCGCATGGCTGCAAGACAGATATTATTTTTTCAGTGGTTCAAAGTGCATTATCTCTCTCTCTCTTTCTGCCCCCCCCCTTGTCTCGATCTTTCTGCCCCCCTTGTCTCTCTCTTTCTGCCCCTACCCCCCTCTCTTTGTCTCTCTCTTTCTGCCCCCCTCCCTTTGTCTCTCTCTGAGCAATCACCCTTAAGCCTATTTGAGACATTTATCTGCTTTTTTTATTTCTCAATTATTTTCCCTAATTTTGAGGCTTGGTTTGAAAACAATCAATAAGCGTAACATTTTCCATTGAACTGTGTGTGGGCTGCAAATAATTGTTTTTCTCTCCCGAGAAACAGATGCCCACAGCCCATCTGTGGCCGGGCTTATTGCGGGGAAATTATTTAGCATTTCATTAATTTGCCAATATCAGACATACCAGACACACTGTTTATTCAGTACAGACAAACTCATTAGGCTTCACGTAGAAATATGACAATTTCTTTCCACTTCTAACTCCCCCTCTATAAGGAAACTCATAGGGAGAATCTCAATTGCATACTCCTCGCGTCCTCTCTCCTCACCACTTTCTCAAACCCCATTGGAGGAGAAGGTTGGCTTTCTCATCCAATTGGTTTTGAGAAGGAGGCAAGAACAGAGGATGTGTTTATAATTGAGATTATCCCACAGAGTCCCAAATTGCACCCTATTTCTTATATAGTGCACCCATAGGGCTCTGTTCAAAGGTAGTACATTATATAGGAAATATGGTGACATTTTGGACACAGTCATACACTACATGACCAAAAGTATGTGGACAACCTGCTTATCGAACATCTCATTCCAAAATCATGAACATTAATATTGGGTTGGTCTCCCTTTGCTGCCATAACAGCCTCCACTCTTCTGGGAAGGCTTTCCATTAGATGTTGGAACATTTGCTGCGAGGACCTACATCCATTCAGCCACGAGCATTCGTGAGGTCGGGCACTGATGTTGGGCGATTAGGCCTGGCTCACAGTCTGCGTTCTAATTTATCCCAAAGGTGTCCGTTGGAGTTTAGATCAGGACTCTGTGCAGGCCAGTCAAGTTCTTCCACACCGATCTTAACAAACCATTTCTGTATGGACCTCGCTTTGTGCGCGGGTGCATTGTCGTGCTGAAACAGGAAAGGGCCTTCCCCAAATTGTTGCCACAAAGTTGGAAGCACAGAATTGTCTAAAATATCATTGCTGCTCCAGAGTCCAATAGCAGTGTTTTCCACCACTCTAGCCGTTGCTTGGCATTGCCCATGGTGGTCTTAGCTTTGTGTGCGCCTGCTCGGCCATGGAAACCCATTTCATGAAGCTCCCGATGAACAGTTCTTGTGCCGAGGTTGCTTCCAGAAGCAGTTTGGAATTCGGTAGGGAGTGTTGCAACCGATCATCACTCGGCGATCCTGTTCTGTGAGCGTGTGTGGCCTACCACTTTGCGGCTGAGCCATTGTTGCTCCTAGATGTTTCCACTTCACAATAACAGCCCTTATAGTTGTCCGGGGCAGCTTTAGCAGGGCAGACATTTTTCCAACTGACTTATTGGAAAGGTGGCATCATATGACGGTGCCATATTGAAAGTCACTGAGCTCCTCAGTAAGTCCATTCTACTGCCAATGTTTGTCTGTGGAGACTGCATGGCTGTGTTCTCGATTTTATACACCTGTCGGCAATGGGTGTGACTGAAATAGCCGAATCCACATACTTTTGTTTATATAGTGTAGTCGTGTAAATCGTCATGAAGACTCGGATTAACTTGTCTGTCTCTCTCTATCTCTCTCACGCTCGTGGGCGCACACACGCACACTCTTAAGTTGATTGAATGCTATTAGCGCGCACCTGCTAACTAGCTAGCCATTTCACATCAGACACACACACGAACACCTTTTCTCTGATAGACTGATTATTTACAGATTTACTGCTGATGAGACTTACTCTAGACCTGCACTCTCTCTCTCTTTCGTTGATTTCTTCTGTTTTCTCTGATGCGCTGATTTGTCTCCAGTCACCCCCCTCTCACTGCCTCTAGCTCGCTGCAAAGTCATAACAGCTGGACCAAAACTGCTGAGAAGTTTACATTTTCTTATTCAATATCTTGTGAGATACTGGTATTAATGTTACTGGTACTTATGGATTTTTATTTCAAGCCAATACATATATTCTGTATGAGTGCACTTATCTGTGGTAAGGAAACAGCGATTTTGATCAATTCTCTCTCTCCTTCTCTCAGGGTGGGCCCACCTGGCACGCCTTCGGAGACAGGGCAGGATGGTGAGGAAAACCCAGCGTCTCTGGCCGAGAGCTGCTTCAGAGAGCTGCTGGGAAGAGCCGCCTACGGCAACATGAACAACGCCGTCCGCCCTGTACTAGTGTAAGTACTAGTGTTACCAGGCTGTACAGACTTCACATCAGAGGAGGCTGGTGGGTGGCTATATACGAGGATGGTCTCCCCCACCAGCGATCACTGCCACACGCACAGACAATCTGACTGGGGTGGTCTCATTATGTCTAGTCACGTAGTGTAGGAGGCGGCAAGGGACAAGGTCATTTTAAGATTGATGTCGAATATGGCAAACAACATGCAAGGTGCATTCCAAATAGCAACCGCATCTTCCTTTTTCACTATTGGGTTGAAAACAGGAACCATAGCTGGTCTCTCTTGAAAAATATATCTTTAATATCAATTAGATTTGATTGATGCCTATCTATTGATCCAATACCTACTGAGGTGAAGTTCTACCAACCAAGACTAATAGTCTGACTGCATCCAAGTAACACGGTCACCCACTCTCACAGACCTCTGTGACTGAATCTAATTCACACTTTCTCATTGGCTGTGGTTCCCTCCACTGAGCAGAAGCTCAAACATTACCCAGTTACTGTCTGAATGGCGTGGGGGGAATGAGATGGCGGTCATTTTAGCCGAGGAGTCATTATCAGTCTCAAATCCACAGCCTCACAGGGTCCTGTCTGGGGGAGCTGGAATTATATTTCTTCTCTGTAACACACGCACATACACACTTCTCTCTCTTCTCTCCCTATCGCTCTTTCTCTCGCTTTCTCTTAAATCACTCACCCACACCTTGCAGTGTAGTGTGCAGAGCTTTCTGCTGGGCTCGGGAAGTTGTTTTTACCCCCTGTGCTTTGCTAATTCAAATCCAGTTGGTTTTGCAGGAGGTGGTGGCAGATTGAAAAGAGTGTCGTCAAGTGTTGCTTCATTACACTCGTTGTTGTTGTTATTATTATCATCATCAAGGTGCTGTTATTATTGCAAGTTAGTTGAAGAAGCAGTGCCATTATGGTGTTGTTGGTCCTGTTGAAAACTGGTATGTAGTATTCACAAGGATCCAAACAGAACCAAACAGGCCAAAATGAGGAACATACCTGAATTTGTCCAATGAGAAACACTTGCTTACATGTTTCCATGTAAATTGTTTTAATATCGTGTGCATTATTGAATACAGCCCTGGGGATGGCCTGTTTTACCTAGTGTTTTGGTTTCCACCCATTCAGATTCAGTTCATTGACAGTTATTATTGGCATCTGGAACAATGTCCGTGCAGGAGGAGGGTCTAGGTCGAGGAGATAGTTTGTACCACTCGATTACAGGATCATGTTCATTTGTTTGAGTTTCAAAGCATTGCCGTAATGAACATGACCCAGTGCTATAGATGGCATACAATTGCGGAAAGATAGAATAACATTGTTGCAAATGTGTTGTATTTTCGTAACTATTTCTTGTTCTGAATTGTTGGTTAAGGGCTTGTAAGCATTTCACGCATGTGACAAATACCATTTGATTTGATGTACACTCTCCCTAATCCTCTAGTGTTAGAAAACACCTCTGTTGCATTCAAGTTCAAGATTACCCAGGGTATTACTTAGGTGTCCTAGTTCCAGGCAAGCACAACCAAAAAATATGTAGGAACGGTGGCGATTTATATCATGTAAATCTTGGTGGGGCAAAAAATTATCATTTAGATGCATGCCAGCAATGCCACTACACAACACAAACTAAACAATACATTAATTGCACTATGACGTGCCAAACACTAAACAGTACATTAATTGCACTATGACGGTGCCAAACAGTGCCGGCAAACTGTTAGTCCCAACAGCAGTCCCAACACCTCACCACTGCTACACCTGGCTGTCAGTGGCGCCTTGTCTGCCAGCAAAACAGTTAATTCAGCCTAATTTACTGCCTTTGAAAAAACATAGCTGATATGGCTGACTTGCATAAACAAATGTGGTTTCTACTGACAATTGATATGTGCAAACGATGGCATAAGGGGACGTTGAGCGGATTAATATAATTCAATTTTTATTTTATTTAACCTTTATTTAATTAGGCAAGTCAGTTAAGAACAAATTCTTATTTACAATGACGGCCAAATCCGGACAACGCTGGACCAATTGTGCGCCGCCATATGGTACTCCCAATCAAGGCCGGATGTGATACAGCCTGGATTTGAACCAGGGACTGTAGTGACGCCTATTGCACTGAGATGCAGTGCCTTAGACTGCTGCGCCACTCACGAGCCAAAGACAATGAGCGAGCTAGGATGGACGTAGTCAATATAACGGTTTGTTCAGCACTATTGAAATGTACAGCGACAGAATTCAGAACATGGGCCGTTCTTACAGTATTCTCCCTGTACACCAAGTCAGAATTGTAGGATAAAGGGGGCATATAAGCAGCCAATGACAATATTCAATGTTGACAGTTCTCTAAAACAGGCTATAGGTTAAATGTGCACCACCAAGTCAGAACAGTAGGCTAAGTTATGAGGGGAAAATGGAGCAAATTATTAGGGTGAGGCACATGGGCTAGTAACAGCTTACTACACAACACACACTTAGTATTACTTTATTAGCTACAGTACACATATCTCCCTGTCATACTCCATCATTTATGCAGGATCATACAATCCCTTTTTGGACTCACCTTGTTGTGCTGTGCAGAGATTGTTGGTGTTGATGGTGGGTAAAGAGATATTTGCACAGCGTTTGCTTGTGCTGCTAGCTAGCTATGAACAGACAGTGCATTCGGAAAGTATTCAGACCCCTTCCTTTTTTCCACATTTTGTTATGTTACAGCCTTATTTGAAATATTGATACAATTATATTTTTTCCTCATGAATCTACACACTAAATTCCATAATGGCAAAGCAAAAAACTTTTTTTTTAAACAATAAAAAAATTTAAAAAACAGAAATACCATGTTTACAAAAGTATTCAGACACTTTGCTATGAGTCTCGAAATTACATAATATGTAATAAATTACATTCTTTAAAGTAGCCACTCTTTGCCTTGATGACAGCTTTGCAAACTCTTGGCATTCTCTCAACCAGCTTCATGAGGTAGTTACCTGGAATTCTTTTCAATTAACAGGTTTCCCTTGTTAAAAGTTAATTTGTGGAGTTTCTTTCCTTCTTAATGTGTTTAAGCCAATCAGATGTGTTTCGACTAAGTAAGGGGTATACAAAAGAGAGACATATTTGTTAAAAGACCAAATCCATATTATGACAAGATAAGCTCAAATAACCAAAGAGAAATGACAGTCCATCATTACTTTAAGACAGGTCAGTCAATCCAAACATTAAAGTTCTTCAAGTGCAGTCGCAAAATCCATCACGTGCTATGATGAAACTAGCTCTCATGAGGACCGCCACAGGAAAGGAAGACCCAGAGTTACCTCTGCTACAGAGGAAAAGTTCATTAGAGTTAACTGCACCTCAGATTTCAGCCCATATAAATGCTTCATAGAGTTCAAGTAACAGACACATCTCAACATCAACTGTTCAGAGGAGACTGCGTGAATTAGGCCTTCATGGTCGAATTGCTGCAAAGAAATCACTACTAAAGATTTGCCTGGGCCAAGAAACACAAGCAATGGACATTAGACCGTTGGAAATCTGTCCTTTGGTCTGAGTCCAAATTTGAGATTTTTGATTCCAACCGCCGTGTCTTTGTGAGACGCGGAGTAGGTGAACGGACGATCACCCGCATTTGTGGTTCTCACCATGAAGCAAGGAAGAAGAGGTGTGGTGGTGGGGGGGGTGCTTTGCTGGTGGCACTGTCTGTGATATATTTAGAATTCAAGGCACACTTAACCAGCATGGCTACCACAGCATTCTGCAGTGATATCCCATCTAGTCTGCAGTTCGTGGGACTGTCATTTGTTTTTCAACAGGACAATGGCTCAACACACCTCCAGGCTGTGTAAGGGCTGTTTGACCAAGAAGGAGAGTGATGGAGTGCTGCATCAGATTACCTTGCCTCCACAATCATCTGACCTCAACCCAATTAAGATGGTTTGGGATGAGTTGGACCGCAGAGTGAAGGAAAGCAGCCAACAAGTTTTCAGCATATGTGAGAACTCCTTCAAGACTGTTGGAAAAGCATTCCTCATGAAGCTGTCATCAAGAGTGGCTACTTTGAAGAATCTAAAATATATTTTGAATTGTTTAACACTTTTTTTTGGTTACTACATGATTCCATTTGTGTCGTTTCATAGTTTGGATGTCTCCACTATTATTATAAAATGTAGAAAATAGTCAAGCGTACAGAAAAACCCTTGAATGAGTAAGTGTGTCCAAACATTTGACTGGCACTGTATATAGATGTATCTAGTTTTAGAAAAAGTTCACACCACCTCCATTCCCTCATCACAAGTCAAGATTCAGCTGCTCTTCTTCCCCGCCTCCACTTTTATGAAGAGGAGAGACATGCACATACATTTGTGTGATATTTTAATGAATCGCCTGTCAATGTAATTGGCTTGTTAGATGCTTTTTATGTGGGGATTTGTATCTGTATACCAGACCAGGGAGTTTGAGTTGGTACATTCAGCTACAGTGACTATAGGAGTCGATTGGAATTCAGGACCTTTTTTTACACTTGAAGCACATGGTTAGAGGTTATGGGTTTATTTCTGGACATGACAAGGGCCTTTGACGATTCACCCCCAGGGCCTTTCGGCTGCTCTACTCAAATCGTTTCTACGTTGGCTCCTGTGGTGTCGGACCTGATTCCAGGTCAAAGGCTTACCATGGGCCGTCCGCCAGCTAGAGCCATGTCGCCACCACACACACACACACAAGGGTTTCCTTTTGCAGGTAAATTGCGTCCTTTGGCCCAGATGTATTTAGTTTTTGCATATAAATACAAGTGTTACTGGCCAAATTGTCTGGGAGAAATACCAGTCGATGTGCTCCAAGTTCAAAGGAAAATATACATAATAATCTGGTAAATCCTCAAGCTGCTTGGAAATTAGTGTGTGTGTGTTTCTAATTTTACTCACACAAAAGACGCAATGTCTTCATAAGGGACTTCAGCGAAGTGTACACCGACTGAATTTTTTTTTAACGAAGATTGTGTTGATTATCCCTGTTTCCAGTGTGCCCGCCGAGAGGGAATTCTTTCTCCAGAACAGTAAAGACGACCTCAAGATCACGCCTTCTTGAGGACAACGTAACGAGGCGGATGCTCATTGCAAGCTGTTCCAAGGAGTTGGACAATTTTGATCTCCCAACAACAGCAGCTCAATTTGAGCAGGCCAAGGTCCACCGCAAACGCAAGTAAATTAGAGGCAAATGATTGTTCTTCAGGCCCAGTCCTAGCAGTTTCGCTGCATCCTAACCAAGATCAACATATGCCTCCCCTTTGACATGTATTGTATATAGATTTGGAATGGATTGATAGACGTGTAGAGTAATGTGTATCATGCGCAATTGGTGCATTTCAGTAGCACTTGGAAAGGAAACATTGTTGCCAACTATTCACATTGGACAGTTACCATTTTGCAATCACTAGGTAGGTAACTGCCTATAATAGGAAAAATAGTTTTTAACAATAAGCCATGTATATCACATATGCCAAGAGTCACGACCCCACAATAGTTGAAATTACAATAAACACAACATTTATTAACATCATCCAGTAGAACTGTGCTTTCATAAATGCCTCGAGACTCGTTTCACAGAAACATTGTAAATAAGCTTTCTTGTAATGAACCAGCCTTAACGAATTTTGTTTATTTACATATAGAATTTGATTGTCCAACATCAGTTTTATAATTTCTTCATTTTGTCTGCCTTGTCGTCTTTCCACTGCTGTGCTGCTGAATGGGTAGTGGGGTGGGACGGGCCGGTCGTGGATAGAAGGGGTCCATCTTTTGTCAAATTAACATCAAAAGTAGATATTTTTTTATCCTCACCTGCTGCTTAAATTTTCCTAACCTGCTGTGACTGGTGTAGATTGCCTCTGCGATGTGTGTTGATCGGTTTACATATGACCAAAGGATCCGGGTTTGTGTTTATCTTTTATTCTGATAAAGAAACAAACATCCATAAATGAAATGTTGTGCTGCCCTTGTTCACCAACTCTTCTCTTCAACATGGATACAGTAAACAGGGTTAAGAATAACAATTGTCTCGTTAGACTTTATATCACTATGGGTCTGGGCTAGCCAACTTTCATGCATAAATCTCACAATGTACTGGTAGGAGACCATAATATTACATCAGTGGAAATATACACTACATTTCTGTGTTTTAACATAACTGGTTGATTAGTATTTTAATGTGACAATTATTCAGTAACCTAACTCTTCCACATGGATACAGTAGACGGGGAACAGTAATAAAACATCACTTCTAAATAATATTTGTATAATATAATTTGCGAACAACCTGTAAGAAAATGGTTATTAATAAATAACCAAACAGAGCTGTTTTCAAATACAATCTAGGAATCTCATTTAATATAGCCTAAGCATGAACATTTTAATTAGGCCTAATAAATAACAAAACAGGGCTGTCTACGAACACCAAGGCTGGCTGGTCATGGCTAGAAGAGATCCAGCTTTTGTCAAATCAATGTCAGATTTTACTTTCATGTTGTCTGATTACACAAAATCTGAATAGGTCCCATATGCCTGATATGACTGTACATTGCTTTTGTTGTTACAAGTGCCCTTTTTAATGTTGCACACATCCTTCTCCTTCTGCTCTGTCCCCACCCTCAAACATCATGCCCCCCTTTACTGTGTAGGCAACCTGTTCTTCTATGCTAAATTAGGATTTCAATTTTGTTATGATTTTAATTTATATACTGAACCAAAATATAAACGCAACATGCATCAATTTCAAAGATTTTACTGAGTTAGTTCAGTCAATTGAAATAATTAAATGATGCCCTAATCTATGGATTTCACAACTGGGAATACAGCTCCCGAGTGGTGCAGTGGTCTAAGGCACTGCATCTCAGTGCTAGAGGCGTCACTACAGACCCTGGTTTGATCCCTGGCTGTATCACAACCGGCCATGATCAGGAGTCCCATAGAGCGGCGCACAATTGGCCCAGCGTCGTCCGGGTTAGGGTAGAGTTTGGCCCGGGGTAGGCCGTCATTGTAAAATAAGAATTTGTTCTTAACTGACTTGCCTTGATAATTAAAGGTAAAATAAAAATATGCAAATGTTGGTCACAGATACCAAAAGGTAGGGGCGTGGATCAGGTGTGACCACCATTTGCCTCATGCAGTGCAACACATCTCCTTCGCATAGAGTTGATCAGGCTGTTGATTGTGGCCTACTCCTCATCAGAGGCTGGGCGAAGTTTGCTGGATCTGGTAAGTATGCAGGCCATGGAAGAACTGGGAAAATTTCATCTTCGCGGAATTGTGTACAGGTCCTTGAGTCATGCGTTATCATGCTGAAACATGAGGTGATGGCACGACAATGGGCCTCAGGAGCTCGTCACGGTAAATTTGCTATTGATAAAATTAAATTGTGTCCATAGCTTATGCCTGCCCATACATAACCCCACCCCCACCATGGGGCACATAGTTCACGACATTGATATCAGCAAACCACCTGCCCACACGACGCCATACACATGGTCTGCGGTTGTGAGGCCAGGTGCACGTACTGCTAGATGTTGTAAAACAATTTTGAAGGTGGCTTATAGTAGAGAAATTCACATTCAAATCTCTGGCACCAGCTCTGGCGGACATTCCTGCAGTCAGCATGCCAATTGCACGCTCCCTCAAAACTTGAGACATCTGTCGGCGTTGTGTGACAAAACTGCACATTTTAATGGCCTTTTGTCCCCAGCACAAGGTAAACCTGTGTATTGATAATGCTGTTTAATCAGCTTCTTAATATGCCAGACCTGTCAGGTGGATGGATTATCTTAGTAAAGGAGAAATGCTTAATAACAGGGATGTAAACTAATTTGTGCGCAATATCTGAGAGAAATAAGTTCCTCTGTCCAGTGTCTGTGTTCTTTTGCCCATCTTAATCTTTTATTGGCCAATCTGAGATATGGCTTTTTCTTTGCAACTCTGCCTAGAAGGCCAGCATCTCGGTGTCACCTCTTCACTGTTGACGTTGAGACTGGTGTTTTGCTGGTACTATTTAATGAAGCTGCCAGTT
The DNA here is from genome assembly GCF_018296145.1 of Oncorhynchus tshawytscha. NCBI lineage: Eukaryota > Metazoa > Chordata > Actinopteri > Salmoniformes > Salmonidae > Oncorhynchus > Oncorhynchus tshawytscha. The sequence goes on from NC_056438.1 coordinate 39,021,824, forward strand.
GAGGACTTGTAAGGCGTCTATTTCTCAAACTAGACACTCTAATGTACTTGTCCTCTTGCTCAGTTTTGCACCGGGGCCTCCCACTCCTCTTTCTATTCTGGTTAGGGCCAGTTTGCGCTGTTCTGTGAAGGAAGTAGTACACAGCGTTGTACGATATCTTCAGTGTCTTGGCAATTTCTCACATGGAATGGCCTTCATTTCTCAGAACAAGAATAGACTGACGAGTTTCAGAAGAAAGTTTATTTGTTTCTGGCTGCCCAACCCTCTTCCTGGAGATCTACTGTCCTGTGGGTTTTCAGTCCAACCCTAATTTAACACACACAACCGTTTTCAGATGTGGTAACTTAATTGCAAAAGGGTTTCCTAATGATCAATTGGCTTTTTAAAGTGATAAACTTGGATTAGCTAACACAACATACCATTGGATCACAGGAATGGTGGTTGCTAATAATGGGCCTCTGTACACCTTTGTAGCTATTCCATTAAAAATCAGCCGTTTACAGCTACAATAGTCATTTACAACAATGTCTACACTGTATTTCTGATCAATTTTATGTTATTTTAATGGACAAAAAATTTGCTTTTATTTCACAAAACAAGGACATTTCTAAGTGACTTCAAACTTTTGAACGGTAGTGTAGGTATATCTGTTTATTTCACAAAATATCTCGCAATGTGAATATTTCGATTTTTTTTTTAAAAAGTCAGACACCATTTTAATCAGGATGATCTCCTCTTTCTAATTATGTAAGGCTGGGAAGCGTACTCTGCTGTAATCAATCACTCGACCAGAAATAGTCATATTTTGCCATTTTTTCCTACTTCCTCGTTATGTTATGCAGACAAGCACACTCGGCACCATCAAGTTTTTAGTTTTCAGCTTTGTCCTAAAAACAGATTGTAGTGGTAAAATAAAAAGGTGTACATTTTTTGGTGTCATTTAGGGAAAATGGAATTCTAAGGATCATTCCAGTCAGAAGAGGCTCGAAGGGTCGTTTAAATTAATTTGCTATGACTAGTGTTCCAGCTCAACCAATGTTCTTTGGCCATTTTTCAACCTTGGATGAACTTTGACTCATTCTGTTGTCCAGCCTAACAAGCATGCATTGGCAGGAAAGCTGCAGATGGGTGAGCAGGCTACTATTCCCCATCGTTTATCAGTGCAATTTTGACAGCCAACTACAGTATGTGCTGAAAAAAATTGAGGATTTATCTACTCTTACCTCATTAGATTTTACCTTCCCTTGCTCTGGTTAACATTAGTTGTTGATCTTAGGGAGGAGAGATAGCCTACTTGTTCATGGTTGTTTGATAAATTTGACTGTAAAGTTCCCAAATGTAAGGACTCCTGTGATATTTACATATTTGCAGAAATACATTCCGATGTACAGTATTTTATGGCTTTTGGTGAATGCTTTCTAATGCTCTAAAGTCGTGTAGTTGCTACTGCCTGTAAACACACTCAGTTCAAAGATGGCAGACCTGTGTGGCAAATGGCTTATTTGCATATTGGCTTACTGTAGCTCTGATCTGCTATTAATTGTCGAAACACGTGGCTGGGTAGGGGGTAAAAAAGACAGTAGGTTTTATCCAATAAAATACCTGCTAAAGACCTAGTCAATAACAAATGGAAGCAAAGCAAACTGACAGATTTATATTTTTTATTACCATGGCATCTGTAGCTATTGAGATGTAAGGACAGGTATGATTTAGCTGCAATATCCATTGCCCGTGTCTGTGAGAGAAACAGCTTTCGGGGCGTCGGCTCTAACGCAGTTAACACTTCTGATTCAGCGAAAATGTTCTGAGCGAAATCGTAACACTTATTGCTATTTGTTTTGGATTGGACTAGTGGATGAGACAAAAAGCTATACGGTTTAATTGCGCTTGCAATGCGATGTCCCAACTATATAGTTAAATAGAACAATTTCAGTATGTACACTGTGTACAAAACACAGACTGACCAGGTGAAAGCGATGATGGGTGTGTGTCAAGAATGGTCCACCACGCAAAGGACATCCAGCCGACTTGGCACAACTGTGAGAAGCATTGGAGTCATCATGGGTCAGCATCCCTGTGGAACGCTTTCGACACATTGTAGGGTCCATACTCTGGCGAATTGAGGCTGTTCTGAGGGCAAAAGGAAGGTGTTCTTAATGTTTTGTACACTGTGCACTGTATCTATGTATTATATATCTATTTGGTCCCATCAGCCTATGTAGAAAGAGGCAACCTAAGATTGGTTCAGTACATTTCAATTCAACTGAAATTCTATATATGTCTATAAGTCTATATGTGTACCAGTCAATTCACTCTTTAACTGAGTTCAACTGCGCACATATGACTTGTCATGGAATATATTGCAAGTGACACGGCTGAGTTAAACTAGGGTGGTGTTCAGTAGGGCCCACCATAACATACATAATGTTTTTAAATGGAAAGTGAAAAGGAGCCTTTCGTATTGTACAAGTCCAGGTAGTCCCAATCTGTCTCGTTTTCCTCTATTTGGTGCCTAATGAACATGACCCAGGCAACCCTTTTGTCTTGTGTTGCTACAGAAACTGACACCATTACTCAAGACTTCCCAACTCTACAACAGACCCAGGAGAGAAAAATGAGAGAAATGCATCTTGAAGTCAGGTCTAAAAATAGCAGGGGTTAGGAGGGGGGGGGTTGAAGAGGAAGAGGGGTTTGCTGGGTTGGCTAGGGTTGGATTGACGTCACCGCGACGACGGTAGGCCCATTATGACACAGTGAGCCTCCTCTCTCTCTGCTCCAGCTCACCAGATGGCTGGTTTTCCCCCATGCCTCTGAGTAGGGAGAGATGGAGGGCAGCGGGAGAGCGAAGCGGGCAACGAGAGAGCGAGGCAGGCAGCGGGAGAGCGAGGCAGGCAGCGGGAGGTGGAGGGCGGAAATGGATAGCGAGGGTAAGGCTGAGGGAGACGGCCAGAGATCAAGGCGGGGAGAGACAGCCAGTTAGGAAGGGGGAGCCGGTGAGGGGGAGAGACGGCCAGTGAAGTAGAGAGCCGGCCAGTGAGAGGGGGAGCCGCCCCAGTGAGAGGGGGAGCCGCCCCAGTGAGAGGGGGAGCCCGCCCAGTGAGACTGAAAAAGAGAGCCACCAACTGGTGGTAGACTCAGAAAGAGGTGCCGGTTTTTATATATAGGTACAATCGGCCTGCGTCCTTGTGTTAAAAGGGTGAATGACCAGTAGGAGAAGATTACAGTCCACACAGGTTTATTACCACAAACAGGCACACACACACGATAATAGGATGTAGACTGATGGAATAGTTTTCTTTAATGGACAGACAAAATGGAATACACACTATATCTACAATGATATGTGGACAGCCTTTCAAATTAGTGCATTCGGCTTTTTTAGCCAAACATGGCTGACAGGAATATATAATCGAGCACACAGCCATGCAATCTCCATAGACAAACATTGGCAGTAGAATGGTCTTAATTTAGAGCTCATTGACTATTTTTCCTTTTTTTGGTGGTACTTTTACCCCTTTTTCTCCCCAATTGGTAGTCAAATCAAATGTTATTTGTCACATACACATGGTTAGCAGATGTTAATGCGAGTGTACCGAAATGCTTGTGCATCTAGTTCCGACAATGCAGTAATAACCAACGAGTAATGTAACCTAACAATTTCACAACAGCTACCTTATACACACAAGTGTAAAGGGATGAAGAATATGTACATAAAGATATATGAATGAGTGATGATACAGAACGGCATAGGCAAGATGCAGTAGATGGTATCGAGTACAGTATATACATATGAGATGAGTAATGTAGGGTATGTAGACATTATATTAAATGGCATTGTTTAAAGTGGCTAGTGATACATGTTTTACATGAATGGCAGCATCCACTCAATGACAGTTTTGTCCCAATGCTGCAACTCCCATACGGACTCGGAAGAGGCAAAGGTCATGCATCCCCCGAAACACGACCCTGCCAAGCCGCACTGCTTCTTGACATACATTTAAAATCCAAGATGTCGGCGCAGTAGGACGTGTATATCTGTCTTTGTCTTATCCCGTGTCTTAACCCTTGTAAATAGCCAGTCTTTTTTCGTATATACAGTATATCGTAATCTCACTTCTTAATCTCACTGCTTCTCTCCACCATATCACCGGATTCCTGCCTCTCTGGATCATTACACTGGATCAATACTCCTAGCTAGCTGCCAGCTAGCCTCCTTTGCCAATTGGTCTGGACCCTTTTATTGTCGACACGGAGCCCCGCCGGTCCATCACGACTGGACTGCCGATGTGATCGCCCGATGTCCTCTCAACAGGCTATTCTGTAACCATCTACTAGCCCCGGCCCGTTAGCTTTTTCTGAATGCTTTGTCCCCTCCTCGCCCAGTGTAGTAGTGAATACCGTACAGCACCCTGTCTCACCTATTGCTACTCTTTTGACACTATGACCACTCGGCTACACAGCTGATGCCCCATGGACTGTTTCAATAACACAGTACCTCATTTTGTTTACCTGTCGGCCCCAGCCTCAAACTCAGGTCCTGTATGTATCTAACTGACCCGCTCTGCCCTTTCTTCACCATTTACCCATTGTTGTCTTAGCTCTCCTGATCAACACCTGTGATTGCTTTTATGCCTCTCTCTAATGTCAATATGCCTTGTCTACTGCTGTCTTGGCTAGTGTTTATTGTTTTATTTCACTGTAGAGCCCTCAGTCCTGCTAAAATTGCCTTAGATAGCTCTTTCGTCATGCCCCACAAACATGCGGAGACCTCACCTATTTGAATTGATGCTTCCAGAGGCGAAACCTCTCATCATCACGCAATGCATAGGTTTACCTCCACTGTACTCACATCCTACCATACCATTGTCTGTACATTATGCCTTGAACCCAGAAATCTGCTCCTTTTATTCTCTGTCTCCAACGCACTAGACGACCAGTTCTTATATCCTTTAGCCGTACCCTTATCCTACTCCTCCTCTGTTCCTCTGGTGATGTAGAGGTTAACCCAGACCCTGTAGCCCCCATTTCCTCTCCTATTCCCCAGGCGCTATCATTTGTTGACTTCTTTAACCGTAAAAGCCTTGGTTTCATGCATGTTAACATCAGAAGCCTCCTCCCTAAGTTTTTTTCTTCTTCACTGCTTTAGTACACTCCGCCAGCCCAGATGTCCTAGCCGTGTCTGAATCTTGGCTTAGGAAGGCTACCAAAAATTCTGAAATTTCCATCCCCAACTATAACATTTTCCGCCAAGATAGAACTGCCAAATGGGGTGGAGTTGCAATCTACTTCAGAGACAGCCTGCAGAGTTCTGTCATGCTATCCAGGTCTGTGCCTAAACAGTTCGAGCTTCTACTTTTAAAAATCCACCTTTCCAGAAATATGTCTCTCACTGTTGCCGCTTGTTAGACTCCCCTCAGCTGCACCCTGGACACCATATGTGAATTAATATCCCTCATTTATCTTCAGAGTTTGTACTGTTAGGTGACATAAACTGGGATATGCTTAACATCCTGGCTGTTTTACAATCTAATCTAGATGCCCTCCATCTCACCCAAATTATCATGGAACCTACCAGGTACAACCCCAAATCCGTAAACTCGAGCACCCTCATAGATATCATCCTGACCAACCTGCTCTCTAAATACACCTCTGCTGTCTTCAACCAGGATCTCAGCAATCACTGCCTCATTGCCTGCATCTGTAATGAGTCCGTGGTCAAATGACCACCCCTCATCACAGTCAAATGCTCTCTAAAAAAGATTCAGCGAGCAGGCTTTTCTAATCGACCTGGCCCGGGTATCCTGGAAAGATATTGACCTCATTCCGTCAGTAGAGGATGCCTGGTTATTCTTTGAAAGTGCTTTCCTCACCATCTTAAATAAGCATGCCCAATTCAAAAAATGTAGAACCAGGAACAGATATAGCCCTTGGTTCACTCCAGACCTGACTTCCCTTGACCAGCACAAAAACATCCTGTGGCGTACTGCATTAGCATCGAATAGCCCCCACGATATGCAACTTTTCAGGGAAGTTCTGAATCAATATACACAGGCAGTTTGAAAAAGCTAGCCTTTGCTTTCCTAACAGAAATTTGCATCCTGTAGCACAAACTCAAAAAAGTTCTGGGACACTGTAAAGTCCATGGAGAATAAGACCACCTTCTCCCAGCTGCCCACTGCACTGAGGCTAGGAAACACTGTCGCCACCAATAAATCTATGATAATCAAACATTTCAATAAGCAGTTTTCTACGGCTGGCCATGCTTTCCACCTGGCTTCCCCTACCCCGGTCAACAGCTCTGCACCCCCCAACTTGCACAAGCCTCCCCATTCCTCCTTCACCCAAATCCAGATAGCTGATGTTCTGAAAGAGCTGCAAAATCTGGACCCCTACAAATCAGCTGGGCTAGACAATCTGGACCCTCTCTTTCTAAAATTACCACCGCAATTCCACCGCAATTGTTGCAACCTCTATTACTAGCCTGTTCAACCTGTCTTTCATATCGTCTGAGATCCCCAAAGATTGGAAAGCTGCCGTGGTTATTCCCCTCTTCAAAGGGGGAGACACTCTAGACCCAAACTGTTATACACATATCTATCCTACCCTGCCTTTGTAAGGTCTTCAAAAGCCAAGTTAACAAACAGATCACCGACCATTTTGAATCCCACCGTACCTTCTCCACTATGCAATCTGGTTTCCGAGCTACTTCTCAGAGTTCAGTGTGTTAAATCGGAGAGCCGGTTGCCAAACTTCTGGCAGTCTCTATGGGGGTGCCACAGTGTTCAATTCTCGGGCCTACTCTTTTCTCTGTATACATCAATGATGTTGCTCTTGCGGCTGGATATTCTCTGAACCACCTCTATGACACCATTCTGTATAATTCTGACGCTTCTTTGGACACTGTGTTAACTAACCTCCAGATGAGCTTCAATGCCATACCTTCCGTGGTCTCCAACTGCTCTTAAATGCAAGTAAAACTACATGCATGCTCTTCAACCGATCGCTGCCCGCCCCTGCCCGCCCGCCAAGCATCACTACTCTGGACGGTTCTGACTTAGAATATGTGGACAACTACAAAAACCTAGGTGTCTGTTTAGACTGTAAACTCTACTTCCAGACTCATATTAAGCATCTCCAATCCAAAATTAAATCTAGAATTGGCTTCCTATTTCTCAACAAAGCATCCCTTCACTCATGCTGCCAAACATACCCTCGTAAAAATGACTATCCAACCGATCCTTGACTTCGGCGATGTCATTTACAAAATAGCCTCCAACACTCTACTCAGCAAATTGGATGCAGTCTATCACAGTGCCACCCGTTTCGTCACCAAAGCCCCATATACGTTACCCACACATGCGACCTGTATGCTCTCGTTGGCTGGCCTTTGCTTCATAGTCGTCTCCAAACCCACTGGCTCGAGGTCATCTACGGTTGACGTCGGAAGTTCACATGCACCTTATCCAATTCTTGACATTTAATCCCATTAAAAATTCCCTGTCTTAGGTCAGTTAGGATCACCATTTTATTTGTGAAATGTGAAATGTCAGAATTATAGTAAAGAGAGATTTATTTAATATGTTCTTTCTTTCATCACATTCCCAGTGGGTCAGAAGTTTACATACTCTCAATTAGTATTTGGTAGCATTGCCTTTAAATTGTTTTAAGTGGGTCAAACATTTCAGGTAGCCTTCCACAAGCTTCCCACAATAAGTTGGGTGAATTTAGGCCAATTCCTCCTGACAGAGCTGGTATAACTGAGTCAGGTTTGTAGGTCTCCTTGCCTGCACATGCTTTTTCAGTTGTGTCCACAAAGTTTCTATAGAATTGAGGTCAGGGATTTGTGATGGCCACTCCAATAGCTTGACTTTGTTGTCCTTAAGCCATTTTGCCACAACTTTGGAAGTATGCTTGGGGTCATTGTACATTTGGAAGACCCATTTGCGATCAATCTTTAACTTCCTGATGGGCTATTTACAGATGGGCTATGTATAGGTGCAATGATCTGTAAGCTGCTCTGATAGCTGATTCTTAAAGTTATTGAGTCATTAAAACTCGTTATTCAATCACTCCACAAATGTCTTGTTAATGAACTATAGTTTTGGCAAGTCGGTTAGGACATCTACTTTGTGCATGACACAAGTAAGTTTTCCAACAATTGTGTACAGACATTATTTAATGTGTAACTCACTGTATGACAATTCCAGTGGGTCAGAAGTTTACATACACTAAGTTGACTACTGTGCCTTTAAACAGCTTGGAAAATTACAGGATGTCATGGCTTTAGACATTTCTGATAGGCTAATTGACATCATTTGAGTCAATGATCTGTCGATCATGCCTGCTAAATTCAGTTCATCAATGTTGTTGAGAAAGGTAGCATATCTTTTGTAGTTCTCGATGGCTAACATTATATCTTTCAAAAACGGCGCGGTAGGAAGGACTGTCAACACATACTGAACAGCTCACGTTATAGACAGAAGCATGATACAATACAAGTAATTTATTATAATAAAACCTGAGCAGATTTATCTTGTGTTCACATACTAAAATATGTCTAGGATGTCAAACAATCAACAATATGGTTCTGTCCCAATTTGCTTAATTTCATTGGCGTGTATTTTTTTGTTTATCTTAGAGCAATAAGACGATGGACATCACATTGTCTGAGCTGGAGGGGTTGAAGAGGACTAAGTAGTTTGTTGACAGTGCTGAGCTAGTGGTTGAAACCCTCATCATTGACCAAAATAGGCAGATCATTAAATGGATCCAGGAGAACATGCCAGATACAAAGTATCGCTTGATATTTGGCTAAATGTAAGAAATACATTTTTTTATGGTCATGATGTAACTGGGTAGGATTATTCTACTCATCTATGTGTACATTTGTATTATATGTTCATATTCTTCTGTGATTAGCTCTACGCAAGACAAGCACTGTGGTAGAACTCCATGATCAACTATCTCTACTGGTCATGTGCAATGTCTCCTGAAGAAAGCAGGGAAATGATTGTGCCAAAATGGAAAGTTGTGCTGTACCACATACAGAACCAACACACCAACCTACCGATGCCACTCATGCCTTTGTGTCCTCATGTACCACTGCAAGCAGAGGAACGTTTGTTCTTGCAGAACAAAAACATTTGTTTTTGCAGAACAGCCCATCTTAAAATATAATGGTTATTTCTCTTTTTATATGTAGTGGGGTTGGAGAAGATGGTTGTCTCTCAAATGTCGCCAACCCATCAAATGTAGCCTGTATTTCTTTTATCTGGGGGGTGGGGGTTTAGATCATACCTTGCAGCCTTGCATTACAATGAGTACAGTGGATGGATGTAGGCAGTGAGAAAAGACAACCTGCTCAAGTACTCCCTCTCTGTCCCAAATGCCAAGAAGGGCCAGCGTCACCCGGGTTAGGGTTTGGCCGTCATTGTAAATAATAATTTGTTCTTAACTGACTTGCCCTGTTTCATAAATGTTAAATAAAAAAATAAAGTGTTGACAATTCAGCCAGAGAAGACCAAACCCACCAACAGTAAGAGTTCTTTATATTCTTTCTAGTGAAATGATATAAAAAAATATATTTTGTTAGTCTGCCAATATTATTGAAATGCCTGTTTATTATTTGTCTTTACAGACTACGCTACCAAAATAGTGAAAGCTGTGGTTCATCCCAGGATCCTGGAATCACCTCCACAACTCTCTAGCCAGTTTCAGCGTCCCACGAAGGACCAGTGATGGAGTAAACTACCGTTCAAAAGTTTGGGGCCACTTAGAAATGTCCTTGTTTTTGAAAGAAAAGCAAAAAAACAATGTCCTTTAAAATAACATAAAATTGATCAGAAATGCAGTGTAGACATTGTTAATGTTGTAAATGACTATTGTAGCAGGAAACAGCAGATGTTTTTAAAAATGGAATATCTACATAGGCGCACAGAGGCCCATTATCAACAACCATCCCTCCTGTGTTCCAATGGCATGTTGTGTTAGCCTTTTAAAATGCAAAACTTGGATTAGCTAACTGATCATTAGAAAACCCTTTTGAAATGATGTTAGCACAGCTGAAAACTGTTGTTCTGATTAAAGAAGCAATACAACTGGCCTTTAGACTAGTTGAGTATCTGGAGCATCAGCATTTGTGGGTTTGATTCCAGGCTCAAAATGGCCAGAAACAAATAACTTTCTTCTGAAACTCGTCAGTCTATTCTTGTTCTGAGAAATGAAGGCTATTCCATGTGAGAAATTGCCAAGAAACTGAAGATGTCGTACAACGCTGTGTACTACTCCCTTCACAGAACAGCGCATAATGGCTCTAAGTCCTCAATAGGCAACTTCATTAAATATTACCCGCAAAACACCAGTCTCAACGTCAACAGTGAAGAGGTGACTCTGGGATGCTGGCCTTCAAGACAGAGTTGCAAAGAAAAAGCCGTATCTCAGGCTGGCCAATAAAAATAAAACATTAAGATGGGCAAAAGAACACAGACACTGGACAGAGGAACTCTGCCTAGAAGGCCAGCCTCCCGGAGTCGCCTCTTCACTGTTGACATTGATACTGGTGTTTTGTGATGCACATTTTTTCATGGGGCAGAGAGAAGATGTAGCATTCTTAAAGCTAATATCATGCAATTCTACACATTTTGCAATGTCTGATATGTTATACCGGGGGGCAATTTTGTGAGGTTGGGATCTACAGCATGTATTGACTCTGTTCTTAGTCCGGATCCGGCCCGTGGTCCACCTGTTCAGTATGGGGCAAATAGGCCATACAATTGGTACAGTTCATTGAGCATTAGTCTTCCGAGCTTTGTGAGTAGCCATCTTGATAGGGGCCAGGAAGTGACCAGGACGTGTTGACGTCACTGGTCGGCCATATTAGGTGAGGCCCATAGAAAGTATTGGGAGCGATTTTATGGCATGAATAGCTAAGACACTTAACCTACACCAAAGGGCCATGTTTTTCTCTGTATAACATGAGAATCCTCTGTGGTTATCAGTGTAATTGTAGCGTGACACTGAGTGTAAAGGAGACTGAAGCCCCAGCAGCAGTGTTGTATACAGTAGAACCTCAAAGATGTAAACCTAAGTTACAGACTGACCAATCGACCGAATAGATGCCGTTGAACTGGGTCTTTAGAAAACACGGAATGTCAAACAACCTCCATTCCTGACGTGTTCGTATCTCTGAGATTCCAGTATTTATGTGCCTGTGTCTTTATCCTCGTGTCCACCCTATATGTCTACGGATTCAGCTGTCTCTGATGTGAATTTGCTATTTTATTTCTTCCCTTCACACCCCTTTCATCTCTCTCTTCTCTCCTCTCTTTGTCCTCTCCTAACCTCTCTCATCCCTTTAATTTCTCATTTTTACACTTCTGTCTCACTGAGAAAAACAAAGCATAAAAGCAAACCCAGTCTATGCAGTCTGTTTGATGGCCAAACACTAGCAAACTCTCCCTCGCTCTCTCCTTTTCCTCCGGATGCCCTCTCTCTCTCTCTCTCTCTCTCTCCCCCCCAAACTAGCATACTATTTAGAATGAAGCAACGTATTGGGGCAATGTATTCAAAGTGGTACAATAGTACGTACACTGGAATGTAGCTCATAGGGCTCTGTTCAGGAGGGTGAAACATTACACATATAAGCATGACATAACATAGAACATTAGAAAGTATCCCAAGCCCTGCAATAGACCCCCTGTTCAGGGGGTGTACTTGGACAGCAAGCTGCCTCACACTACAGAAACAGGAGATTGGGCAGGAACCTATGAGCCATTTTGACTCAAATAAGGCCATAATAAAAGTTGTAGTGCCTGAAATATATGAATGCAATTTTCATGTAATGTATCGTGTTAATCTATTCTCAACAACTTAGTTTGTTGTCCCATTTGTTATGTGCAGTACTATAATGTCATTGAAATGTGTTTCCTTTGTGTTCTTCCCTCTCCAGTCATCTGGACAACCACCGGCTGTGGGAGCCCAACGAGTTTGCTGTTTCCTGTTTCCGGATCATCATGTACTCCATACAGGTGGGTTCTCCAGTCATAGCATTTTAGTGTATTGTGAAACACTTAACCTATTGGGAGACACTTAAATGGTATCTTAATTGGTTAGTTAAATTTGTTGACGTTTTACGTCATTGTCTACTTAGTGTGGTGTCGAATTTGGATTGTGGCTCTCTTGCTTTACTTTACAGTTGTTAGTTAAAACTCCCTTCATTGTCCCCCTCAATGGAATCAGAATCTGTCTCTGTCTATTCGTACGTTAGTCTCACGTAATCTTAGACACCACTCCCCAGTGGGATCGGTGAGAGCACTCGAGCAAATTGGAGGTGTGTCTGTATTCAGGTAGTTCTGCATGAGAGCGAACTTCCTGAAGGAGAAGGGAAGTGTTGGGTTTGGTTCACTCTTCTGCATGTTATCTCTTTTTGATTCGTGAGAACAAGCTATTCCCACAAACTCTGACTAGATTATACACACACACATACATACACACACACATGGATATGTTAGCCTACTGCAGTATTCAAGCTTCAAAAACTACATTTCACAACAGCAACACTCATATTAACCCCATATTAAACACACCAACTTACCTCAATCTTCCTAGTGCACATACAGTATATCATATACCCACACCTCTTGGTTCATATACATCCCTCACTCACTCATTGACTTACAGACAGAGACACTATCCTTGTCTATCCCAAGGGACACCCCTAGATCTCTCACTCCCCCCTCAGATGTGTCTGGCTCTCCTCTTCCTTTTCCGTTGCTCTTTTAATTGGCCCGCCGGCACGGAGTCCCCAGGTGGCCCTAGGTGGCTTTGCCAGATAAGAGACGATCGATGAGGCTCGGGGCGAGGTGTGTCGTGTTTTTAAGAGCTTTGTTTGAGCAGTGCTCAGGGTCAGCCCTAATCCTAGTCTGGGTTTTAGTGTCTTGGCTAGATGAGACTGTGTCTGGTCTGTCTGAGAGAGAAATTGTTTATCTATCGACAAGATAAACTCTGTACATCTGTCATATTATAATACCATATATATGCCTTTTATCCAAGGTCAGTAAGTCATGTCTGCATATAATTTACGTATGGGTGGTCCAGGAAATCGAACCCACAATTCTGGCATTTCAAGTGCCATGCTCTACCCAGCTGAGCTACAGAGGATCTGTCTATTTGCCTGTCCGCCAGTCTTTGTTTTTGTCTGTGTTGGTCTTTGTCAGTCTGTCTTTGTGAATCTGTCCGTCCACCTGTCTGTTCACTCAATAGCAGGAGAGAACATCCCAACACCTTTGTCTCTGAGTGAAACAGTATGTCTGTTCGTCCATCCACCTGTCTGTTTTCGGATGTAGTGGGGACATTGATTGTTGCTGATTGTTTTAGTGTTTGGAAACAAGGAAATAAAAAAGGACAAATTAAGTACATGTGTTCATAAAGGTAAATGTACATTGTGTTGAACTCAACAGATTAGACCGACTGTTTCCCCAAACCTCCCAAACCCCACCCCTGCCATTGTGCCCTTGAGCAAGACATGAACCTCTAAATTTGCTCCAGGGGTGCTGCAGTAGTTAACCCTAGTTTCCAAACTGTGTGTGTGTGTGTGTGTGCATCAACCTTAAAGTATTTTTATCTTCACCTCCCTCCCTCTTTCATTCTCTCCCACTGTCTTTCCCAGGCCCAACACTCCCACCACGTCATCCAGCAGGTCCTGGGCCACCTGGACACGCACAACAAGAACACCCCTCGCATGAGGGCCGGCATCGTGCAGGTCCTTCTCGAGACGGTCGCCATAGCAGCCAAAGGCTCCGTCGGTGAGTTGGCTTGGGAAGTGCCTCTAGTGACTCAACAGGCTGCGTCCCAAATGGCACCCTAATTCCATTTGCAGTGCATTACTTTTGACAGGGCCCATAGATTTCTGGTCAACATTTGTGCACTATATAGGGAACGGTGTCATTTGGGACACACACATGATGTGGTCTGTCAGATGAGTCACAGGTACATAAGCTCTATGGATGGATAGGTAGATTGGTTTAGAGATGGATAGGGTATAACTGATTATAAACACCTGAGGATCTGTTGACATGACAGATTGATGGCTCAGGGTGAAATTTTCATCTAGATCAGCCTTTCTCAAACCCAGTTCTGCGGAGGAATGCCTTCAGGTCCGCGGCATATTCCTCATGACAAAGTCCTACTGATTGCGCATGATTTGTCTCAATCCACTGAATACGCCTCTTAGTTCATAGAACCGCGGTTATGTGAGTAACCTCCGATCTCCGCTTACCGGTCGTGACAAACCGAGCAGTTTCTGACTCCTTCCTACAGATTTGGCTCTAACTTTATTATGACCCCATTCCTGAAAGCTACGACTCCCATGAACATGTCTTCTGTTCCCCTCCAAGCCGTTCAAGGCACGTTAGAAGGGACTGTGAGAATATAATTTGAATGCAATGCAGGATCTTTTCTACACACACACACACACACACACAATTAGTACCTGATGAACTTTACCTGAACTTCCCGATACCTTTCTAATGCATTTCAGCTACGACAAAACAGGCTCCTTCAAATTGAAATTTGGCCTACCGGATTTGAAGTATCTTTGTCTGTTATTTATATGTATTGAAATAATGTCAGCAAGGGCAAATTCTAAAGTTTCATTATGATATATTTTTTTACATATTTGTTTCTGATTAAGATCACTGTATTGGTCAATTGCACACAATGTCCAACTGAAATTAGACTACCGCTTTTAACCCAAAAGACATGTACAGGTTTTTAGAGAGGTTTGGGGGTTTGCCACACTGGGTGCCCGGCGAGCTGTTGTTGTGGGGGTTAAGTGCTCAAGGGCCCAACAGCAGGCAATGCATCTAGAATTTGATACCAGCAACCTTCCAGTTGCCAGCTGACTTCCCGACAAATTTTTGAATTCCTTATCAATCCACTTGGATTTAACTGTTTTTAGTAATTTTCTTAATCAGTACTTGCTTATTAGCAACGGGAATGCCTTGGCACAAAAACGTTTGAGAAACGCTAATCTAGATGTAGGCAATGGATGGGTCTATGGGTAGATGGATGCATAGGAAATTATTTGACAATGATTATTTTGATGATGGTGACAACTGCTTGGTTAAGCTGTCAACTCGCAACTTTTCTGTTGTGATAGTATGTAGCTTTATTGTCAGTATGATAGCTACAAGCTAGCCATTTAAATTTTTTGGGTAATGCTACTGTAATGATTGGAGACAAATTACTGTCAATAAATCCTTGATTTAATAGTAGATGTTCAGTTTGGAGAGGAAGACTAGAAGGAGGAAGATACTTTGATCGCATGTTTATTTAAACCCAATGATTTGGCCCTCTTTTTCCCTCCCAATAAACCGCTCTCTCGACAGGACTGACCCGTTCCAACAAACATACATATGACAGTGCATACACTGTTAACCCAAACTCCCAAACCTCATCCCCACCAAATCTCTGGTTAGGTATGTTCAGGCTGCAGGGGGCTCCATAGCTGGAGGTAGAAGGGGGCCCCTAACCACAGATCTATGATCATCCTAACCTTGACCATCATTTTTATTTTTATCTGGCCCTGGACCAGTGGTTATGGGCAACTTCTATGAACACCATATCCTAACCAAACTTCAACCCATCCAAGCTATATTTTGGACAAACACTTTTTAAATTCCATAGATACAGTATAACATACGGTGTGTGCTCTGGTATGGTTTGGTCTTAAAGCCACACTTTGTACCTTTCAAGTTTGGTCACTGCTGTTGTTTGTAAATGGGGTGGGTCTTGGTAGATCTAACTGCGCCTCTTAGTTATTTGAACTTTGTGGCAACCTCACCTACCTCCCACATCATCTGTTTACTGGTGCAGAATATTTGACTGGAATTGAATGTGACCCATTTTGTCTTTACCTGCATTGGTAGAAGTTTGGATTTGGTGTCTCTTGTTGTGGTACTGTGTAAATGGTGTAAATTACTATGCCAACTCCCTCCACCCCTGTGCTAAACTGTGTATCAATTATATGGTATTTTGTAGTTTTTCCTGTTGTGATTCTTTCTGTGATATATTGGGGGGTACAGTGACATTAGTAGTGTCAAAAATGTAATGTATTAACTGCTTGTAGTCCTTTCTATACAATTTTGTTTTTATAATATGAGAAAATCATTTTGCTTAATCCACTAAAACAAACTGAGCATTGTTTACTTGTATCATTACCCAGTCCTGTGTGGCCCAGTTAGGAGGAGCATGGCACAAGCAATGCCAAGGTTGTGGGTTTAGTTCCTGCAGGGATCACATAGACTGACTATACCAAACAGTAGGAACATCTTCCAAATATTAAGTTGCATCCCCCTACCCCGCCCTGTTGCCCTCAGAACAGGGATGCTGGCCCATGTTGACTACAATGCTTCCCACAGTTGTGTCAAGTTGGCTGGATGTCCTTCGGTTGGTAGACCATTCTTGATACACATGGGAAGCTGTTGAATGTGAAAAACCCAGAAGCATGGCATTTCTTCACACAAATTGGTACACCTGGCACCTACTACCATACCCCGTTCAAAGGCACTTCAATAGTTTGTCTTACCCATTCCCCCTCTGAATGGCACACATACACAATCTGTCTCAATTGTCTCAAAGCTTAAAAATCCTACTATAACCGGGCTCCTCCTCTTCATCTAGACTGATTTGAAGTGGATTTTAACAGGTGACCTCAATAAGGGATCATCGCTTTCACCTGGTCGGTTAGCCATGGAAAGAGCAGGTGTTCTTAATGTTTTGTATACTAAGTGTATGTGTGCACTCACTGTACTGTAAGTCACTTTGTAAAAAAGTGTGTGCTAAATGGCATATAATAATATAGACACATATCCCCATTTAACATGAGTTTACCATCTAAAGAGACACAAGGGAGTCTTTTTGCTTTTGAGACCAAATTAGAGGTATAACACCCAATGGCCTAATGAATCAGGGGAGGCGTACCAGTCCAAGGATGCAACTAGTTGCACTTAGGGTCATAACTCAGCCAAGTAGGTTTGGTTTTCTATGGAAAATGCTAAATCCGACATGCTCAAATTCTGTCAGTAAGACTTAGTTGCTGTTGCCAAGGGTTAATCTGACTTGAATGAAGAAGACAGCCAGCACTTGCAAATAAAGTGTATATTTGAGTTATTGACATAAGCAGTCAGTCTGACGGCTGAGTATGATACATTTTTTTAAATACTTAATTTGCAAGTGCTGGTCATTTTTCAGTCAAGTTGTCTGTCTATGGATCATTAGGATTAGGACCATTGTGCTTCTTGACAATGTCAAGACTGGTCCACGTCCCACATCATCTTGTGATATGCCTCAACCCAAGGGTTGGACACACCTACTCATTCAAGGATTTTTCTTTATTTACACTATTTTCTACATTGTAGAATAATAGTGAAGGCATCAACACTATGAAATAACACATATGGAAACATGTACAGTGCCTTGCGAAAGTATTCGCCCCCCTTGAACTTTGCGACCTTTTGCCACATTTCAGGCTTCAAACATAAAGATATAAAACTGTATTTTTTTGTGAAGAATCAACAACAAGTGGGACACAATCATGAAGTGGAACGACATTTATTGGATATTTCAAACTTTTTTAACAAATCAAAAACTGAAAAATTGGGCGTGCAAAATTATTCAGCCCCTTTACTTTCAGTGCAGCAAACTCTCTCCAGAAGTTCAGTGAGGATCTCTGAATGATCCAATGTTGACCTAAATGACTAATGATGATAAATACAATCCACCTGTGTGTAATCAAGTCTCCGTATAAATGCACCTGCACTGTGATAGTCTCAGAGGTCCGTTAAAAGCGCAGAGAGCATCATGAAGAACAAGGAACACACCAGGCAGGTCCGAGATACTGTTGTGAAGAAGTATAAAGCCGGATTTGGATACAAAAAGATTTCCCAAGCTTTAAACATCCCAAGGAGCACTGTGCAAGCGATAATATTGAAATGGAAGGAGTATCAGACCACTGCAAATCTACCAAGACCTGGCCGTCCCTCTAAACTTTCAGCTCATACAAGGAGAAGACTGATCAGAGATGCAGCTAAGAGGCCCATGATCACTCTGGATGAACTGCAGAGATCTACAGCTGAGGTGGGAGACTCTGTCCATAGGACAACAATCAGTCGTATATTGCACAAATCTGGCCTTTATGGAAGAGTGGCAAGAAGAAAGCCATTTCTTAAAGATATCCATAAAAAGTGTTGTTTAAAGTTTGCCACAAGCCACCTGGGAGACACACCAAACATGTGGAAGAAGGTGCTCTGGTCAGATGAAACCAAAATTGAACTTTTTGGCAACAATGCAAAACGTTATGTTTGGCGTAAAAGCAACACAGCGCATCACCCTGAACACACCATCCCCACTGTCAAACATGGTGGTGGCAGCATCATGGTTTGGGCCTGCTTTTCTTCAGCAGGGACAGGGAAGATGGTTAAAATTGATGTGAAGATGGATGGAGCCAAATACAGGACCATTCTGGAAGAAAACCTGATGGAGTCTGCAAAAGACCTGAGACTGGGACGGAGATTTGTCTTCCAACAAGACAATGATCCAAAACATAAAGCAAAATCTACAATGGAATGGTTCAAAAATAAACATATCCAGGTGTTAGAATGGCCAAGTCAAAGTCCAGACCTGAATCCAATCGAGAATCTGTGGAAAGAACTGAAAACTGCTGTTCACAAATGCTCTCCATCCAACCTCACTGAGCTCGAGCTGTTTTGCAAGGAGAAATGGGAAAAAATGTCAGTCTCTCGATGTGCTAAACTGATAGAGACATACCCCAAGCGACTTACAGCTGTAATCGCAGCAAAAGGTGGCGCTACAAAGTATTAACTTAAGGGGGCTGAATAATTTTGCACGCCCAATTTTTCAGTTTTTGATTTGTTAAAAAAGTTTGAACTATCCAATAAATGTCGTTCCACTTCATGATTGTGTCCCACTTGTTGTTGATTCTTCACAAAAAAATACAGTTTTATATCTTTGTTTGAAGCCTGAAATGTGGCAAAAGGTCGCAAAGTTCAAGGGGGCCGAATACTTTCGCAAGGCACTGTATTAACCAAATAAAGTGTTAAACAAATCAAAATGTATTTTATTTTTGAGATTGTTAAAAGTAGCCACCCTTTGCTTTGATGACAGCTTTGCACACTCTTGGCATTCTCTCAACCAGCTTCACCTTGGAAGGTTTTTCCAACAGTCTGGATGGAGTTCCCACAAGTACAGAGCACTTGTGGGCTGTTTTTCCTTCACTCTGCAGTCCAACTCATCCCAAACCATCTCAATTGGGTTGAGGTCGGGTGATTGTGGAGGCCAGGTCATCTGATGCAACACTCCATCACTCTCCTTCTTGGTCAAATAGACCTTACACAGCCTGGAGGTGTGTTTTTGGGTCCTAGTCCTGTTGAAAAACAAATTATAGTCCCACTAAGCGCAAATCAGATGGGATGGCATATCGCAGCAGAATTCTGTCGTAGCCATGCTGGTTAAGTGTGCCTTGAATTCTAAATAAATCACAGACAGTGTCACCAGCAAAGCACCCCCACACCATCACACCACCTCCTCCATGCTTCACGGTGGGAACCACACATGCGGAGATCATCCGTTCACCTACTTTGTGTGTCACAAAGACACGGCGGTTGGAACCAACAGTCTCAAATGTGTGGTTTCTTAGCAGCAATTTGACCATGAAGGCCTGATTTCACACAGTCTCCTCTGAACAGTTGATGTTGAGATGTGTCTGTTACTTGAACTCTGTGAAGCATTTTTTTTGGCTGCAATCTGAGGTGCAGTTAACTCTAATGAAACGTATCCTCTGCTGTAGAAGTAACTCTGGGTCTTCCTTTCCTGTGGCGGTCTTCATGAGAGCCAGTTTCATCATATCTCTGGATTGTTTTTGCGATTGCACTTGAAGAAACTTTCAACGTTTTAGAAATTTTCCGGATTGACTGACCTTCATGTCTTAAAGTAATGATGGACTGTCGTTTCTCTTTGCTTATTTGAGCTGTTCTTGCCATAATATGGACTTGGTAACAGACCATATTCTCTATACCCCTACGTTGTCACAACACAAATTATTGTCTCAAATGCATTAAGTAGGAATGAAATTCCACCAATTAACTTTTAACAAGGCACACTTGTTTATTGAAATCCATTCCAGGTGACTACCTCATGAAGCTGGTTGAGAGAATGCTAAGAGTGTGCAAAGCTGTCAAGGCAAAGGGTGGCTACTTTGAAAAATATAAAATATATTTTGATTTGTTTAACATCTTTTTGGTTACTACTTGATTCTATGTGTGCCATTTCGAAGTTTTGATGTCTTCACTATTATTCTACAACGTAGAAAATAGTCAAAATAAAGAAAAACCCTTGAATGAGTAGGTGTGTCCAAACCTTTGACTGGTACTGTATATATATATATATATATATATATATATATATATATTACTGTACTATGGTGGAGTATATACCCTGGTGATGTTTCATTGTATTGTGCTAGAACATGGAGTGTAGTATTCCTTGGTGATTGTATAGTTTTAAAAGCTTTTATATGTGATAATAGAATCCAATAGTCTTTGGTGACCAGATGGTGTGTTGATCCCAGTCCCTAACTGTGTGTGTGTGCCTCTGTGTGTGCTTGCTTGTGTGTCTGCGTGTTTGTGTGTCTGCATGTTTGTGTGTCTGCGAGTCTTTGTGTGTGTGCTTGCCTGTGTGTGTCTGTGTGCTTGTGTGTGTATGTGTATCATCAGGCCCTACGGTACTGGAGGTGTTCAACACCCTGCTCAAGCACCTGCGGATGAGTGTGGACTTTGAGCTGGGTGAGAACTCCAGACGGAACTCTGGCGCCAGTGTGTCCTCGTCCGGACGGGTCAAGGAGAGCGAGGAGCGCATTGTCCAGAACGCCATCATCCAGACAATCGGTTAGTTGCCCTAACATGCCTGTTGCATTTGTTTTTTTGGTTCCCCATTAGCTGTTAGTCATGACAGCTACTCTTCCTAGGGTCCACACAAAACATTCATATGCCCATTTAATTGTTGTATTTAACTTTTATTTCACATTTATTTGTGTATTTATTTTATTTAACTAGGCAAGTCAGTTAAGAACAAATTTTTATTTAAAATGACGGCCAAACCTTAACGACGCTGGGCCAATTGTGCGCTGCCCTATAAGACTCCCAATCACGGCCAGTTGTGATACAGCCTGGAATCAAACCAGGGTCTGTAGTGATGCCTCTTGCACTGAGATGCAGTGCCTTAGACCGCTGTGCCACTCAGGAGCAGCGGTCTAAGGTCTTTCATGGCATGCCAAATTTCATGTATCTGATTTAACACGTTTCCTGTTGCGTCATGCTGGTGGCAGAGTCAGGATTTTGCTGAAGCAGTATGAGCCCATGGCCCCATTCTGACTGGTGTTAATCGTACAGGCTGTGGTGTAATGATGTGGGGAATTTTTTCCAAGCACAGGTTCGGTCCCTTGATACCAACTGAGCAACATCAATGCCCCAAAGAATTCAGGCTATTCTGAGGGGTCGAACTCGGTACTAGATTGGTGTACGTAATTAACTGGCCACTGAGTGTATATTTCAAATAAAACTATCAGTTTCATTAGTTTATGTTACTGTAGGCTATATGTAAAAACAAAATACCACAAACTTCAAAATTCTAATGTTCAATCAATTTTATTTGTGGAGTGCCTTTGTTACAACTATAAAACAGAAAGCATACACAGTGCTAAAGTATTCACACCCCTTGACTTTTGCCACATTTTGTTGTGTTACAAAGTGGGATTAAAATGGATTTCGTCATTTTTTTGTCAACAATCTACACAAAATACTCTGAAGTGTAAGACATTTTTTAAACTTTTTTTAAAAAGTCCAAAAATATTTTAAATATTCAATCCCCTGAGTGGATATATTTTAGAATCCCCTTTGGCAGAGATTACAGCTGTGAGTCTTTTGGGGTAAAGGCGTCCACATGCTTCCCTTCCGAAACAACATTTTTTGACGTTTTCGTTCGTTTTGGTCTTCGGCAAGGGTGTTTTCAGCTGTTCGTGCACATACGTCTTTTTCTTGAGGCAAATTGAAATCGGTAGCCAAAGTCTATGCCCCTTCGTTGGTGAATGGTCAACCGTAGGGATTCTTCAATTAAGTGTTTGTTGTCATTCAGCGAGATAAGACTCGTTTTCATGCACATTTTTTCACTTGAGAAATACTGCACCAAACAAATTAGAATTTGCGTGACTAACATCTCCTCTGCAAAAACATCTAAATGATTGACAGAGTTATATTAGATTATTTCTGACTATTCCGGATAAGATGTCTCAAGATGGACAAACAGTACTATTGCCATTTTTCAAGCAAAGGTCTTTTAAGGGTGTATGCGAGCACACTCGTTCGGTTTGGCAAGGCGAACCGAAGCATGCTGGTGCCTTCAGTCTCAAAGAGCTTTCCACAACTGGATTGTGCAAAATTTGCCCATTTATTATTTAAAAAATTATTCCAGCTCTGTCAAATTGTTTGTTGATCTTTGCTAGACAACGATCTTCAGGTCATAGATTTTCAAGTAGATTTAAGTCAAAACTGTAACTCGGCCACTCAGGAACATTCACTGCTTTCTCGGTAAGCAACTTCAGTGTAGATTTGGCCTTGTGTTTTAGGTTATTGTCCTGCTGAAAGGTGAACTAATCTCCCAGTGTCTGGTGGAAAGCAGACTAAACCAGGTTTTCCTCTATGATTTTGCCTGTGCTTAGCTCTATTCTGACTTTTTTTATCCTGAAAAACTCCCCAGTCCTTAATGATTACAAGCATAACCATAACATGATGCAGCAACCACCATGCTTGACAATATGGAGAGTGGTACTCAGTAATGTATTGGATTGGATTTGCCCCAAACATAACATTTTTTATTCAGGACAAAAAGTGAATTGCTTTGCCACATTTCTGGCAGTATTACTTTAGTGCCTTGCTGCAATCAAGGATGCTTGTTTTGGAATATTTTCATTCTGTAAAGGCTTTTTTTCACTCTGTCAATTAGGTTAGTATTGTGGAGTAACTACAATGGTGTTTATCCATCTTCAGTTATTTCCCATCACAGCCATTGAAGTTTGTAACTGTTTTAAAGTCACCATTGGCCTCACGTTGAAATCTCTGAGTGCTTTCCTTCCTCTCCGGCTATTGAGTTAGGAAAGACGCCTGTATCTTTATAGTGACTGTGTGTATTCAACATGTAATTTGACTTCAGCATAATCAAAGAGATTCAATGTCTGATTTTTTTTAGTAGGCGCTCTTTGCATTGGAAAACCTCTGTTTTTTTGTGGCTGAATCTGTGTTGGAAATTCACTGCTCAACTGAGGGACCTTACAGATCATTTTGTGTGTCGGGTACAGAGATGAGGTAGTCATTAAAAAAAACATGTTAAACAGAGTTCATGCAACTTATTATATGACTTGTTAAGCACATTTTTACTCCTGAACTTATTTAGGCTTGCCATAACAAAGGGGTTTAATACTTCGACTCAAGACGTTTCAGCTTTTCATTTTAATATTTTTTTTTTAAATAGTTACTCTTTTACATGACAGGGCATTGGGTGTAGGCCAGTGACAAAAATATCTACATTTATTCCATTTTAAATTCAGGCTGCAACACAATTTTGGGGGGCAAAGTTAAGGGGTTTGAATACTTTCTGAAGGCACCGTATGTGTTGGAACACTGTAACAGCTTCTTCTTACAACGACAAAATAAAAATACCCCAACCACCAAGACACACGGTCAGCAACACATTATGAAAACATCAGTAGCCTAAACATCACTATAAGCACCAAGTGTGCTTTATAAATAGTGAAAATTGGCGCAAAAGCAATAATGGCATTATAATGAATATAAGTGTTTATGACAGCAGTCCAAAAATGGTCAATTATTGTCAGCTTGTGCTTACATGTTTTTTTTCCGCTTAGGTCTCGGAGGTGTAGGTTCAGGCTGATGCTCAGAATCAGAAGAATAATCATCAGAGATGTCATGATTCATTTCTTCCGTCGGAGTCGTTTTCTTTCAGATTTTGCAGCAACGCATGTGCGTTCATTCGTCTTGGTCTTGCCATTGTAAATACTGCACACTCTCATTGTGTACTCCAAGTAGGCCTGAGTAGACTGATAGGACTCCTTGGATTCGGTGGACTGATATAGGGTACATACCGTTTTGAGATTATAATTAGAATAGATTAATACAATAGAATGGCCCGCCTTGTTCTCGGGTGATCAACTGGGCATGGCACCTTCAACTATTGAGAGAAGGAGGGGTAACGGGGAAAATCATTAAAAAAAGGACATGCCCTCCTAAAACTGGATATAACTTCAGTTCTTTTTGTGATATTAAGATTCTAACAACGACAGTGTGTGCTATAAACGTATTTAGGAAAAGTCAAGGACAGCGGGGGGAATGACTATGGCAGAGTAATACATTTTTTTTTATTCATGAGCAGTCCAAATTACTGATTTATGCACTTCTAGTGTTAAAGCCACAGTCTGCAATATTTCCAGTTTTTCTATGGTCAATTGGTAATATCTATATAATAATATGCTAAGCCTTGTAAACTGAGGGAGGATCTCCACCTAAACAATTGCACAGCTTTTCTTCATTTTAGGCTCAAAAGAAGCTCGTCGTCCTCTTACAGTATATCTGTCTTTATCCCGCTCTGTTTTGTATTATACAGGGCTGTCAAACTGTATATATTTTTTTTAATCAAGTTAATCGCTGGATTTGCTGTGATAAATTGTGATTAACGCACATTCAGATGTAATTAAACTAATTTAAAGGGCAATTCCATGATTTTTCAACCTCATTATCATAATCTCCCGCACAATACCAGTGTTTACATTTTGTAGAAAAACACATAGATAAGTTCTACCAAAGACATGAATAAATAGTGATTGTCAAACATGAGATTCACAGTGACGTGGAAAGCATGAAACTCGTTGCAGGTTTTGAAAGTTTTTCCTACTTTTAATCCTACCCTGTAATGCCACAGAGAATTAATTTTTAACCACAGATTATTACAACGCACCATTTTCACTTATGTAGACCGTGGTATGGTGCTGGAGATGATGAATATGAGGTTGAAAAGTGGAAGAATTACCCTTTTTTGATCAAACACTCTTTAGCTGTATATATATGATGTATTTTAGATATTTTCAGTGCATTTTAACCTGTTGAGTGTAGGGGGCAGTATTTTGATGTTTGGATGAAAAACGTACCCAAATGAAACTGCCTATTTCTCAGGCCCAGAATCTAGAATATGCATATAATTGTCAGATTAGGATAGAAAACACTCTAAAGTTTCCAAAACTGTCAGAATATTGTCTGTGACTATAACAGAACTGATATTGCAGGCGAAAACCTGAGGAAAATCCGACCCGGAAGTGCTGTTTTTCCTGAAACCTCTCTATTCCATTGCATGCCTTCCCTCCATTTAAAGGGATATCAACCAGATTCCTTTTCCTATGGCTTCCCATATGGTGTGAACAGTCTTTAGACGTAGTTTCAGGCTTTTATTCTGAAAAATGAGCGAGAAAGATCACATCGCGTCATTGGATGGCTGGGTGCCAGCAGAGTTTTGCATGCATGAGCAGATATTGTCTCTCTCACTCCTATTGAAAACTCTACGGTCTGGTTGAAATATTATCGATTATTTATTGTAAAAACAACCTGGAGGATTGATTATAAAAAACTTTTGACATCTTTCTACGACTTTTACGGATACTATTTGAAATTTCCGTCTGCCCCATCGTGACCGCTCGAGCCTGTTGATTTCTGAACATAACGCGCCAACCAAATTAAAGTTTTTAGATTGAAAAATAGTCTTTATGGAACAACTGGAACATTTATTGTGTAACTGGGAGTCTCGTGAGTGCAATCTAGAAGAAAAAGAAACGCACATCTATTTAGGCGAGGTGCTGGCTAGCGGAGTAGAAAACGTGAAAATAAAAGAGCACACTCTAGGAGCTCAGATGCAAAAATGTAATTACCAACGTTTCGACAGCCAAGCTGTCTTCATCAGGGTATAATCACAAACACTGCGGGATGACTCGTTTATGTAGTGTCAAAAGACACAGGTGTCTGTAATCATGGCCAAGAGTGGCCTAATATCATTGGTTAATTCTCAAATATTAAAATGGCATACAAAGAACAGCATACAAACATCAAATGGATAGCATACGATCATAAATTCCTTTTAGACTACACAAGCTTACAAACAATTACAATGGCAAAGTCACAATAATCACAAGAATGGCTTCAGATCAATGTCTACGTTGAGAACGAAGGGAACAAGGGTCTTTAAGGTAAAGATCCAGGCAGCCTCTCGTTTTAACAATAAATTATCAAGGTCACCCCCTCTCCTAGGGAGGGTGACATGTTCGATGCCAATATAACGCAGAGACAAAATCGAGTGGCCTGCCTCCAAGAAGTGGGCCGCAACTGTGGGCCGCAAGTAAAGTTTTTACACTTAATGGTGCTACGATGCTCTGAGATACGTGCTTTTAATTCACGCTTTGTTTTACCCACATAATTTTTACCACAAGGACAAGTTATAAGATAAATAACTGCCTTTGTGGAGCACGTAATAACACCTTTGATTGGGATCCATTTCCCTGTTTGTGGGTGTTTGAAGGATCTACATTTATAAGTGCCATTGCATTGAGCACAGCCATTACATTTGTCATTTCCATCCAGTAGGGGAGCAAATAGACGTTGTTCAGGAATATCTTGGGGTGGTAAATCAGAGTGTACCAATTGGTCTCTGAGATTTCTGCCCCGCGAGAATACGACCAAGGGAAGGTCCGAAAACACATTACCGAGACCATCATCGGATTTTAGAATGTGCCAATGTTTGTGAACAATTCCCTTAATTTGTTCAGAACGCTTTGAATAGCGGGTAGTTAGAACACAAGAATGTGTCTCGTTTTGTTTTGAATTTTCTCAATGGCAATATTAATCTGATCATTTTTGTAGCCCCTCTCCTTGAACATTCTTTGCATCTCAGCCATATTTCTGTTGAAATCTGATTGTTTTTGCAAATTCTTTTGATTCGACAGAATTGGCTGTAGGGAAAACTATTTTTCAAGGGACGTGGGTGACAACTATCAGCTCTCAACAAACTGTTACGATCAGTAGGCTTCATGTAAAGATCAGTGTATAAAACATTACCTTCACACAAGATCAGAAGATCAAGAAAACTGATTTGACTTGTATCAGATTGCATAGTAAATCTCAGATGCTCAGAACAGGAGTTAGGAAAAGCATGGAACGCCTGGAGCTGTTTTGCATCACCCCTTCATAGAACAAAAATATCATCAATACACTGTTTCCAAATAATGATAGGCAAGAAAACATTTGAGAGGATTGAAAATAGACTGTTTCTCCATGTAACCCACATACAAATTAGCATAGTTAGGAGCCATGTGGGATCCCATAGCAGTAACCTTCGTATGAATAAAGAAATAATTTAGAAACATGAAATAGTTATGTGTGAGTACTATTTCAGCCAATGTTATAATGTATGCACTGGAAGGTACTTCATTAGGGTCACGTTGCAGAAGAAAATGTTCCATAGCTTCAATACCGCCCTCGTGTGGAATATTTGTGTATAACGACTCAACATCAAAAGTAACTAACAAGGTATTCTCAGGGAGAGGATCAAGAGATTCAATGATAGAGATCATACTGCTGGTGTCCTTTACAAAGGAGGGGAGCTGTTCTGTGAGTGGTCTAATAAAAAAGTCAACAAAAGTAGATAGAGGGTCTGTTACTGCATCAATGCCCGCTACAATAGGGCGCCTTGGAGGTTTTGTAACATTCTTGTGTAATTTCGGCAAAGTATAGAAAGTGGCAATTTTCGGGTGTTGAATAGCCAAAAAGTCATGTTCTTTTTGGTTATCTGACCATAACTTAAATACCCATCTAGGACAGTAAAGATAGTATTCTGATATTGGGAAGTAGGGTCACTTCTGAGTTTCTTGTAAAAGGTGTTGTCAAGCAGCTGTCTATGACACTCATGTACATAAACTGTCCTATCCATGAGTACAACCGACCATCCTTATCAGCAGGACGAATAAGGATGGACGTATCGGATTGTAAATCAAGCAAAGCTTGTTTTTCATCCTTAGGTAAATTATGGAAAGATTTGGACTCCTGTTTATTCTTAAGGAGATGTCCAACATCTTTTTCCACAAGTCTGCAATATGTCTCGATAGAGTGATTGCGATTGGCTGGAGGTATGAAATAACTTGTGCTTCTAAAAGGAGTCGGAGTATGTGCAGGTGAGCAACCTACTGGTTCAATAGAAGTGTCAGAATTAGGGGAGCTAAACTTTTCCCTTAAATGGATGTTTCTAAAAAACTTAAACACGTCTACCTTAACATTAAATCGTTGCACTGGGTTGTAGACACAAAATATAACCTTTTTATTAAGCAAGGAGATATGGGCAGGGCTCAGTATCTTGCTTGATAAATTAAAGACACTCAGTCCCGTGGGTTCTGAGACCGTGTGAACGGTCTCCTCTGCCTCTGATAGTCGTTTCTTCTTACCCCGTCGGGTACGGCATCTTGTCGATGGCCACCTCCGCCCTTCCGTCCGTCCAGTCTCTCGTTGAATAAAAAACTACCACTGGAAGCCGATGAGGCGCTGGTTGTAGAGCGTTGATCAGACCGGGGTGGATCGAAGTAAGCGGCATCCCTCCTGCGTCTGTCATGGAGAGGGGGAGCAGGACCTCCCTTGTCAGGGTTTCTCCAGAAGTTGACTTTATCCTCGGCCTTATCGTTTTTGTCTTGGTTGAATTTCTTGATTTTAAGTTCCTTTATTTCTGTAGACAACTTGTCCTGGAGCGCTTGGTTAGTTTTCATCAGTTCATTGAATATGCCATCATCATTAACAGCTATTTGTAGAGCTGTGCGTTTAATCGTGTTATCCATTTTAATAAAATCCTTCAACTGGTCAACAATTAATGTCATTAAAACAAAAGTGCATTTGTTCAGGATGGCACACCAGCGTTCACAGAAATCATCTGTGCGCTGTCCCAATGATGGTTATTTTTGCCACCTGAGTCCCCATGGAATAATGCCTTGATGCACATAATCACTAAGAGTGACTATATGTAGATGCGTTCTCGTCCCGCTCTTAGATAAATGTAACAGTTCTTTCGAGAGTTCAGAATTACCTCCCGGCATGTCAAAAAGGGACTCCGAAACAATGATCTTATCACGCTCCCTTTGGCTATATTCAAAGTAATCTTGTATGGGTCTATGACCAGTGTCAGGAAAATAATTATAATTCGACATCGTTTAAGAGCTTTTTTGACGATAGGGTTTATTGTTTACTGGGTAACAGAACAATCTAGAAGAAAAAGAAACGCACACCTATTTAGGTGTCTGTAATCATGGCCAAGAGTGGCCTAATATCATATCAATAATAGTTTATAAGCTTGTGTAGTCTAAAAGGAGTTTATGATCGTATGCTATCCATTTGTTGTTTGTATGCTGTTCTTTGTATGCCATTTTAATATTTGATAATTAACCAATGATATTAGGCCACTCTTGGCCATGATTACAGACACCTGTGTCTTTTGACACTACATAAACGAGTCATCCCGCAGTGTTTGTGATTATACCCTGATGAAGACAGCTTGGCTATCGAAACGTTGGTAATTACATTTTTGCATCTGAGCTCCTAGAGTGTGCGGCTCTCTTTATTTTCAAGTCTCGTGAGAGAGTTGTCCTAACATAAACGCTTGGATAGCTTTCGCCGAAAAGCTTTTTTTTTCTGACATGCCAGGTGGATTATCAACAAGCTAAGCTGTGCTTTGCTTTATTGCACTTGTGATTTCATGAAAATTAAATATTTTTTGTAATTTAATTTGAATTTGGCGCTCTGCAATTCAGCAGATGTTGTTGAAAATAATCCCGCTAACGGGATGGGTGCGCCAAGAGGTTTTAAATGCTTTCAGACTATGAGATTAATCGCAGTAAATCCCTGCAACCGATAAATGTATATTTTGGTTTATGGCCCCATCTATAACCACAAGCTAAACCTTTTTGGGATAGTGACATTTAGAGAACATAATGACACGAGTTGATTTCACACATATATAACCACCCCTCCTTTTTTTCGGTCTGTCACACACCTAAAGATGTTGTAATCAGTAATGTCAATTTCCTTATCCAGGATCGAGCCGTTTAGCCAAGTCTCTGTGAGAACCAAAATATCCAGGCTCGTGTCATGCACCCAGATATCTTGATAGGTAATAGCCCAAGCCCTCTACGCGATCTGTAGCAGTATGACGATAACACTGTGAAACAGTGGGAATGGGAACCATTACATGAGCAGGGGTTGGGCTGTTGTTGAGTCAATGTTTCATAAGAGCCTCCTCGATGTTGGCCAAGATAACTTTTGTCACTTTCCTATTTGGATTCAAGCCATCCATCTGGTAAAAATTGTCAATGAACTTCGAATCCATGGAGGAATAGCATGATTTAATCCAGTAGTGTAGCCAGAGGACTAAAGGAGAGGACTAAAGCATCCCATTTCATGACGTATTGTTGGTAGAGGCCTAGAAATTACAACCTGCCTGTCTGTCTCTTTTAACCTGTATATGAGCCCTCTGATGTCATCTTTTAATTGCTCTGATTTGTGAAGGTTGTTGTAGTTTGTACCAACATGAATGACTGCTGTGCGCATTCAGAAGCTGCTTCATTACAGTAGGGACCTAGTGATCTATGTCATGAACATGGGCTCCAAGAAAGCTGTGGGTCCTTGCTTCTGCGATCACTACATCCCTAACTATGGACCTCCCGATAACAACAACCACTGGAAGACGACGAGAAGGTCGCTGCGAGCCTGTGGGACGTGCTATGGGGGCTGATCCAGGGGATGGCCGACTCAGTAACCCAGGACTATATTCAGAGGAGCTTGCGCTAGGTGCTAAGGTGGAAAGACATTGGGAGCGGCAGAGGACCTCGTCGGAGGGCCCCAATGAAGTCGGGGCTCAGAGCTGTAAAACGGTTAGAGAGCTGCAGGTCTGGATGAGAGGGCAGAGGGAGGATATGTTGTAATGGTCCTCCTCTCCTACTTCTAACTCGATTCCACTGTGCCTCCGATGATGTAGAGCAAGACGCAGTAGTTCGTTGGTGGGATGTGTTAATAAAGGAAAGTGGTCCAAGGTAGTATCCTCAGTAGCTACTGTAGAGAAGCCCAGTCTCATAGAACACCCTGGATTATCCCCTTTGTCAGCATGCAGTCTTGAAGACGATCTTTTAGGACCCTGTTCTCCTCTAGTAGTTCAATGATCCGGTCTCTGAGGCAACGAGTTGCTTACACTTTTCACAAGTGTACAAGTCAGTAAATTCTTTCACTATGGTGAAGAGATCACAGTTCTCACAGTTTATGGCTTTACTGTGCATCTCCAAATCAGAGGACTCCGACATGCTTATACTCGGGTCAGAAACAGCGGTTCCAATAGTCAACTGCGATGTGAGACAACCTTTGCCGGTGACAGCCGGGCAACCTAGCTAGCCAGGTCTAGTCTGATAATTTTAGCTCCAAGTTACGGTAAAATCCAGCCAAACATGATGTGTTAAGAACAGCATTAAGACTGTGGTCCCGAAAGTAAAACGGAATGCCTGATTTGCACATACCCGATTTGCAGTTGAATGCTCTCACAGCATGAATGGACACTCTACGAGCACTTATGACATCCCAATAATTTTCAAACATGTTGAATATATTCTGCCTCAAATTAGCCATTACCTCCATGTGTGAGCAGTGTTCAGAGCAGATGCGAGGCATATCCCACATAGCCGCCAATCAGCTACTCAGAACTATAAAGTTTTTTTTTTTTTTACCCCAATTTCGTGGTATCCAATTGTTTTAGTAGCTACTATCTTGTCTCATCGCTACAACTCCCGTATGGGCTCGGGAGAGACGAAGGTTGAAAGTCACGCGTCCTCCGATACACAACCCAACCAAGCCGCACTGCTTCTTGACACAGCGCGCATCCAACCCGGAAGCCAGCCGCACCAATGTGTCAGAGGAAACACCGTGCACCTGGCAACCTTGGTTAGCGCGCACTGCGCCTGGCCCGCCACAGGAGTCGCTGGTGCGTGATGAGACAAGGACATCCCTACTGGCCAAGCCCTCCCTAACCCGGGCGACGCTAGGCCAATTGTGCGTCGCCCCACGGACCTCCCAGTTGCGGCTGGATACGACAGAGACTGGGAGCGAACCCAGAGTCTGCAGTACAGCGTCCTTAACCACTGCGCCACCCGGGAGGCCCTATAAACGTTATCTTCAACTACCTCCCAAGTTAATAACAACTGGCACCAACAAGACACGCTGGTCTTGTTCCATCTGTACAACTGCCAACTCATGCCAAAGTAAAATATTGACATCATCGTCGTCATCATCAGCATCATTACAATTTTCTAATTATAAAATAGGCCTAAATGTCCTCATCTCTTTGATAGGGTTGATTTGGATAACCAGAGTTAAGCGGAGTTGGTATTTTCCATTATCTAATGCTGTTGTCTTCAGGCATAACAATGCACATACAAGGATCGCAGCATCTTCCTTCGTTGCCATGAAGATTTCCTTACTACACCAGCCCAGCCGCTGCCGCCAGGTGTATGTACTATACCGATTACTAGATGTGTAGTGTATTTCAGCCATAAGCAGCACTGTGTTGGCATGTGCGTAAAATCTTCAACTACATCAATCTCATGACACGCTGCCCTGTTTTCCCAACTCTTAAACTAACCCTTTAAATTCTTTCAAATAATCAAATACAGTAGCATACTTAATGAGTCAAATATGCACTTGGAAGTTTGGGGTGTGCATGCAACAGACATGCAGGACCAGCCCTTGCCTACATAACCACAACCTTTAGTTGCATTTTGTGACCCTTTGCTGTCACTTTTGGAGTACAGCTAAGGACGAGATTTACCATTGAACTACTTCACTGTTAGTTTTGCCCAAAATAATTGTACATTTTCAGTTTGTAAAATGTACAATTCTTTATTTTTGATGAAAATAATGATGGTGGCGTGCTGTTGCTTGTATGCATTGTATGTGTGTGCTTACTGTGACTGTCCCCCTGATATTGGCCACAACACTAGGCTAACGTCCCACAATGTTGCAGCCCAGACAGCAGTGCATGGCAAGCTGGAGCGAAGGACACTGTGTCCCGGTGTTTTTGCTGTTCATGCTTGTATCAAGATGACATCTAGATGGTTATCAATATTAGTTATTTCTTGTGTTGGCTATTATCCTACTTGCAATAAAATCATGGGAGGGAAAATTGGCAGGTTAGCTACTGCCTGCGACACCGTGATACAGCTGCCCAGTGCAAGCACCTCACGTTGGCAAGCACCTCGATTAAACACTAGTAATTCGCTCCAGCTTGTCTTCGTGCTCCCCGAGGGCAGTAACTTTAGCTAATTGTCATGTCACTGTAACTTCCATATGAACACTAGTTATCTGTCATGACAGATGAATGGGTCAACAAATATACAGTGGTTAAAAGTATATTTTTTGTCATAGTTGAGGGACACTAGCTATCTAACTTACCTAACTGTCGAGAGCTATCGCCATAACAACTAAAAGCATCAAGTCGTGGTCTGGCTTCAAAAGATTAAGTCAAAGTCTTGCTGTTGTTCAATGGTAAATCTCATCCGTAGCAGTACTCCATCTAGTCACAACCAGCTTTCTGTAGGTAAGACATTTTTTCCACAACTCCATATTGACCATTTTAGTACCGATTAACCCTGTATCTATGTATCTAAGTATCTATGGAGCACAGGAAGCCCATATTGCCATTTGATGGGATTGTATAAGCCTTTATAGAGGCAACATCCTATGCTGCAAAGTATTTTAAGATATTAGGCCTACATTTACTGTTAGATTATTCTGTTACACGGCTAACTAGCAGGAAATTATATTTAAAGAGAAACTTCGGGATTTTCACATAGAGGCCCTTTATCTACTTCCCCAGAGTCAGATGAACTCATGGATACCATGCATGCTAGAATATATATATATATACTTCCAGTCATTGTGCTAACTCTAGTTAGCATTTGCTCTCAAAACTACTTACTTCTAACTTCCTTCATACTGGACACACATACATAAAAAAGGTATCCACAAGTTCATCTGACTCTGGGTAGTAGATAATATGGCCCTCATTGCCAAAATCTCAAAGTATCCCTTTAATTATCTGGATAAAGGGTTTTGATTTTCCACTTCCTCAGAGTCAGATGGTAAATTAGCCCCAAATTAAATGTAATTTAAAAAATATATATATTACTGTCTATTGAGCAAAATAATCTAATAACAAAATTTAGACAGTAAAGTTATAGCAACAATAGCGTAATTGTCAACCCATAATGAATGCCAATCACTGGTTAGGTGTTGCACATCAAAATATCATTATCATCTTTCCTGGTTGGACATGTTAGATTTAAATGTAGGCCTATCTCAAACATGTCTTGAATCATACCATCTCAATAGCACTTTGAAGGACTTTAAAACATGTTTAGGGCTGCCAAATGTGGCTCATCACCTGGTATGTAGGTAGCAAAATTTGAAATGGCTTTTTTTGCATGGGATAAAGGTAGACTCAGAGCAACAAAATGGTATATCATACACTGCATTTTTGAGGAACAATGGGAAAGTAATTCTGCTTTGAAAGTTGATGAACTTGTAAACTCACTTTTGAGAAAATGGCCTTTGAATGTTTTGGTATCTAGTGAAGAGCTCTGCTTTGTCCATCCATCTTGTTTCGCTCTCGGAACGTTCAGAGTGAACACTTGACGCTCTGGACGATGATTTGTTTACCTCTGGATAACATGAAAACAGCCTAACCAGCTCTGCTGGCAACAACTTCATTACGCTTTTTTTTGCAGATGTTTACTGACACCGGCCATATTCAATGGGTGTTGCACACTTTAGCTTAAGATCCATAGCTAGCTTGCTAGGTACACAATGAACCTAGCTAGGTAAACAACGTGTAAGATGACACAAGTCACGTAACGTTAGCAAACGAGCCAGCCAGCTAACGTTAGATAGTTAAACAACAATGAACATAGTCCCAAATCATGTCGTTACTACCCTGCATGAATATGCTTGGGAGCTAACCAAAGAGGTTCCATGTTATGTAGCTAACATTAGGCTCTAACCTGAAAAGCAAACGGCTCTGGGATGGGAATAATGTCAGGTAGGGAGCCAGCCAGCTAACATTAGCTAGCTAGCTAACTAGCTAGCTAGCTAGCTAATGGTACAATTTAGCTCTAAATTAAACCTCTTTCTGTGAAATGTGTAATATCTGAAAATGTAAATTGTGTAATATCAGAAAATGTAGCTAGCAAACGCTAGACTATCTTACCTGTATACATCATCATGCATGATGGACGAGTCTCCCTGTCAGGAATGCCATACCACGGTTGTCCTTAGTTTGAAGATGTAATCTGGAGACAGGTGTTTTCTCCATCTCTTTAGCTATCATACTCTAATTGCACTGATTTCAAAACTCTGTCCTCCAGAAAGTGGAGAGCAACACTTATCCAGCTCCACTACACAATAAAAAAAATGTTAAAGACATTTAGAGGTTTAGATTTTTTAAATTATGGTAACTGCTCTCCAGTGTAGTCATGACTTGAGATATACGCCTAGATTCCTGAATCGGGTCACAAATGATAACATTTATTTGGCTGGGATTAATCGCATATTTGAAATTTGCTGAAATTGAGCTGTAATTTAAGATGTTTATACAAAAAGCATTACAGGAATATCGACGTCTTGTTTTTGTCCAAAGTAATATTAAACAAAATCCGGTGAATTGATAAAGCACAATTTCTTTCATCTCAATACATCTTGTTTTGACGTCAGATTGTTTTTGCTGTGTAGATCATGTATTTTGTATGTTTTCAGACAATACAATTAATCACAATAAAACTTTTAAAAAATTGTAAGGACCAAATTATTGATTGGGGAAAATGTTGGTGCCACCACAGGGAACAGTTAATCTGGAGCCCTCCTATACTGTTTTTTAGATAGATATCTACTATAAATACATTTCCAGGCTGTTGAAATTGCAGAGGGGGGCTTTAATGTTGACCCCGTAGTTACATGCATTTGAATTTGTATGCTCTACACACAGTATGATTTGAAATAGCTTGTCTTTGCGCCATTCCTTTAAAGTCAGTGCCAAAGAAAAATAATTGCATCATTTGACAATTTAACAGACAAAGTTTTGTAACGCATTAATTTACCCCATGGTCACACAGGGTTCTTTGGTGGCAACCTGCCAGACTACCAGCGCGCGGAGGTGATGATGTTCATCATGGGCAAGGTGCCCGTGTATGGCACCCCCTGCCACACCCTGGACACTGTGAAGATTGGGTGAGTCACACTCATTACCTCCACGCTACAGGGTTTCCCATGGACATTAGGTTCATCTCGGGGGTTCTCCTTTCTGAGTTAGGGGTGGCTGGTTTGGTACTAGGGTTTAATATTTTCCTGGTATTTTACAAATGCTTCATCCCGAGAACAAATCACTTTTCTCCCAGGTAACCTGGTATTTCCCACCAAAATCAGAAGCATTATCAAATCAAATCTAATTTATTTATATAGCCCTTCGTACATCAGCTGATATCTCAAAGTGCTGTACAGAAACCCAGCCTAAATCCCCAAACAGCAAGCAAAGCAGATGTTGAAGCACTTTGGCTAGGAACAACTCCCTAGAAAGGCCAAGGCCAGTCCTCTTCTGGCTGTGCAGGGTGGAGATTATAACAGAACATGGCCAAGATGTTCAAATGTTCATAAATTACCAGCATGGTCAAATAATAGGTCTGGGACAGGTAGCACGTTCGGTGAACAGGTCAGGATTCCATAGCCGCAGGCAGAACAGGTGAGACTGGAGCAGCAGCACGGCCAGGTGGACTGAGGACAGCAAGGAGTCATCATGCCAGGTAGTCCTGAGGCATGGTCCTAGGGCTCAGGTCCTCCGAGAGAGAAAGAAAGAGAGAATTAGAGAGAGCATACTTAAATTCACACAGGACACCGGATAAGACAGGAGAAGTATTCCAGATATAACAAACTGACCCTAGTCCGACACAAACACCTGCAGCGTAAATACTGGAGGCTGAGACAGGAGGGGTCAGGAGACACTGTGGCCCCATCCGATGATACCCCCGGACAGGGCCAAACAGGCAGGATATAACCCCACCCACTTTGCCAAAGCACAGCCCCCACACCACTAGAGGGATATCTTCAACCACCAACTTACCATCCCGAGACAAGGCCGAGTATAGTGACTCAACCCACTCAGTGACTCAACCCACTCATCTTCTCTCCTCCTTATTCCTTTGCTTTTTCTTAATTGTTAGAGGAGATTAGATTCC
Organism: Oncorhynchus tshawytscha; assembly: GCF_018296145.1. Lineage (NCBI taxonomy): Eukaryota > Metazoa > Chordata > Actinopteri > Salmoniformes > Salmonidae > Oncorhynchus > Oncorhynchus tshawytscha. Next base: position 39,059,301 of record NC_056438.1, read on the forward strand.
TCTGTTTGTCTGCTGCCCCTGATGCCAAGGAGAGGACTAGCTAATAGAGGAAGTACTTTAAAGTAGAGGTCTGCACAGGACTGATATCTTCATCCAGCTCCTGCTGCTTTTCACGCCGCACCCGCCCGATGCCACGGCCTTCTTAACCGAGTCGCCCCAGCAAGAATTAGTCCCGTACCTGACCACAGTCCCGCAATGTTATTTTAGATGTATCTGACACAGCTCACTTTGCAGCCCTGGTCCCAACAAGAATTAGTCCTGTACCTGACGGCAGTCCCGCAATGTTATTTTAGATGTATCTGACGCAGCTCACTTTGCAGCCCTGGTCCCAACAATTTTGCCACCCAAGTCAAGATCAAAATGTGAAAAATAGGTCAAAATACCAGAGATTCTGACTGTGCCCATTATATTCGGCTATCAGTATTAGGCTAGATGTAGTTTGAAAGATTGTAGAGTTGGGCCTAAATACAGGAGAGTGGACACTTACTTGACTAGATTAAAGAATAACTTTTAGGAACGGGACGATATGCAAGCACAATAAAATACATGTGTTATTCCAGTCAATGTCAGAGTTTAAACTATAGCCTATCATATTTTTTATTTGATTGCACATGCCCAGTAAAAGGGAAGAAAGGTAGGCTACAGAATCAAAATCATCAAGTATAACGAATAATCTACAAACAGAAAGACAACTATTTTTAAATAATACCAACTTTAATAGGAGTTGGACAATTTGCAGGCAGACAGAAAAATGTGTTATCAATATTTATTTCCTGTCAATGTCAGAGCCTAAACTATAGCATGTCATATTTAGGAAGTTAATTTCCTTGGAAAGACAACTGCGTATGCTTTTCTATCCTACAGGCTATTTATTTGGGACCACGCATTTGATCTCGCACGCCCAACACAAGTGAGGTGAGGTAGGCTACAGAACGTGAAGCAGAATTAGCCTATGAGAGTTTCTGAATAGTATGGCAGAGGTTATTTTAATACAATAGATAACGCATCCAAAACAGAAAGACAACCGTTAGAAATAATCCCAAAGTTGTTTGTCTGAATGCCCACTCCCACCCTCAGCATAAAAAATGCAGACCACGCTACAATGCTATTTGTCGGGGCCAGTGGGAATGCAGCTCTCTAATTTAGTTGCGCTTGCTAGCGTAAATCATTTTCATGGGCAACGATGAGCCAGCTAGTTAACATTAGCCCACCTCATCTAGCTACATATTGAACTTCCATCCTCTCAGGCAAGGGGCACAGTGTATAAATTTATGGTTGGATCATAATCACCGTCATAATCATTGGCCAGTAGGGAGAATTAAGGAAAACCCCTAGTCCAAATCACTATCTCCATCTATGGCTAAGTTGGGAAAGGGACAACAATTCAACGAGATGCAACAATTCAAGTTTATTTTCTAATTACGTTTAGCTTCTGATGTGATTGGTTGAGAAGCCAAATCCAAACTGCCTTCACTTTACACTTTTTTTTAGGTGCTCCAGGACCATCAACAGTTGAGCTCTCTTTTAGCTCAACGCTGATTGACTATTATTTTATATTTTTTTATAGGGAGGCCAAATGCTCGCTGGCATCCCATGCATTCAATGGTAGGGGCGGCAACATTGTCATTCTCTTTTTGACCAGACAGCATCAGATAGATGGGTTATACATACAGAGACAGAGGTGCGCTGTTTCACTCGATCAGCTGCTTTCTCCAGTGACATACATTCAGCCTCTTGCAAATTGAAGGACAATTATGAAGCAAAGAGAGACAAAAATATAAATGATTTAGTTTTTCTTTGTCAAATTTATACGGAGGCCTGGCTTCCCTTAGCACTGATGAATACACACCACTGGATGACACACTTTTATGAGTTAGTGCTGCAGAGGCACAGGTACTGTGCTTATGAAGGTGCTTATAAACATCTGGGTCAATTCACAACACACTTCCAGGATGCCATTGGAATTAAAATGTATATTATTTTTCTATTATAGCTCTATTTCTAGTAATAATATAAGGATGTAGATACGTTTTATTTTCATACTTGACTTTCCACACAGATGTACTATAGAGAATATACCTAGTTAGTAGAGCTATATGTTATACTACATATACAATTCCTTCAGAAAATATTCAAACCCCTTGACTTATTCCACATTTTGATGTTTTACAGTCTGAATTGAAAATGGATTAAACATAATAATCTCAACCATTTACACAATACCCCATAATGACAGTGTTTTGAAATGTATTAAATAGAGAAATATCTTGTTTACATAATTCACACCCCTGAGTAAATACTTTGTAGAAGCTAATTTTACAGCTGTGAGACTTTCTGGGTAAGCCTCTAAGAGCTTTCCATACCTGAATTGTGCCTATTATTCTTTTAAAAATGCATCAAGCTCTGTCGAATTGGTTGTTGATCATTGTTAGACAACCATTTAAGGTCTTGCCATAGAATTTCAAGTCGATTTAAGTCAAACTGTAACTTTGCCACTTTGTAAGCAACTCCAGTGAAGATTTGGCCTTGTGTTTTAGGCTTTTGTCCTGCTGAAAGGTGAATTCATCTCCCAGTATCTGGTGGAAAGCAGACTGAACCAGGTTTTCCTCTAGGATTTTGCCTGTGCTTAGCTCCAATCCGCACATTTTTTATCCTGAAACTCACAGTTCTTAACGATTACACATATACCCATAATATGATGCAGTCACCTCTATGATTGAAAATATGTAGAGTGGTGCTTAGTAATGTGTTGTATTGGATTTGCCCCATTTTTGTATTTAGGACAAAAAGTGCATTTCTTTGCCACATTTTTACAATATAACTTTAGTGCCTTGTTGCAAACAGGATGCATGTTTTGGAATATTTGTTTTCTGTACAGGCTTCCTTCTTTTCACTGTGTCAATTAGGTTGGTATTGTGGAGTATCTACAATTGTTGTTGATACATCCTCAGTTTTCTCTTATCACAGCCATTAAACTCTGTAACTGTTTTAATGTCACCATTGGCCTCATGGTGAAATCCTTCCTTTCTGGCAACTGAGTTAAGAAGGATGCCTGTATCTTTGTAGTGACTGGGTATATTGATACACCATCCAAAGTGTAATTAATAACTCTACCATGGTCAAAGGGATATTCAATATATGCTTACATTTTTTTTACCCACCTACCAATGGGTGCCCTTCTTTGCGAGGCATTGGAAAACCTCACTGGTCTTTGTGGTTCAATCTGTGTTTGAAATTCACTTACAGATAATTGTATGTGTGGGATAGAGAAATGAGGTAGTCATTAAAAAAACATGTTAAACGTTTTTTATTGCACAAAGAGTGAGTCCCCCCCACCATTTGCTAACAAACTGTTGTTGATATTCCATTCAGGCACCAGGGCACCAAGCGTATCCAGGCCATGCTGCTGAGCTCGCTCATCATGGTGAGTACTTCTATAGCCATATAATTTATTCAATAGTACTGTCTAACGATAGCCGCATCCGCCAATCGTGATCACAACAGACTGATCAAGAATAGTGTCAATCGAGAAGAATGGCAACAGATGAATCGATTAATTGAGTCTATTCTAATTCTGCCTAAAGGGACTTCAATGTTCTCTGTTGGTATATCGGAGTGGCGCCGAAAGAGATGACTGCCGTTTTATGATCCCGTAATCAATTGTGCATGTTTTTTCATACTTAATGTTTCTGCCACCATGTCTTATGACCGAAAATAGCTTCTAGATATCATGACAGTGATTATTCACCCCATACTGGAGAATGACTTTTTCTTCAACAAGTCGTACGGGAAGTATTTACTTCAGACGCCCTACAAGGCCCTCATCCCCGTCATATGCAGGAGAAAGGGGTGATTGTAAGGGGTGATGGTCTATGTATATTTGTAAACAACCGCAGGTACATGAAATCTAAGGAAGTCTTGAGGTTTTGATCGCCTGAGGTAGAGTATCTCATGATAAGCTGTAGACCACACTATTTACCAAGAGAGTTTTCATCTGTATTTTTCGTAGCTGTCTACACATACCACCACAAATCGATGCTGGCAATAAGACCGCACTCAATTAGCTGTATACGGTCATAAGTAAACAGGAAACACAAATCCTTTTGACCTAATTTACCTAATTTCTACCAGCATGTTAAATGTGAAACCAGAGGGGAAAAAAACTCTAGAACACCTTTACTCCAGACGCGTGTAAATCTGACCATAATTCCATCCTGATTCCTGCTTACAAACATAAACCAAAGCAGGAAGCACCTGTGACTCGGTCAAAAAGAAAGTGGTCAGATGAGGCAGATGCTAAGCTATAGGACTGTTTTGCTAGCACAGGCTGGAATATGTTCCGGGATTCTTCCGATGGCATTGAGGAGTACACCACATCAGTCACTGGCTTTATCAATAAGCGCATTGATGATGTCATCCCCACAGTGACCGTACGTACATATCCCAACCAGAAGCCTTGGTTTACATGGCAACATCCACACTGAGCTAAAGGCTAGAGCTGCCGCTTTCAAGGAGTGGGACTCTAACCCAGAAAGCTTATAAGAAATCCAGCTATGCCCTCCGACAAACCATCAAACAGGCACAGCGTCAATACAGGACTAAGATTGAATCATACTACACCGTCTCCGACGCTCGACGGATGTGGCAGGACTTGCAAACTATTCCAGTCTACAAAGGGAAGCACAGCCACGACCTGCCCTGTGACACAAGCCTACCAGATGACCTAAATTACTTCTATGTTCGCTTCGAGGCAAGTAACACTGAAGCATGCATGAGAGCATCAGCTGTTCCGGACGACTGTGTGATCATGCTCGCCGTGGGTAAGGATCCGTCCCATTTTTTAAAATTTTGCCCAAAACGACGTACCCAAATCTAACTGCCTGAAGCTCAGGCCCTGAAGCAAGGGTATGCATATTCTTGGTACCATTTGAAAGGAAACACGTTGAAGTTTGTGGAAATGTGAAAGGAATGTAGGAGAATATAACACAATAGATATGGTGAAAGGTAATATAAAGAGAAAAAAAAACATTCTTTTGTATTTTTTTGTAACATCTTTGAAATGCAAGAGAGAGGCCATAATGTATTATTGCAGCTCAGGTGCAATTGAGATGTTGGCCACTAGATGGCAGCAGTGTTGGTGCAAAGACTAGGTCTGATTAACTGATTAATTATTAACTTTTCAAGTTCCAAACTGTGCACTCTCCTCAAACAATAGCATGGTATGCTTTCACTGTAATAGCTACTGTAAATTAGACAGCACAGTTAGATTAACAAGACTTTAAGCTTTCTGCCAATATCAGACATGTCTATGTCCTGGGAAATTTTCTTGATACTTATAACCTCAGGTTTATGCGATTAGCATATGTCAGCTCAACCGTCCCGTGGACGGGACACCGATCCCGAAGATGTTTTAAACAGGTCAACATTCACAAGGCCGCAGTGCCAGACAGATTACCAGGATGTGTACTGACCAACTGGCTTCACTAACATTTTCAACCGGTCCCTGACTGAGTCTGTAATACCAACATGTTTCAAACATACCACCATAGTCCCTGTGCCCCAGAACACTAAGCTAACCTGCCTAAATGAATACCAACCAGTAGCACTCACGTATGTAGCCATGAAGTGCTTTGAAAGGCTGGTCATGGCTCACATCAACATCATTATCCCAGAAACCCTAGACCCACTCCAATTTGCATACCGCCCCAACAGATCCACAGTTGATGCAATCTCTCTTGCACTCAACACTGCCCTTTCCCACCTGGACTAAAGGAACACTTATGTGAAAATGCTATTCATTGACTACAGCTCAGTGTTCAACACCATCGTGCTTTCAAAGATCAAATCAAATAATCAAATGTTCTTTGTCACACACACACTGTTAGCAGATGTTAATGCGAGTGTAGCGAAATGCTTGTGTTTCTAGTTCTGACAGTGCAGTAATATCTAACACGTAATCTAACAATTCCCCCACAACTACCTAATACACAAATCTAAAGGAGTGAATGAGAATATGTACATGTAAGTGTATGGATGAGCAATGGCCGAGTGGCATAGGCAAGGTGCAATAGATGGTATAATATACCGTATATACATGTGATATGTAAACATTATTAATTTGGCATTATTTAGAGTGCATTGTATAAAGTACTAGTGATCCATTTATTAGAGTGGCCAGTGATTGGGTCTCAATGTTGGCAGCAGCCTCTCTGAGTTAGACTGCTAAACAGCAATCACTGATGGATGCAATCTGATGGCATTGGGATAGAAGCTGTTTTTCAGTCTCTCGGTCCCAGCTTTGATGCACCTGTACCCGGCAGTGGCTCAGGTGGTTGATGTCCTTGATAATCTTTTTGGCCTTCCTGTGACATTGGGTGCTGCAGGTGTCCTGGAGGGCAGGTAGTTTGCCCCCAGTGATGCGTTGTGCAGACCGCACCATCCTCTAGAGAGCCTTGCGGTTGAGGGTGGGGCAGTTGCCGTACCAGGCTATGATAGGAGCCCGACAGGATGCTCTAAATTGTGCATCTGTAAAAGTTTGTCAGGGTTTTGGGTGACAAGCCAAATTTCTTCAGCCTCCTGAGGTTGAAGAGGTGCTGTTTAGTCTTCTTCACCACACTGTCGGTGTGGGTGGACCATTTCAGTTAATCTGTGATATGTATGCCGAGTAACTTAAAACTTTTCAGCTTCTCCACTGCTGTCCCTTCGGCGTTGATAGGGGGTGTGCTCCCTCTGTTGTTTCCTGAAGTCCACGATCATCTCCTTTGTTGAGTGAGAGGTTGTTTTCCTGACGCCACACTCCGAGTGCCCTCACCTCCTTCCCTGTAGGCTGTCTCGTCGTTGTTGGTAATCAAGGTTGTGTCATCTGCAAACTTGATGATTGAGTTGGAGGCGTTCTTTGACACGCAGTTGTGGGTGAACAGAGAGTACATGAGGGGGCTGAGCAATGCACCCCTTTGTGTGGCTCTAATGTTGAGGGCCAGCGAAGTGGAGATGATGTTTCCAGACCTCTTTCCATCGTTAAATATGGTGGATCGCGCTTTCAGTTTTGCATGAATGCCGCCATCCATCCACGGTTTCTGGTTAGGGTAGGTTTTAATAGTCACAGTGGGTACAACATCTCCAATGTACTTTGTTATAAACGCACTCACGAGTCAGCGTATAGGTCGATGTTGTTCTCTGAGGCTGATCGGAACATTTTCCAGTCTACGTGATCAAAACAATCTTGAAGCTTGGCTTCCGATTGGTCGGACCAGCGTTGAATGGTTCTCGTCACTGGTACGTCCTGTTTGAGAAAGATGGTGTTGTGATCGGATTTGCCGAAGGGAGGGCGGAGGAGTGCTTCGTATGCATCGCGGAAGTTAGAGTAGCAGTGATCAAGGGATACGTGTAGCGCAATCAATAGGCTGGAAGAATTTAGGTGGACTTGTTCTCAAATTTGCTTTAAAATCCCCAGCTACAATTAATGCAGCCTCAAGATGTATGGTTTCCAGTTCGCATATAGTCCAGTGAAGTTCCTTGATGGCCATCTTGGTGTCTGCTTGAGGGGGAATGTACACAGCTGTGACTATAACTGACGAGAATTAATTCTCTTGGTAGGTAAAATGGCTGGCACATGATTGTAAGGAATTCTAGATCAGGTGAGCAAAAGGTCTTGAGTTCCTGTATGTTGTTATGATTACACCATGAGTCGTTAATCATAAAGCATACACCCCCACCCTTCCTTTTCCCAGAGGTGTTTATCTCTGTTGGCGCGATGCAAGGAGAAGCCCGGTGGCTGAACCGATTCCGACAATATATTCCGAGAAACAGAGAATGTTACAAACTCTGATGTCTCTCTGGAAAGCAACCCTTGCTCAAATTTCGTCTACCTTGTTTTCAAGAGACTGGACATTGGCTCGGGAGCAGTGTGCGATGTGCACGTCTACAGAGCCTGGCCAGATGGCCACTTCATCTGCCCCTTCTGCGGCATCGTTGTTTTGGATCGCCTACTGGTATTAGTTCCATTGTCCTGGGTGGTGGTCCGAACAGAGGATCCGCTTCGGGAAAGTCGTATTCCTGGTCGTAATGTTGGTAAGTTGACGTGCTCTTATATCCAATAGTTCTTCCCGGGCTGTATGTAATAAGACTTAAGATTTCCTGGGGTAACAATGTAAGAAATAATACATAAAAAAATGAAATGCTGCATAGTTTCCTAAGAACTCGAAGCGAGGCGACCATCTCTGTCAGCGCCATGCTTAGCTCATCACTAAGCTAAGGACCCTGGGACTAAACTCCTCCCTCTGCAACTGGATCCTGGACTTCCTGACAGGTCTCCCAGGTGGTAAGGGTAGGTAACAACACATCCGCCCACGCTGAACCTCAACACGGGGGCCCCTCAGGGGTGCGTGCTCAGTCCCCTCGAGTACTCCCTGTTAACTCTTGACTGCATGGCCAGGCATGACTCCAACACCATCATCAAGTTTGCCTATGACACAACAGTGGTAGGCCTGATCACCAACAGCGAGACAGCCTATAGGGAGGAGGTCAGAGACCTGGCCGGGTTGCATCACTGCCTTGTATGTCAACTGCACGGCCTCTGACCGTAATGCACTACAGAGGGTAGTGCGTACGACCCAGTACATCACTGGGGCCAAGCTTCCCGCCATCCAGGCCCTAAAAATTGTCAGACTCCAGCCACAATAGTCATAGACTGTTCTTTCTGCTACTGCACGGCAAGTGGTATCGGAGCGCCAAGTATAGGTCCAAAAGGCTTCTTAACAGCTTCTACCCCCAAGCCATAAGCCTCCTGAACAGCTAATCAAAGGGCTACCCAGAACCCTCTTTTACGCTGCTGCTACTCTGTTTATTATCTAATTATCAAATTATTGTTGTAACTCTATATTTTAAAGCTGACAGGTATAATACACTGTAATGCTTATGACAAATCATAAGACTTGTCATAAGCATGTATACACAGTGCTTTCGGAAAGTATTCAGACCCCTTAACTTTTTCCACATTTTGTTATGTTACAGCCTTGTTCTCGGGCTCCCGAGTGGCGCAGCGGTCTAATGCACTGTCTATCAGTGTGAGAGGTGTCACTACAGTCCCTGGTTTGATTCCAGGCTGGATCACATCCAGTCGTGATTGGCCCAGCGTCGTCTAGATTTGGCCGAGGTAGTCCGTCATTGTAAATAAGAATTTGTTCTTATTGACTGAAGGTATTATAAGCCTTACTAAAATACATTATTCTATATCATACGAATATGCATAAACATTCTATATCAAGGGTTGATAATTCATGGAAGAATCGGTCCATGTTAATTATAGTCCTATGGCTTAGTTGGCACGAGCGTGGCACTAGCAACGCCAAGGTCGTGGGTTCAATCCCAGCAGGGATCACATACCAATGTATGCACATTGTTGTTTTGGGTAAAGCATCTGCTAAGTGGCATTTATATTATACAGTATATATATAATTATTTTAGACAGATTGAAGTGTTATTCTCTAGAGATGGGCTCGATTATTTGAATATCCAAACAGATATTATTCGATCATTTGTATTAATTTAAAAAAATATTGTACAAAAATATATTCCAAGAGTAAACACAAAAAAAGTGAGCAAGAAACATTTTTTTTAAGGATATAATTGCGAAATTCAAGGAGTTCGCAATTCATTGAGTTTATTTGATGGGGGCGCTCAGTCATCGGCCTCCCCCTTGCTTGCGGGACCAATAGAGGACAAAAAAGCAAATGCCTTCATCACGCAGCAAGTGCTCAGGTTAAAAACATACGTTAAACACACGTATTTCTACTATTCAGATATCCGAAAACATTTCATGATATTGTAACCCAATAGTACCTTGTAATAAGAATTAAGGATACTTCACCATGTACAAGTTTTATTATTCTCATAAAAAAATTTAAATAAGTAAAAAATAAATCTATATTCTTTGAGCTGTAGCGTATAGTAATACTGTGACTGTAAGTCCGTATGTATTGACTTATGTTTTCAGTAAAACAACGACAACATTCGTACATCAAACAACACAGTTATGCAAATGCAATAACACTCTATTTTTGGTGTACACCATAAAGCTCCTATGGTTGTGCACAAGCTAAAATGAATATAAATGTTCAATATGTGCCTATCGTCGGAAAATGATATTTCAGGCACGTGCAATGTTCAACAGCATAAATGCGATGCATTAGCTAAATATGCTTAAAACTTCTTCGGGATAGGGGGCAGCATTTTCACTTTTGGATAAATAGCGTGCCCAAATTCAACTTCCTGCTACTCATGCCCAGAATATAAGATATGCATATCATTAGTAGATTTGGATAGACAACACTCTGAAGTTTCTAAAACTGTTTGAATCATGTCTGTGAGTATAACAGAACTTATGTAGCAGGCAAAACCCAGAGGACAAACCATTCCGATTTTTCTTTTTTATTGATGTCACTGTCTATTCAATGTCTTTTCATTGGGAAACCAGATGTCTAAGGGACTTGTTTGCAGTTCCTACCGATTCCACTGGATGTCACCAGTCTTTAGAAATTGGTTGAGGTTATTCCTTTGTGTAATGAAGAAGTATGGCCATCTTGAACAAGTGTCACATCATGTGTACTGTTTGAATAGTTGCGCAAGACCAGAAAGCATGCTTGATTTTGTTGTCTTCCTGTATTGAACACAGATCATCCAGTCTTCAATTTTATTGATTATTTACGTTTAAAAATACCTACAGTTGTATTACAAAAGTAGTTTGAAATGTTTTGGCAAAGTTTACAGGTAACCTTTGAGATATTTTGTAGTGATATTTTGTAGTGGAACCAGTGTTTTTCTGGATCAAATGCGCCAAATAAATGGACATTTTGGATATATATGGACGGAATTAATCGAACAAAAGGACCATTTGCGATGTTTATGGGACATATTGGAGTGCCAACAAAAGAAGTTCATCAAAGGTAAGGCATGATTTATATTTTATTTCTGCGTTTTGTGTCACGCCTGCAGAGTTGAAATATGCTACTCTCTTGTTGTGCTATTATCAGATAATAGCATCTTATGCTTCCACCAAAAAGCCTTTTTGAAATCTGACATGTTGGCTGGATTCACAACGAGTGTAGCTTTAATTTGGTGTCTTACGTGTGTGATTTAATGAAAGTTCGATTTTTATAGTATTTTATTTGAATTTGGCGCTCTGCATTTTCCCTGGCTATTGGCCAGGTGGGACGCTAGCGTCCCGCCTATCCCAAAGAGGGTATTAATGCTGAGTTAAGCTGAATATGAGGAGCTGCAAGGTGCATTTGTCTACTTGCATAGAGTAATTACAACATGGATAACAGCTAATGCATTCCAATGTAATTCTAAGACCGTAGCTGTAAATCGTACCACTGCTGAAAAATGACCAAAAGAATATACTTGATGCCTTTTTTTAAATTTCACCTTTATTTAACCAGGTAGGCTAGTTGAGAACAAGTTCTCATTTGCAACTGCGACCTGGCCAAGATAAAGCATAGCAGTGTGAACAGACACATGGAGTAAACAATTAACAAGTCAATAACACAGTCGAAAAAAGAGTCTATATACATTGTGTGCAAAAGGCATGAGGAGGTAGGCGAATAATTAAAATTTTGCAGATTAACACTGGAGTGATAAATGATCAGATGGTCATGTACAGGTAGAGATATTGGTGTGCAAAAGAGCAGAAAAGTAAATAAATATAAACAGTATGGGGATAAGGTAGGTCAAATTGGGTGGGCTATTTACCGATTGACTATATGTACAGCTGCAGCGATCGGTTAGCTGCTCAGATAGCAGATGTTTGAAGTTGGTGAGGGAGATAAAAGTCTCCAACTTCAGCGATTTTTGCAATTCGTTCCAGTCACAGGCAGCAGAGAACTGGAACGAAAGGCGGCCAAATGAGGAATTGGCTTTAGGGATGATTAGTGAGATACACCTGCTGGAGCGCGTGCTACGGGTGGGTGTTGCCATCGTGACCAGTGAACTGAGATAAGGCGGAGCTTTACCTAGCATGGACTTGTAGATGACCTGGAGCCAGTGGGTCTGGCGACGAATATGTAGCGAGGGCCAGCCGACTAGAGCATACAGGTCGCAGTGGTGGATGGTATAAGGTGCTTTAGTAACAAAACGGATGGCACTGTGATAAACTGCATCCAGTTTGCTGAGTAGAATGTTGGAAGCTATTTTGTAGATGACATCGCGGAAGTCGAGGATCGGTAGGATAGTCAGTTTTACTAGGGTAAGTTTGGCGGCGTGAGTGAAGGAGGCTATGTTGCGGAATAGAAAGCCGACTCTAGATTTGATTTTAGATTGGAGATGTTTGATATGAGTCTGGAAGGAGAGTTTACAGGCTAGCCAGACACCTAGGTACTTATAGATGTCCACATATTCTAGGTCAGAACCATCCAGGGTGGTGATGCTAGTCGGGCGTGTGGGTGCAGGCAGCGAACGGTTGAAAAGCATGCATTTGGTTTTACTAGCGTTTAAGAGCAGTTGGAGGCCACGGAAGGAGTGTTGTATGGCATTGAAGCTCGTTTGGAGGTTAAATAGCACAGTGTCCAAGGACGGGCCGGAAGTATACAGAATGGTGTTGTCTGCGTAGAGGGGGATCAGGGAATCGCCCGCAGCAAGAGCAACATCATTGATATATACAGAGAAAAGAGTCGGCCCGAGAATTGAACCCTGTGGCACCCCCAGAGACTGCCAGAGGACCGGACAGCATGCCCTCCGATTTGACACACTGAACTCTGTCTGCAAAGTAGTTGGTGAACCAGGCAAGGCAGTCATCAGAAAAACCGAGGCTACTGAGTCTGCCGATAAGAATATGGTGATTGACAAAGTCGAAAGCCTTGACAAGGTCGATGAAGACGGCTGCACAGTACTGTCTTTTATTGATGGCGGTTATGATATCGTTTAGTACCTTGAGCGTGGATGAGGTGCACCCGTGACCGGCTCGGAAACCAGATTGCACAGCGGAGAAGGTACGGTGGGATTCGAGATTGTCAGTGACCTGTTTGTTGACTTGGCTTTCGAAGACCTTAGATAGGCAGGGCAGGATGGATATAGGTCTGTAACAGTTTGGGTCCAGGGTGTCTCCCCCTTTGAAGAGGGGGATGACTGCGGCAGCTTTCCAATCCTTGGGGATCTCAGACAATATGAAAGAGAGGTTGAACAGGCTGGTAATTGGGGTTGCGACAATGGCGGCGGATAGTTTCAGAAATAGAGGGTCCAGATTGTCAAGCCCAGCTAATTTGTACGGGTCCAGGTTTTGCAGCTCTTTCAGAACATCTGCTATCTGGATTTGGGTAAAGGAGAACCTGGAGAGGCTTGGGCGAGTAGCTGCGGGGGGTCGGAGCCGTTGGCCGAGGTTGGAGTAGCCAGGAGGAAGGCATGGCCAGCCGTTGAGAAATGCTTGTTTGAAGTTTTTGATAATCATGGATTTATCGGTGGTGACGGTGTTACCTAGCCTCAGTGCAGTGGGCAGCTGGGAGGAGGTGCTCTTGTTCTCCATGGACTTCAGTGTCCCAGAACTTTTTGGAGTTAGCTACAGGATGCAAATTTCTGCCTGAAGAAGCTGGCCTTAGCTTTCCTGACTGACTGCTTTGTGCTGGTCGAGGGCAGTCAGGTCTGGAGTGAACCAAGGGCTATATCTGTTCTTAGTTCTGCATTTTTTGAACGGAGCATGCTTATCTAAAATGGTGAGGAAGTTACTTTTAAAGAATGACCAGGCAGTGATCGCTGAGATCCTGGTTGAAGACAGCGGAGGGCCAGTTGGTCAGGATGACTTCTATGAGGGTGCCCTTGTTTACAGATTTAGGGTTGTACCTGGTGGGTTCCTTGATGATTTGTGTGAGATTGAGGGCATCTAGCTTAGATTGTCGGACTGCCGGGGTGTTAAGCATATCCCAGTTTAGGTCACCTAACAGAACAAACACTGAAGCTAGATGGGGGGCGATCAATTCACAAATGGTGTCCAGGGCACAGCTGGGATCTGAGGGGGGTCGGTAGCAGGCGGCAACAGTGAGAGACTTATTTCTGGAGAGAGTCATTTTTTAAATGAGTAGTTCGAACTGTTTGGGTATGGACCTAGAAAGTATTACATTACTTTGCAGGCTATCTCTGCAGTAGACTGCAACTCCTCCCCCTTTAGCAGTTCTATCTTGACGGAAAATGTTATAGTTGGGTATGGAAATTTCTGAATTTTTGGTGGCCTTTCTGAGCCAGGATTCAGACATGGCAAGGACATCAGGGTTAGCAGAGTGTGCTAAAGCAGTGAGTAAAACAAACTTAGGGAGGAGGCTTCTGATGTTGACATGCATGAAACCAAGGCTTTTTCGATCACAGAAGTCAACAAATGAGGGTGCCTGGGGACATGCAGGGGACAAAGACTAAAAGGAGCAGATTTCTGGGCATGGTAGAATATATTCAGGGCATAATGCGCAGACAGGGGTATGGTGGGGTGCGTGTACAGCGGAGGTAAGCCCAGGCACTGGGTGATGATAAGAGAGATTGTATCTCTGGACATTCTGGTTGTAATGGGTGAGGTCACCGCATGTGTGGGAGGTGGGACAAAGGAAGTATCAGGGGTATGAAGAGTGGAACTAGGGGCTCCATTGTAAACTAAAACAATGATAACTAACCTGAACAACAGTATACAAGGCATATTGACATTTGAGAGAGACATACAGCGAGGCATACAGTAATCACAGGTGTTGATTGGGAGAGCTAGCTAAAACAGTAGGTGAGACAACAACAGCTAATCAGCTAGCACAACAACAGCAGGTAAAATGGCGTTGACTAGGCAGAGGGTCGGATTAACTACACACAGAGCCTGAGTGCGGCTGTGGCCGACAGATAAAACATAAACAAACAGAATGGAGTACCGTGATTAATGGACAGTCCAGCAGGCATCAGCTATGTAGCCAAGTGATCAGTGTCCAGGGGGCAGCGGTGGATGGGACAGGGAAGCTAGACTGGCGAGTATTATCCAGGCTAAAAAAACTGGCTGGCTGTGCAGAAGGTAAAAGCCGCTAGCAGTGGCTAACAATGACTAAATAGCTTGTAGCTAGTTAGCTTCTGGAGGTTCTTGAATGTGTTCTAAAAATTAAAAAAAATAGCGATTCCAGTTCACATTGGGTGAGGCAGGTTACCAGAAGGTATAATCGAATTAAAAATCGAAAAGAGATTTTAAGTAAATATGGGTCCAGTGAGTGGTTGGGCTGGCTGGGGACGCGGCGATTCAGACAGTTAGCAGGCCTGTGCTAACAAGCTAACAGTTAGTAGGGCGGGGCTAAACAAGCTAGCAGTTAGCAGACCGGGGCTAAACAAGCTAGCAGTTAGAGCAAGCAGATAGCAAGGGCTAGAAAGTTAGCCTTTGGGGGACGTCGCGATGGGGTTAAGTCTGAAGCTGTCTTAAAGTGATACACCCCCTGTTATTGTATTCTAATGATAAACTGAGTAAATATGCATATGGGTTACAATATTATTTGAATAGTGAAATGATTTCAAATGCTCATCCCTATTATACTCCCTATTAAGGAATGCTAAAGGATGGAAAGTCATCATTCACTCTCATTCCCTGTAATGTAAATTAACTCCCTGTGTGTCTCCAGTGTGTGTGTGTGTGGCTCCCGCATTGTCAGGTTAGCTCAGTCTATATTCCCCGCTGTTCTGTTAAGCCTCTCTTGTTCAACTGACTGCTGTACGAGATGGCTATACGCAGGTGGAAAAAAGCCCCTAGGGCAGAGGAAACGTTCACACAGAGAATACTTTACACACACACATACTGTATGTGCGCTCAGACATGTTACATATGCACATTCTCCTATATTTTTCCCATGCCGCATATGTCACACACTCCTCCTCTTCCCATGGGACATCTGCATGATCGACCGGGAGCTAGGAGGGTGGCTTATTGCAAAGTCTAGGGAGATAGGGGAATGTTTTAACATATTTTTAACACCATGCAGCTGCAGATGGGTCCTTGGCAACTGGGATCAGCACATGTAACACAAACTCGACTGTCTGATTATGAGTCTGAGGTGGGGGGTGGGGGTCAGGGGTGTTAGGGTGGGGGACTCATTATGTGTTCTTTCTCACTTCGTCACTTCAACATGTACTGTACACACAAGGAATACAGATGCTCCTACTGGAGCATGTGCACAGTGCGCACACACCTTTTCTCTGTACACATGATTCTGGGACACTAGTCACCACACACACACATGCACAGGGAGGTAAAAAAAAAAAACAGCCCTGGATTTTGATGCAGACAGGCCCACCAAAACTGGCACGCACCTACACACCAGCACCTAATACCACCACCTAGCTGCATCAAAGCTATTGTACAAAAATCTGTACTATTTTCAGAGTGCTACAAAACATACACACAAACTCTTTACACTGATATAAGAGTTCTACCGAACACATACTGAATTGTCATGATTGAACAACATTCCATCTGAAGCCTAAAACAAAACAGAGAAAGTTTAATAGCTAGAATGTTCACTGAACGGAACACTGTCTGGCTGCTTCTCAGGGAGGGCTGGCTGGCTGGCTTTAAAGAGGCAGTGCGGTTTAAAACACATAAAACAAACATTTCTCAGTTTTCCGGACGATGTTTCCACACTATGAGGTCGAAATAACACTGAAATCGTGAAAATTATGACTGTCATTTTTGTGTAAAAACACATGGAATTTCAGCCTGTTCGGGTGGGATGTAATTTTGGCCCACCCGCATAACGTCACCCGGCGATCTGATAATAATAAATTAAATTAAATTCATTGTTTATTTACATATTCCCTTCTAGTTTTAGTGCTGGTCCCACCCAAAAGCAAGAGAGATTGTGCAACATTTTGCACTTTGCACTGTATTCCCTCCAAACAATCACTTCATCTGATTTGGCTTTGATTTATTTTTCATAATCTAACTGTCAGAGAAGTTGAGTCAAACCTCCTGCACAGCACACTTTGGCATCAGACTACATTGCAAATCAGCCTAGGTACACGTGGATTTCCCAGCAGTTCCATCAAGCATCGCATTGATTTTCAAATCGGCAGCAGCATCAACCATTCATGAAGTAAGTGTCTAAATATTTATTTTTTATCTTATAAGTAAATGACATGCTATTCATGGGTGGCATCATTCATCACAATATTGTTTTGAATGTTGTCTTGAGGACTGATGCCCAAATTAACATTCTAGTAGCTACTCAATGGCATTCTGAGCCGCCATGTGCTGATGAAGATTTTGTCTAAAGTGCATTATAGTGACTTGGAAAAAATATGAAATTTCTAAAAGTCCCAAATCATTAGTAGGAAAACCTCTTTTCATCAATGTGATGGAGTATAAATGTAGCTTGTCACAAGATACTGACCCTACCGTTACTCTTGTTTACACTGAGCTGCACTGGAGTTGGAACGCAATTATGGTTACGTTAAGACACCGTGGAGCCGGTGTGAAAATGGGTCGTAAAAACGTTCCTTTGCAGCGATGGGAAATGCTACTGTACTCCGAATTGTACCTTTATCCATACTGCTCCATCGAGAAGACTGGCTGCTGTGGCTACTGCTAGCTAGCATGGGGACGAAATGGGCAGTTTTCTAGGAAAACTAGCTGTATTTCAATCTTCTCGATGGAACAGTGTCGATAAAGGTTGGAGTACAGTTGCCTATCCCATGCCTGCATTGAGGTACGCTTTCCAACCCATATCTCGCACCGACTCCACGGTGTCTTTATGTAACCATGATTGCGTTTTAACCCCAGTGCAGCTCGGTGTACACCAGCGTAACGGTAGGCTCGGTATCTTCTGGCAAGACTTTAGCTAGCTGCTTAGGATTTAAGGACAGGACTGGATTTTAGCTAGCGAACATTGGCATTGCTAGCTAGCTATTTTTTATGAACTTTTCTAGCTATGGCAATTGCCGTCTCTCTAAAGTAAATTTGGTTACATGATAATGATGGCAAAGTTATTTCCTACTAATTAGTTACCTACATTAGCTATGTCATCATATTTCCAGGCCACTATAGTGTCACTTCAGATAATGTTAGCTAGATTGATAGCTACCAGTCTGTGAGCTAACCAATGGTAGCTAGCCTGTTGACTGTTGTTCAAGCTGCAGTCAGTCAATTACTCAACGGACCAAGGTAGCCTACTTGTCATTTTTTTATGTTTATGTTTTCTTTGACAGTATGTCATTAGGTATTGGAGCTAAAAACTAACTTGCCTGCAATTGGATTTGTAGCTACTAGCCTGCCAGCCAGAAGAGAGAGGGTAGCTATTATGATTATTAGCGAGCACGATCTCTCATTAGGGTGTATGTTTATCTGTGATATGATTCCTAAAAAATAGTTGAATGAATATATAACCCTTATGATAGATCATAGGGCTTATGGAACCTCAGGCTGTAGGTATAGCTGGCCAGACTTTGCTACAGGCATACAGTACCAGTCAAAAGATTGGACACCTACTCATTCATAGGTTTTTCTTTATTTTTACTATTTTCAAACTTTTGACTGGTACTGTACATGAGTATATTATTTCAGTTATGGACTATCAGATATTAAATGGTTATGTTTTCGTACATTTTGTACATTTTGTACAAACCTTTTGGATTGTACAATTTGACTTTTGTCACCTTGCCAACAGGTTGATAACTACACAATTCCCTTCCATTCATCCCAGAGGAAGGCCTGCAGGATGAGGACGACCATGAGATCATGGACTTCTTGAATGAAAATGCCTTTGATGAGGAGCTACTTGGTGAAGACTAGAGAGCTCCAGAGTTCCTCTGTGGAGATGGGAGAACCTTCCAGAAGGACAACCATATCTGGTTGTCTCCCATCTCCACAGAGGAACCCTAGATTTCTGTCAGAGTGACCATCGGGTTCTTGGTCACCTACCTGACTAATGCCCTTCTCCCCAGATTGCTCAGTTTGGCCGGGTGGACAGCTCTAGGAAGAGTCTTGGTGGTTCCAAACTTCTTCAATTTAAGAATGATGGAAGCCACTGTGTTCTTGGGGACCTTCAATGCAACAGACCTTTTTTGGTACCCTTCCGCAAATCTGTACCTCGACACAATCCTGTCTCGGAGCTCTACGGACAATTCCTTTTTGCTCTGACATGTACTGTCAACTGTGGGACCTGATCTAGACAGGTGTGTGATTTTCCAAATCATGTACAATCAATTGAATTGACCACAGGGGGATTCCAATCAAGTTGTAGAAACATCTCAAGGATGATCAATGGAAACAGGATGCACCTGAGCTCAATTTTGAGTCTCATAGCAAAGGGTCTGAATACTTGTGTAAATAAAATAAAAAGATCTGTTTTTTATTTTTAATACATTTGCAAAAATGTCTACAAACCTGTTTTTTCTTTGTCATTATGAGGTATTGTGTGTAGATTTCTGTAACAAAATGTGGAATAAGTCAAAGGGTCTGAATACTTTCCAAAGGAACTGTGGAGCACTTTGGTAGTTTACAATAAAGAATACTGAATTGCAGCATATCTGTTTATTATGTTATGTAAATAACAGTAGATAATTCATAAAGAAGGACAACAACCTGACATTGCAGTCTGGTTTCTTTATTTACTTTAAACAAAATTCAAGTGTTTACTCATTAGAATATTTTTTATAAATTATAATCTCCAGTATCATCACAGTCTATTTCACAAAATGATGAAATAGACTTTTGGATTATACTGAAGAGTATACCATGGGCCATTGTGTCTGAGGCCTTACACAGCAAGTAATACCATGTATACTTAGTATTGCTTACTGCGTTTGGCCTCAGACGCAGAGGCCTATAGTCTGCCCTGTATATAATCATGGTATTCTGCAATGAAGAGACATCAGATAGGGTATAGGCCAGGATGGTCCACCATGCAAACAGGCTGTTCTGGTTGTGCATCTGCTGGTGACCTATTGAAAATAGTACAACAATGATATAACAAATTAAGATGCATTGTGTATGCCTTTTGTTTTGATGACAAGACATAGTAGCCTACACCTACTTTGGCTCCCGAGTGGTGCAGCAGTCTAAGGCACTGTATATCAGTGCTAGAGATGTCATTACAGACCCTGATTCGATTCCAGGCTGTATCACAACCGGCCGTGATTGGCCAAGCGTCGTCCGGGTTTGGCCAAGGTAGGCCTTTATTGTAAATAAGAATTTGTTCTTAACTGAGTTGCCTGGTTAAATAAATAAATAAAACCTGTGGAAGTTCGTCACTTTAAGGTCCAACTCCAGCTTCAACTGACAGGTAGAATACCATGTGCCTTTGTTGTTGTGTTTTGAAGGCGTAAGGGAGCGGCTGGAAAAACACCTCTGTGGCCACCTCTGAATTATAAAGGCCCAATATTGTTAAAATACAAACAACACAGAAGCAGCCCTGTCATTTGATCAAATGAATGAATAATATTAATAAAAAATAATAATAGGAGACTGTACAGGTGCATCGAACCTGGGACCAAGAGACTGAAAAACAACTCCAGGCCATCAGACAGTTAAATAGTCACCACTAGCCGTTTTCCGCCCAATATCCTGCTCTTAACTTTAGACACTGTTACTAGCAGGCTACAACAAGGTACTCAAACCTACACCTTAGAGACTGCTGCCCAATGTACATAGTCATTGAACACTGGTCAATTGAATAATGTTTACATACTGTTTTACGCACTTCATAAACTCAGCAAAAAAAGAAGCGTCCTCTCACTATCAACAGCATTTATTTTCAGCAAACTTAACCTGTAAATACTTGTATGAACATAAGATTCAACAACTGTGATAAACTAAACAAGTTCCACAGACATTTGACTAACAGAGATGGAGTAATATGTCCCTGAGCAAAGGGGGGGGTCAAAATCCAAAGTAACAGTATCTGGTGTGGCCACCAGCTGCATTAAGTACTGTAGTGAATCTCTTCCTCATGGACTGCACCAGATTTGACAGTTATTGCTGTGAGATGTTACCCCACTCTTCCACCAAGGCACCTGCAAATTCCTAGAC
The DNA here is from genome assembly GCF_018296145.1 of Oncorhynchus tshawytscha. Lineage (NCBI taxonomy): Eukaryota > Metazoa > Chordata > Actinopteri > Salmoniformes > Salmonidae > Oncorhynchus > Oncorhynchus tshawytscha. Next base: position 39,080,314 of record NC_056438.1, read on the forward strand.
ATTTCTGGGGGAATGGCCCTAGCCCTCACCCTCCCGATCCAACAGGTCCCAAACGTGCTCAATGGGATTGAGATCCGTGCTCTTCACTGGCCATGGCAGAACACTGACATTACTGTCTTGCAGGAAATCACACACAGAACGACCCGTATGGCTGGTGGCATTGTCATGCTGAAGGGTCATGTCAGGATGAGGCTGCAGGAAGGGTACCACATGAGGATCTCTACCTTATAGCGCACAGTGTTGAGATTGCCTGCAATGACAAGCTCAGTCTGATGATACTGTGATACACCGCCCCAGACCATGATGGACCCTCCACCTCCAAATCGATCCCGCTCCAGAGTACAGGCCTCGGTGTGACGCTCATTCCTTCGACAATAAATGCGAATCCGACCATCACACCTGGTGAGACACAACAGCGACTCGTCAATGAAGAGCACTTTTTGCCAGTCCTGTCTGGTCCAGTGACAGTGGGTTTGTGCCTATAGGCGATGTTGTTGCCGGTGGCCTACAAGCCCTCAGCCCAGCCTTTCTCAGCCTATTGCGGACAGTCTGAGCACTGATGGAGGGATGGTGTGTTCCTGGTGTAACTTGGGCAGTTGTTGTTGCCATCCTGTACCTGTGTTGTTACACGTGGTTTGCCACTGTCTCCGGAATCTCACAGTACGGACATTGCCATTTATTGCCCTGGCCACATCTGCAGTCCTCATGCCTCCTTGCAGCATGCCTAAGGCACGTTCACGCAGATGAGCAGGGACCCTGGGCGTCTTTCTTTTGGTGTTTTTCAGTCAGTAGAAAGGCCTCTTTAGTGTCCTAAGTTTTCATAACTGTGACCTTAATTGCCTACCGTCTCTAAGCTGTTAGTGTCTTAATGACCGTTCCACAGGTGCATGTTCATTAATTGTTAATGGTTGATTGAACAAGCATGGGAAACAGTGTTTAAACCCTTTACAATGAAAATCTGTGAAGTTATTTGGATTTTTACAAATTATCTTTGAAAGACAGGGTTCTGAAAAGGGGACGTTTCTTTTTTTGCTGAGTTTATCTATATACTTTATTCTAGTCAAGGCTCATCCTATATAATTACTGCTGAACACACCTTTTCTATTCATATACTGTCCATAATGTCTATACACACCATATTCTGCCCTTGAGTTGCTTTCCCATGCAAAACTAGACAGATAGCTAACAACTAAGTCTTCAATAAAACTCCCAAGGCGTGACTTTTCTTGAATGAATATATTGAAAACGTTTGTTGTGAAACTGCAAAATACAGAAACAATATACTTTAGTATTTAATTCACACCGACATACTGTTGCTGTACATTATACATTTGAAGTTGCATAAATACAAAGCACGTGCTAAGGTACCATGCATGTGGCATGATGCCAAACCATATAGCTAATTGTTATTCATATGGTAATTGGCTAACTCCTTTCATTACTCTAATAATGTACAACCATCTATGTAGAATAACAAAGCATATTACACTAGAAACAGTAACAAAACTACAGTATTGTATATTTTACAATTTGTTTGTATGACGCACGAGCAAAGTAATACAGCTAACTACATACATGAAAGGCATTGCAATTCGTGTGAGTAAATGCAACCAACCAACATTGATATGTAAGCAACTCTATCAATAACAAAATGATCATTATTAGCTAAATGCTTGAATCGAACTTACAAACAAATATTTTCCAAGGCTGAATCGTGACAGGAAATAACTACACTGAAAGACCTGCACCGTAGCGTTGTTTTTAGCTGCTTCTATGCGTGCGGAACAATTCTCTACTTCCTGTTTGCGTACAGTCTAAGTACCAGAAAGCTCCACTAGGGGGCAAATAACACCATTGAACACAATGAAAATACATCTTAACCATTGTAATAAAATAATATTTTACCTTCTAACAGGATGGCAGCACACACCATCATATACACTGAGTGTACAAAACATTTGCCCTTTCCATGACATAGCTTTCACCTGGTCAGTCTATGACCCCTTATTGATGTCACCTGTTAAATCCACTTCAATCTGTGTAGATGAAGGGGAAGAGAAGTTAAAGAAGGCTTTTAAGTCTTGAGACATGGATTGTGTGTGTGCCATTGAGGGTGAATGGGCAAGACTATAGATTTAATTGCCTTTAAACAGGGTATGGTAATATGTGCCAGGCGCACCGCTTTGAGTGTGTCAAGAACTAGAACGCTGCTGGGTTTTTCATGCTCAACAGTTTCCCCTGTATATCAAGAATCGTTCACCATTCCAAGGACATCCAGCCAACTTGACACAACTGTGGGAAGCATTGGAGTCAACATGGGCCAGCATCCCTGTGGAACGCTTTCTATACCTTGTAGAGTCTATGCCCCGACGAATCGAGGCTGTTCTGAGGCAAAATGGGGTGCAACTCAAGTTGTTTCCCGAATGCATATATTTATATTCCGTTCTGTGACATTGGTCATTCTAATATTTCTATATTTCTTTTTATTTTGGGTATTTGCATGTATTCTGTATTGCTGTACTGTTGGAGCTAGGAACATAAGCATTTTGCTACACCCGCAATAGTCTGCAAAATATGTGTATGTGACTAATATAATTTGATTTTGAGGACACAAGCTCAAGTGCATAGTAAAAATATGCTGAAAATATTTATCATGTGATGTAGATCCCATTGAACAAAAGTTGAGGAATAGAGCTTAAAATGAATGATAAATGGGAAACAATGTGTACACTTCAATGGGGCAAAAGGCAGTGTGTTGTTGTGATTCTGGATGGCCAGTTGGCTGCTTCTTGTCATAGTTGCTATGTGGCGAATCGTAGATGGCTCATTTCAGCTAGTTTTATCTTGTTCTTGATGTCTTGTTTTCAAATCAAATGTTATTGGTCACATTCACATGCTTAGCAGATGTTAATTTAAATGTAGTGAAATGCTTGTGCTTCTAGTTCTGACTATGCAGTAATATCTAACAAGTAATCTAACAAATTCACAACTACCTTACACACACACACACATGTAAAGGGATGAATAGAATTTGTACATAAAAATATATGGATGAGCGATGGCGTGCACCATAGGCAAGATGCAGTAGATGGTATAGAATACAGTATATACATATGAGATGAGTAATGTAGGATATGTAAACATTATTAAAGTGGTGTTATTTAAAGTGACTTGAGATACCTTTATTAAGTCCATTTATTTAAGGGACCAGAGATTTGAGTCTGTATGTTGGCAGCAGCCTCTGAATGTTAGTGATGGCTGCTGAACCGTCTGATGACCTTGAGATAGAAGCTGTTTTTCAGTCTCTTAGTCCCAGCTTTGATGCACCTGTACTGACCTCGCCTTCTGGATGATAGCGGGGTGAACAGGCAGTGGCTCGGGTGGTTGTTGTCCTTGATGATCTTTATGGCCTTCCTGTGACATCGGGTGGTGTAGGTAGGTGTCCTGGTGGGCAGGTAGTTTGCCCCCGGTGATGCGTTGTGCAGACCGCACTGTCCTTTGGAGAGCCTTGCGGTTGTGGGCGATGCAATTTCCATACCAGGCGGTGATACGGCCCGACAGGATGCTCTCGATTGTGCATCTGCACCCTCTGCTGTTTCCTGAAGTCCATGATCATCTCCTTTGTTTTCTTGACGGCAGGTTTTGACTGATGGCACATTTATGCTAATATGGTTAGCTAGCTAATTACCAACAACTGTAACGATGGCTCCCCATTGCCTACCGCTTTGGCTGCACAGACTTTGCTTGTGCTCACAATTCCAGCTGCGGCATCTCCCTCTGCATGGGCTATCTGCACATTGACGTTAGCCTTGGCACTGGCACTAGTAGCATCACTACATAATAAGTCAGTTAATTTCCTACATTTGGCTGCATCTGACCCAAGGGACTTTACTTTTTTGTCCCTTAATTTTTCAGCCCCACCTTTACGTGTTTTGCTGTGTTGCTTATCGATGTTGATTTGGGATTTTGCGTAAGTTGACTTCTATTGATAGCTACATCAACATCTCGTGGCTATGTCACTGTCAGTGTGTATGTGAGGGAAGGGGGCTGGGCTAAGTACTGCAGCCGCTGCACAGAGGGAGGAATGGACCAATGGGCCAGGTCCGGTGGAAGAGATGGAACAGTGGGCCGGCCCGTGTCGCTCAACTTCTCAGCCCCCACTATAATTGGACCATTGGGCCCGCCCAGATGCACATTTTCCTGGTGCTCCATATTGCCATTCCGCTACTGCACACACACACACACACACACACCAGTGTCCTCCCTTTCGTCACCTCATCATGTAGACCAGACAGAAGGGTCACAGTGCAGTGACATTTTGCTCAATCTGAAATCCGCTCGGATTGAAAGAGAAAGGTGTTGGCAGAGCTCAAAGTTTAAGTCGGTTTATTGTGAATGATGGCAAACTCGCCAGTCTGTCGGTGGTGGCGATGCAATAAACACCTGTCAATTACGTGTGATTGATGGAGTGTGGAAATATGCTGGAGTGTACTCTCGAACACCCTTCAACCATGAAATATACATATACCAAGACATTTATCCAGAAATGTTTGGAAAATTGAAACGTATATCATGATATAGATGTATGGTATGTATACTTTATCATAAATTGTACATGGTGTGTTATTAACACATGATATATATAGACTGTGATCAAGACTGACCTTTCCCCCTGACACCTTTGATGTACCTCAGGTGACCTCTGGTTTCAAGTCCAAGACCATGGTGGCAGCGCTGCCCGCACCCTTCCTGGACCCACTTTTCTCCATTTCACTCATGGAGGACTGCGAGCTTCGCCAGTTGGTCCTTGAGATCCTGCTCAACATCATCGATCGCCACGACAACCGCGCCAAGCTGCGGGGCATCAGGTAACAGCTGTTGTCAAAATGCCCATTGCCGGTGTCGGGTGTTCCGCAGGGGTGCATACACCCCTCGATAGCTTTTAGTTGTTGGGTTTGAGGTTGTACGCTATTTGATTGTAGGCTGCTCTGGGTAAGAGCATCTGCTAAATTACCAAAATGTAATGCACAGTGCCTGTTGAAATTCTACACAACCCTTGCACAGTCTTCACATTATGCTGCCTTAAAATTTTATCTAAATATATAGTTTTTTTTCCTACAGATCTACACAACCTACTCTTTCAAAGTAAAAAAAAAATGTATACAATGAAGATGTATTGATTGCGTATGTCTTAAGACCCCAGAGTTAAAACTTGGTCGAAACACCTTTGGCAGCCATTACAGCTGTGAATAATTTTGAATAAGATTCTACCAACCTTGCACAAATCATAAAGCAACATAGATCAATTGTTTTGGTCAAAATTGCTCAAGCTCAGTAAAAGTAGTGGGTGATGTTGGTTTTCGCAGCCTGGTCGAGCACCGGTACACACTACCAAGTGCGCTATTTTTCAGATGATGCCCAACCGGAGTTAAACAGTAATAGTGTCACTGCTCTTAGCTTCAAGACACCCATACTATGGAATGCCGTTTGGGTCTTTGCGTGTCAAAAAAGATACAGTAGCACTGTCAAAGCTGTACAATAAGTACAAATACGGGCCACAAACGAGCCAGTACCACTTTGGTAATAAAGCATAATTTCTTCGACCGCAACTTCTGAGGTACCTAGCTAGCACCAATATAATCAGCCTGAAAACAATGACCAGTACAAACTGTAGTCATTTTCATTATTATTAGCAATGATTTAGAAATCCTTGAGTAAATATTAGCTAGGTTGCCACTTGTTGTTCGCCTATTGAAATTGAATTTCAGTTCATGAAAATAAATAGCTAGCCAGCTACTTAACCCTGTTGCCCAAAACTAACATTATAAGCAGCCAGTAGCGTCATCTGGCTAGTGAGACTCGACCGGACCGGGTTATGTGTTGTGAAGCGAGCCACAATAAGGATTAGGCACAATAGTGGAATTTGTGGTTTGTCTTCAAAATAAATTATGTAATTGACAGTGATGCAAATGAATAGAAATAGTAGAATTATGCTATACTTTTATTTTGAAGGCTAAATGCAAAGTCCACTATTGTGGCTGATCCTTATTGTGGCTAGCTTCACATAGATGGGTCCGTCCACCATTAATCAAAGAAAAACTGTCTTATAAATCAGGGTTATTTTAGATGATGACACCTAGCTATATAGTTAGCTAGCTAACTATAGCTGCTGAATCAGACTGTCGTCTTGATATGTTTTGGGGGAAGAAAACACATCCATTTGCATCCATGAGCTAGCTAGCATTTATGACCAGCACTGTAGGTGCGCGAGGCAACTTTACCAGCATTGTACGTAGCATATGTATCGATGAATCGTTGTGACATGAAATACAAGTGATAGTGTAATCCATGTGTAATAACTACGTTTTAAAAAATGATGAACGCATTAAATTATTATGTGACTATATTATTATGTGATTATATTATTTAAATATTGGTTATCAGTATCGTTTTTTGGGGGGCAAGAAAAATATTGGCTATCGGTATTGGCCAAAAATGTCATATCAGTGCATCACTAATTATTTTCTTTCACCTTGAAAGTGTGGATTTGGTTGTGAAAATCAGTAGGGGAAAAATCCAGTCCTTTTTAATACTGTGCAAGGGGTGTGACTTTCACGACTATATATATCTTTCATGTTTGAATCTTTCTCTAATTTGTTAGGATCATTCCTAATGTGGCGGCCTTGAAGATAAAGAGGGAGAAGATATCGAAACAAGACGTTGGGTTCATGAAAAAGGTGAATTAAAAAGTTGTACTTAAAAAATTAAACACTTCCAGTATTGCACATTATACTACCTGTTTGTGATGCATTATGATTGCGTAATGAAGTTCTGCATTTATAATGCTTAGTAGAATGAGTCGTTAGCTTGGGTGATAAAAATCCCTATCTTTTCATTCATAGACAGTGTTAAAAGGTAAAGCAGCACATAAGTAGCTCTGATGCAATAATTGATTTTCACAGACAGTGTTACCATCCGTTTGTCTTCGAATAAATAACAAGCTGGGGCCAGTTGCAATGCACCATTACAGCTCCCCATAGAAAACCACTATGGATCACAAATGGTTCTGCCACAGCTCTTTACTGCAACAAGCTCTCAGTCTCACTGCAGCACAATTCGACTTTATTCTACATTCCTCCAAACTTAACATTTCAGTGTTTTTGTTGTTGCTGGTGCTGTATCGTTCCATTTCTCCAAAAGTCAATTTTAGAAGTTAAGAGTTAAGTTTAGGCACTCATTCCAAATGGTTAAGGTAAGGGTTAGGGTTTGTGATAGGGTTAGAACATTATTAAGTTTAGGCACTTATTTCAAATGGTTAATGTAAGGGTTAAGTTTAGACACTCATTCCAAATGGTTAATGTAAGGGTTAAGGTTTGTGATAGGGTTAGAACATTAAGTTTAGACACTTATTCCAAATGGTTAACGTAAGGGATAAGGTTTGTGATAGGGTTAGAACATTACGTTTAGACACTCATTCCAAATGGTTAATGTAAGGGTTCAGTTTAGACACTCATTCCAAATGGTTACGGTAAGGGTTAAGGTCTGTGATAGGGTTAAAATAAAAAACAAATGTCTATGACTGGAATCGAACACACAACCAGGAATCGAACACGCAATCCAGAGTCATTGGATTACAAAACCTAAGCCTACTTGATGGTAATAACGTTGCCCCTAGTGGCTGTTTTTATAAGGCATTTCCAGACGTCCTCAGGACAATTTTGACATCAGTCTTGAACGACCTGGCTGCTCTGTCCTCTGTTGGTGGTAGTTGTGCCTTATTGCAGTGTAATAAACAGACACTATTCTACTTTACTTTGTTAGGTTTGTTTGATGGGGACGTAGCACATTAATAAACATTTCTGTCAATGTGCCAGATTTTGCAAACAGGCTAATTTTCAATACTCCCTGCCAATACCACATAAGCAATCAGATAAGGAGATAAACAATCCGAACATCATAGAGCGATGCAGGCTTTTGTTCCAGCCCAGCACTTACATGCCTGATTCAGTTTATTGAGGTCCCAATGTCTAGCTGATTTTAAGAGACGTGTGTTCGAAGACATACATTTTTCATAAACAGTTAATAAACCCTTAAAACATTGTAAATAACTTCAAAACAACTGTTATTTTGCGTTGGTTGTATTATCAAAATGAATCATTTTTTATAGTGTTTTTTACTAATCTTTAACAATGAATCCAATAATTTTAGACCCCGCTGTATATGAGGAAGGTAAGCTGAACATAGTCTAGAGACAATGTCATCCACACAGAGCCCATAGCTCAGGCTCCCCTAGCTGCGATATGCTCCACAACATTTAGCATTTACCCTCGACTCTTCCAAGTCCCCCATAAAGAAACTATTGCCACCGAATACATTGCAGCATTTAGCATTCATGCTATCGCTGCCACTGTCAAGGCTAATTAATGGAGCTCAATCCGCCTTTGTCAGAGGAATATGATAAGTAGCTAGATAGAGAGCTATGTCTCCAGCTGGGTCGTGTTGATTAGGGTGCTAGATAACAACATGCAGCTAAATGTTTTTAAACAGAAAGTGAGTGTTTCTTATTGGATATGTTAAAATGTATAGTTCTGTCCTTAAACTGTTCTTGTCTATTAATGTTCTGTATTATGTCATGTTTTGTGTTGACCCCAGGAAGTGTAACTGCAGCTTTCGCAACAGCTAATGGGGATCCTAAAAAAATACCAAATAGTACCTCACTTCTTCACCCAGTTTCGGACCGTTTTCTAACATTTCTTGCCTACTGAACACGACCCTGCTTAAGGCTATTAAGTGTCAGAGGCAGTCTTGTAGGTTGGTTATTTTTAGGTCATGGCTTCAAGTTATTTTCATGAGCCATCGAGTGTGTATTTGAATATCTGACTAAATTAATAAGGAACTACCCCACCACCTCCTCTTTCGTTAAAGATGGTGACACTGCTCGCTGACTCAGAAACAAGTTTATTTTTTTTCGATGCAATCATCTTTGGTTGGCTATTTTAGGTATTTGCTCCAGTGATGTTGTCCACTTTACTAAAGCTTGTGATGTGTTGAGTGATTGTGCAAATGTGGGTTCTTCGTTCACAGTGCTGCATCTCCCTCATTGCTCCACAGTCACATTTACCCGTCTCTGGCCTTATTGAAAGTCTGGCGCTATATTTAGCTCTGTCTGTTCTAGGAATGTACAGGTACAGTGGGCCCACGGTTCTGTATGTATCACAGTTTGTGGGCCACTATAACGTTACGGTTTCGGTATCTTTATATTTAAGAAAATAATTAAAACACATCACCCTTTAATTAACAATTAACTCTTTATTTTGCCTATAGACAAATCAAACTTTCCTTTCAGAAAAATGGCAGCCTGACTGACTAGGCCTGGTTTCTGTCTCTACTGTATGAAATCGAAGGGGAGAAAACATTACAATTAAAAGTGCTTCTTAGTTTTGACAACCTGTAGCTCTTCATCTCCCAATCCAGTACATAGTGAACCGTCACAGTGAGGTAGCTTAGAGTTGCTCTGGAGGTCCAACTATCAGTGGAGAAAGCTAGATAGGGTGTCTGTGTCAATTCCTTTTCATTTTCTCCCCGTGATGTTTCAGAGTTTGGGAATTACTTTGCTGCTGAAATGTGTGCGGGAGGGGACATTGTAACGCGGTAAAAAAAAAAAAAAAAACATTAGGTGACGAAATCCCGAGTCAGTAACCACTGAATAGGGCTGCAGATATTTGGCTATGAATACTCCCACTGCTTTCATTATTTCTTTATGTTTCTGAATTTATAGCAAATTGTGTTTGGAAGGTGCCTCTTCGCTAGCGCTCGCCATTGGCGCTCAGCGAATAGTTGTTTTAGTTTCCCCTCTCTTCATGATGCCCCTCTTAGGGAGGTTTCCTACTGAGATGTCATTGCAAATCATCCATTAGTTGTTGAAAGGGGATGGAGTTGCGGTCACTACATTGAGACATTGCTGTGGAGTAAAGTTTGTCAGCCCTCAGGAGCCCCGTAACGGCCACAAGCTGCGCGTCTGGTTCTGTGGATCTGAATGTACAACGTGCTTGTAGTCTTCAGCACAATCAACACGTTTTGGAAATTATAGGAAAATGACAGGCATACCGTAATTCCGCGGTTCACTTGTGCGTATTGAACCGTGGGGGGTGTACCGAACGGTTCAATAACATGCTGTGTACCTTTGCATCCTTAGTCTGTTCCATGGACATCGATTTTTCTTTCTTTCCCTCAGTCTCTCGTTCACTCTCTCTCGCTCTCACGCTCTCTCTATCAGTTATCTAAAAACCTACTCTCTTTCATTGGTTTGACAGATTTTTTTCATCTTTCTCTCTTGCGGTCTCATCAATGGTTCGAAATACTCAATTCGTAGCAATTGTAATGACTTTTTATTTCTTTCAGTAACTTAATTTCAATAAATACCTTGAACCCACCTGTCCCTGAATTTTCCTAAATACTGTGTGTATGTTCCACTCCAGCAGTAATTTGGAGATATCATAAATTACTTAAAACTTTCAGAGCATTTCTACCTCGAGCATCATATGGTCAAAATGACCATATGCTTATTCAAAGGATTGTTCACTATTTTAACTAAATCTAAATGTATGTAAATTACATGTTATAGAAGGGTCCAGACACTTTTTTGGGGGGTGGATTTCACTTGAAACCTACCACATCCGCAATAGACTACATCATTGCTTGTTCTACAGTAGGGGGGCTACAGAAAAACATGAACAATGGCTCCAAAAACACCCAAATACATCCCTTTAAAAACGGAAAATGATTTAGATGTTGTATACATGAAACTCTGTATTTCTGAACTTTATACACAACGTTATATTCCATTTTATGCGACTCGAGCGGTTTCCCCTACCAGTTGTGCTGTGCGGGCTGCACGGAGAAGCAGCACAGCTGGTAGGGGAAAATGCTTTTTGGTAAGCTCAATTCCCTTTGTCAATGCACGCTGCGCTGGTCATTTATTTAATTCTCAATTTGACAATTGATCATTTTGTCACCCGTCAGACTATATCTATTATTATATGTGTGAAATTAGTTTCAATGTAGTTTAGGGTTGGGCAGGCCATTAGCTGGCCAGGCAACTGTTGTCTTACACATAGAAATGTTTTCAAATGCACATATCGTCAAATGCACATATTAGAATGACCGTCATGACCATTCTAGTTATGAAATTCCGGCTCTTCGATTGTTCAATTCTGTGAAATGCATTTGTGTACCGTATGTTGCCAAAGAAAAATGACTAAATCTGAAGATATTGATGGACTGGTAAATTACATGCCCAAATTACAAGAATATGAAGTTATTATTTGTTTATTTAAAATAATTAGTCTCTCTCCATCCATCTACCCAATCATTCTTCTATCCATCTACACATTCATCCATCCCTCCCTTCCTCTCCTCTCAGCATGGGCAGCAGTTGTACCGTCACATCTACCTGGGCTGTAAGGAGGAGGACAACGGTCACAAGAACTTTGAGCTGCTCTTCACTACCCTGGCTGTGCTCACCATTGAGCTGGCCAATGAGGAGGTGGTGGTGGACCTCATCAGGCTGGCTCTTGCCCTGCAGGTAGGACAGAAGACACTGATAGCGTGGTGTAACTTCAGAGGTTTTTGGTGATTTGGGGCTGAATCCTAACTTGAGATTTGTACGTGTGCAATTTCATTGCAATTGTTGCCATACAATGTGTATGTAGGTAATAGGTGTCCTGTGGCATCAGTCATTGTGTCACAGGACACATTTTAGTAAAGTCAATGTAATTTATTAATAATGATGGGAGGGGAAAAAAACTGTCAACAAAACATTGCTTTAGCAACGATACCAGCTTTTAGTTGTTTTTGTAGGAATTCATATTTACAACAAGAAAGATAACGCTATAAGGAGAAGATGTTGATATTATGAGAAATAGCCTTTAGTATATTGAAATGTTAGCACAGACTACTTGGCAGAATTGGCTTCCTCTCATGCACTGGTTGATATTATGGCATTATGGATCAACTTTAATTTTCTCCTCGGTTTGAAGTATTGGGAGATAGTAGTGTCATTGAGCCATATACAGTTGAAGTCGGAAGTTTACATACACTTAGGTTGGAGTCATTAAAACTCGTTTTCAACCACTCTACAAATTTCTTGTTAACATACTATAGTTTTGGCAAGTTGGTTTGGACATCTGCTTTATGCATGACATAAGTCATTTTTCCAGCAATTGTTTACAGGCAGATTATTTCACTTATAATTCACTGTATCACAATTCCATAATGTCAGAAGTTTACATACACTAAATTGACTACCTTTAAACAGCTTGGAAAATTCCAGAAAATGAAGTCATGGATTTACAAGCTTCTGATAGGCTAATTGACATCATTTCAGTCAATTGGAGGTGTATCTGTGGATGTATTTCAAGGCCTACCTTCAAACTTAGTGCCTCTTTGCTTGACATCATGGGAAAATCAAAAGAAATCAGAAAAAAAATGTAGACCTCCACAGTTCTTTGTTTCTGGGCATTCAAACCTGGGCATGATTCTGGGCATGATGCTCCAGATACTCAACTAGTCTAAAGAAGGCCAGTTGTATTGCTACTTTAATCAGCACAACAGTTTTCAGCTGTGCTAACTATTACAAAAGGGTTTTCTAATGATGAATTAGCCTTTTAAACTGAAAAACTTGGATTAGCTAACACAATGTGCCATTGGAACACAGGAGTGATTGTTGCTGATAATGGGCCTCTGTATGCCTATGTAGATATTCCATTTGAAAAAATCTGCCGTTTCCAGCTACAATAGTCATTTACAACATTAACAATGACTACACTGTATTTCTGATACATATTGTTATTTAATAGACAAAAAATATGCTTTTCTTTTAAAAACAAGGACTTTTCTAAGTGACCCCAAACTTTTAAACGGTAGTGTATATATGCATAATTTGGCATAAGTCCACTTTTATAACCAACAGCTCACACGTTTTGGTGACAAAGATGCTAAGAGTGCATGATGCTATAAGAGAAGATCTTACATAAATAGCAACCCCTCGTCCTTTCTCTTGTCCGCAATAGCAACGTCCTTATCCATAATCAAATTATTCAGCCAAGTCTCTGAGATAACCAGAACGTCTGGGCTTGTGTCATACTCTCAGACATCCAGAAAGTCCAGTTTACACATTTATATGTATCACTCCAAGCCCTCTGCGAGATTTGAAAACAGCAGGAGTATCCATGGTGACACTGGTCAACAGAACTGTATGAGCTCGCCACAATAGGCTTCCTGGTTGGATTCAAAATGTACAGAGCTAATAGTAGAATTCAGGATAGTGTGCACAAGATTACTATTGACAATACTCCTATGCTTATGATCACATGTAGCAAAATGATAGCTTGGTACAAAGCTATTAATAGCATAGGTTGAGCTAACGACAGTGGGTTTCTTAAGGTAGCTAACAGAGCTATCAATTGAAATTAAATTAACAGGCACAGAATTACTACTTACAATAGCCCTATCAACATGGGAAGCTGTGGCGAAATGATATCAGCTGTGATTGAATGGGAGTAAATACTTTTGAGGAGCTTGATTTGATCAGTCAATGCCTCAGATACAAATGCCAGTGATGTCCTCTCAGAATTGTTGCAGTGGAACAAGTTTGTGTTCAGTAGACACAAAATTGAAGAAAATACTCACAGTCTGAAGGAGGAAGATACTATCTGGGTTGGGGAGTAACTGAATACATGTAATCTGGTTAGAAAAACAGTAACTGTAATCGGTTACACAAACCAGCAAAAATGTTCCTATCAGATACTTTGTAAAAACTAGATTACATTTTAGATGACTTTTAAATTCAGAAAGGATGTTTATAAAAAATGCATTGACACCTTTTTGTTTTCTCAATGACATTCAATTCAGCATTGAAAAAAACATGTACGTGTGTTTGTTCCACCTGAGTCTGACCACAAGTCAAGGACCACTATGATGACATGCTAAATGTGTTTGATGGATTCTTTTTGTCTTCTTCTAATGCCTCTTAAGGGGACAGTACTCCAAAAGTAACAGAAAGTAATCAGATTGTTACTGAGTTTAGGTAATCCAAAAGTTAAGTTATGGATAAAAATGTGGCAGGTAACTAGTAACAGATTACATTTCAAATGTAACCTATCCAATCCTGCTGATACTATCCAATAAGAAACGCTCATTTTCATTTTCACTGATGTGCTGTAATGAACATGACCCTGAGTCAGGTGGTTACAAACTCCCTTCATTGTGGATTGAATGTAAATATTAGTTGAATGCCTGACTGAATTAATTGCAACTAGCATATAATTCTATAAGATAGCTAGCTAGCCATAGAGCTGTTGTAATGTGCTCTATGCTACACTAAAGCCAAAGGCACATTTTCTCTTCTCTGGACAATCCATTTTTTCCCCTTTCTATCTGTTGCAAAACAAGCCCTTGTGTAGCATATTTCTAAAGCTTTTCATTGGTTGCAGGATATGTCCTTGGCTAATGAGGAGAACATGCCCATGGTCATCCGTTGTGGCATCATGGCACTGGTGGCGGCCTACCTGAACTTTCTTAGTCAGATGATCGCCAACCCAGCCTTCTGTCAACACGTCAGCAAGGTAAATTACCTTGGAATTAAAGAGAGAGTTCAGGAAAAAATGTTGAGAGAAGTTGAGTTGTCTGTAGGCCAGTAGTAACCACAATAATATTTTTACATTTACTTCTCTCTCTCTCTCCCTCCCCCTCCCTCAATCTCTTACTGTCTCTCCATCCCACTCTACTCTTCTAGGTGATTGAGATGAGGAACCTGGAGGCCCCTTACCTCCTCCCTGAGCACATCTTCAGAGAGAAGTGTCCGTAAGTGTCGTCTGGTCGCCTACTGACTCCAGATCTTTTGGCAGATACCCTTCATGCACTGACCTCCTCTTCACCTTGCATTCAAATATTCATTGATCAGATTTGTTGAAATATTCACTCATGCGATGGATGAGAAGCACAAATGTAAAGAATTTAAAATGCTCCATCCCTAGTCAGTAGTAAGTAGTCAGTAGTACTGTGTGGTTGTGGTCAGTAGTTGTGATGTTGTGGTCAGTAGTTGTGTGTTTGTGGCCAATATGTTAGGTCAGTGGTAGTGGTAGGTTTTTGTGGTTATGTTCAGTAGTTGTGATTCAGTAGTTGTGTGGTTGTGTTCAATAGTTTTGTGTTTGGTCAGTAGATGTGTGGTTGGTCATTTAGTTGTGGTTCAGTAGTTGTTTTCAGTAGTTGTGTGGTTTTACTCAGTGATTTTGGTCAGTACTTTTGGTCAGTACTTTTGGCTGGTAGTGGAGGTCAGTAGTTGTGAGGTTCTGTAGTGGTGGTCAGTAGTTGTGTGATTGTGGTCAGTAATTGTTAGCATGAGTTGTGTGGGTTTGCTCAGTGATTGTGGTCAGTAGTTTTGGTCTATACTTTTGGTTTGTGGTTGTGGTCAGTAGGTGTGTGGTTGTGGTAAGTAGTTGTGTGGTTGTTGTCAGTACTTGTGGTCATTCGATTTGGTCAGTAGTTGTGTGGTTGTGGTCAGTAGTTGCAGTCAGTAGTTGTGTGTTCAGGGGTTGTTTGGTCAGTTGTTGTGGTCAGGAGTTGTGTGGTTGTGGCGGTCACAACATTTTGTCAGACAGTGATTGTTAAGCAAATAACTGTCTGTTTCACGGTAATTGATCGTTAATTAACAAAAACACATTAAGCATCTCCTGGATTCCACACACAGCCTACAAGCCACTGATGCAGACCTTTGGAAGATGTAAAAAGTCTAATAAATCCATGTAATATAGCCTACATTTTATTATATAGCCTACATTTGATTATTTTAGACAGATCTAAATAAGCATGATATGAAGAAACTTTAGTCTATTTCAGAGGAACAGAATAGCATACTCCGAGTTATCACTATTGTCATGTCTACCCCTCTCTGGCGCTCATTGTCGCCAGTTTACTTATTATGCACACCTGCCACCATCGTTACGTGCATCTGCGCCTCATGAGACTCCCCTATATCCCTGTCACTCCCTTTGGTTCTTTCCCCAGGCAGTATTAGTTATGTTTCTCATGTCCAGACGCTACTCTTGTTTTGTATTAAATTCACCCCCTGTACTTGCTTCCAGACCCCCAGCATCTGCGTTACACGTATGTTACGTCCTGATCTGGCTATGCCAAATGGCTTTGTGCTACAACCCCGGGATGGAACACGAGAGTCTCACAGCGGTGGCGGTCTGCCTGCTTCTTCTGATAGTGGATGGCACACGGAGTCTAACGTGAGCCTCGCTCCACATGTCTTCTGTGCTCCTGAACCACTCATCCACTGCAGGAGCTTCAGTCTGTCCCGGGCTCCACTGAGCCAGGGCTGGCTAAAAATCGAGAACACACTAGAAGGGAGTCAGCCCGGTGGAGGAGTAACGTAACAAATTTTGTGCGTACTCCACCCATGGAAGCGTACTCCGCCCATGGAAGGAATGAGGCTTATACCCGGAAGTCCAACGCTGTGGCAACAGTACATAAGGGACAGTCGACTATGTGCAATTGACAAAAAAAAGGGGTTGGCAGAAAGTGATGAAGAGGGGATAGATACTCACACCTGCCCCAGGAAGTAGAAAATCACGTGACCATCCCTCGGCTCTTGTGGATCCCGAGCTGGGACGTACCGGACACTGCTGTAGCTGGAGCCCTCCTTGACCACAATAGAGAGAGAGCCTCAGCTGTCTCCGACTGCGTCGCTTTGCCGCAGGGAAGCATGTGACCCCTACCTCCATGGGTTCAGGCTCTGATCCAGAGTGGTCACTGAGGGATGGAGTGAAGCGATGAGAGTGCCGACGCTCCTGAAGTAGGTTATCCAGACAGATGGCCAACACGATGAGTGTGTCGAAGGACAGGCCAGTTCCGTCTGGACCTCCTCGCGCAGTCCTCTACTGAATAGCTTACGAAGCGCCGGCTTATTCCATCCGCTGGATGCTGCTACTGTCCGGAAGGGGGGTGCGTGCTCTGCAGCAGTCTTGTCCTCCTGCCCTCCGGTGGATGATCGAAGATACCTCTGAACAGAGCCATGAACCACTTGTACGAATCCAGCTCCTCCTCTCCTCTCTCCCAGACAGCCGTGGCCCATTCCAACACTCGCCCACTCAGCAGAGAAATAACCGTGGCAACCTTGGTCCTCTCGTGGTGGGGGCTCCGGGAGTGACAAGTGGGCATCGCTGACCTGGGCGGGTTGCTGAATGGGCTGGTGTGCTGGGTCGACTGTTGGTAGAGTATCCTCCGCTAGTTGAATGCAACGCCTCTCGGGTATGTTCAAGATGTTGAACAATGTGAAGAACCTCTTCCATAGCCGTCCCCAGTTGCGCCAGCTGGTCGTGGTGTTGACGAAGTAGGTATCCATGTTCATCAACTGTCTGGGAGAGGTTCTGATTTCTTGTTGCTTCCATTTTGTGAGGCAGTGTTCTGTATTGTAGACGCTGGGAGTCGAGAAGCAGGTGGTAAGTTTAATATAACAAAGGACATGGAAATATACAACATAGGAGTAGTGTCTTGACATAGAAACAATACTGCCTAGGGAAAGAACCTAAAGGAGTGCAAGATAAAGGGGAGGTAATGAGTGCGGTAATGGAGTCCAGGTGTGCCTCATGATGAAGTGCAGGTACACGTAATGATTGATGCCAGGTGCGCGTAATGATAGTTGCCAGGACCGGTGGTTAGTAAACCAGCGACGTCGAGGGGAGGAGCAGGAGTGGACGTGACACAACACTAGTTAATTTCGCAGACAGGATTTGCTTAGAATTCCGTGGCATTATTTCATATATATATTATTTAATGGAATGAAGACTACAATTGAACAAAGCTGAATAACATAGAAAGGATATTTTCTCCAAACGATTTGAGGGAGTGCGCACATGCGGCTATTCTGTGTTGAGCGGTTAACAAAGAAATAGGTACTCCTATATGCTTCATTTGCCGCATGATGCAACTCTAATGATGATTTGAAAAAAGTTGCTTGAAAGGCATGAGCTCTGCTTTGTTTTTTTTGCGCAGGCTGTACACACTCGGTCTCTCATTCACAATTTGACAAGCACTTGATAATGGCTCGAATTTTATGGTGGCATCCCCTTTGTGTGGTCGTAATGCAGCCTAAAAAAATCCATTCCTTTTGCGGTCTGTGGCTGTTGTGCACATTATACCGTTTGATTGGCGTTTCCAGCTGAAACTGTGTAAGAGGAGTAGTGTGAAGCAGAAGAAGAAAGATTTAAAGTCGGGACTTTTGCTTCACAATAATGTGAGTGAGTATGTAAGAAATCTGGAGTTGTGCATTGCTTTGCATGCACACCTACACTGAACAAAAATATAAACGCAACATGCAACAATTTCAAAGATGCTACTGAGTTATGGTTCATATAAGGACGTCAGTCAATTTAAATAAATTCATCTACTGTACTCTACTATACTTTACTGTGTACTGTACTCTGCTCTGCTGTACTGCACTGTGCTGCATTGTGCTGTCCAAACTTGTGAAACATAGATGTCTATGATTGGTTCAGATTTGGACCGGACCAAATCTGACCGTCTATGTTAGGGCCAAATATAGGCATAAGTGCCCATCTTTGGTCCTGGCTCGTGCACGCTAGCCAAGAAAAATGATGTGAACCCTTTGGAATTACCTGGATTTCTGCATGAATTGGTCATCAAATTTGACAAACATAGTGTGCTTAAACTAATAACAGACAAATTATTGTATTTTTCTTGTCTATATTGAATACATCATTTAAACATTTACAGTGTAGGTTTGAAGAAGTATGTGAACCTCTAGGTTAATGACCTCTCTAAAAGCTAATTGGAGTCAGGAGTCAGCTAACCTGGAGTCCAATCAATGAGACGAGATTGGAGATGTTGGTTAGAGCTGCCTTGCCCTATAAAAAACACTCACAAAATTTGAGTTTGCTATTCACAAGAAGCATTGCCTGATGTGAACCATGCCTCGAACAATTATTATTATTTTTGTACATTTTTACCTTTATTTAACCAGGCAAGTCAGTTAAGAACAAATTCTTATTTTCAATGACGGCCTAGGAACAGTGGGTTAACTGCCTGTTCAGGGGCAGAACGACAGATTTGTACCTTGTCAGCTCGGGGGTTTGAACTTGCAACCTTCTGGTTACTAGTCCAACGCTCTAACCACTAGGGTACCCTGCCGCCCCAAAAAGATCTCACAAGACCTAAGATTAAGAAATATTGACTTGCATAAAGCTGGAAAGGGTTACAAAAGCATTTCTAAAAGCCTTGATGTTCATCAGTCCATGGTAAGACAAATTGTCTATAAATGAAGAAAGTTCAGCACTGTTGCTACTCTACCTAGGAGTGGCCGTCCTGCAAAGATGACGACAAGAACACAGCACGGAATGCTCAATGAGGTTAAGAAGAATCCAAGAGTGACAGCTAAAGACTTACAGAAATTGCTGGAACATGCTAATATCTCTATTGACGAGTCTACAATACATAAAACACTAAACAAGAGTGGGGTTGATGCTTTCCCGAGTCGTAGTGGGAGGACGACACAACATATCGCGTGACTCCAAGCTTACTTCAATATTGTTTTTTTTTAATATCATTTCCACCAGCACCATTTCTCACAACAACAACAAAAAATACTCAAAAAGACCCCACCTTGTCTAACTTATTTTTTGGCGTCAATTTTTGGAACGTTTACTGACAAATTTGCTGTTTCCATTAGGCCTGTCATTACATGTTTTATCCGACATGTACTGTATTTTACTCGCATAAAAAGGTTGGATGGAAACCTGGTGTATAATATATGACCCAACACACCTCCAGGCTGTGTAATGGCTATTTGACCAAGGAGAGTGATGGAGTGCTGCATTAGATGACCTGACCTCCACAATCACCCGACCTCAAACGAATTGAGATGGTTTGGGATGAGTTGGTCGGAAGAATGAAGAAAAAAAGCAGCCAACAAGTGCTCAGCATATGTGGGAACTTCTTCATGACTGTTGGAAAAGCATTCCTCATGAAGCTGGTTGAGAGAATGCCAAGAGTGTGCAAAGCTGTCATCAAAGCAAAGGGTGGCTACTTTGAAGAATCTAAAATATATTTAGATTTGTTTAACACTTTTTTTGGCTACTGCATGATTCCATATGTGTTATTTCATAGTTTTGATGTCTTCACTAATATTCCACAATGTAGAAAATAGTTTTTTTTAATCCCCTGTATGAGTAGGTGTGTCCCAACTTTTGAATGGTACTGTAAATATAGTATCCACAAGTTCATTTGACTCTGGGGAAGTAAATAAATTGCTTTATTGCCAAAGTCCTGTAGCATACCTTTAACATATGGTGGTAATTGCCGAAGGATGAGGACACACAAAGAAACCCGAGTCAAAAAAATCCTATATGATTCCAATAGAAAATCCAATCAGATTTTGGAACCTATCCTATAGGATTTTATCCAATAAGACTGGTTCCAAAATCTGATAAGATTTTTCAATTGATCATACTGCAAATTAACTTGCAGCCTTTAATCTTTCATATATTGTGATGGTGTGCTGAAGAGGTTGAGAACCTCAGGGAATTGCCACTGGTGTGAGTAGGCAGAGATCTGGAAACAGAGGAAAGAGGCTGTTTCTGTGCCATATTTAGCTGTGAGATTGTCCATACAATGTGGTTTAAAATAGCAATGAATAGAATAATATCAACACTATGCCTTGACCGGTTATAATAAGTAGGCAGGGTGAATGAACGGGCTGCTGCACAGTCATTATGGGAGCTCTTTCTAGTGCGCCCGGTTAAATTGTGCTTAAGAGCTCTTTTTAACTTTAGAAATGGTTAAACTAGTGAGAAATGGGTTCACTATCAGCCTAAATTGAAATATACATGTGTACACTATCAGAATAAATTGAAATGTATAATATTATGAATATTATATATTGCGCTAATTTCCTGTACGTGGACAGTATGCATTACTACATTACACAAGCTCACGGTTTGACCACATCCAATTAGCTATCTAGTCAGTTGACAGGCAATATGTGGCTAACAGTAGTTTCTTAGTTAGCATAAAATGAGTGCATAAAATGTTGTACAATGACAAATATGACTAAAACATTGACCACTTTGTCAGGAAACATAAGAAAACCGGAGATGCTCTGCACAGCCACAGGTGGCGAGTTTGCACTAGCTCACAGCGCTACTTAGCCTATCAGTGAAGTCATCAGTCACTTTTGAAGACAAAGGTTTTCTTACAGGTGAATGAAACAGAAATTAATATAGAACTGTTGTTTTCCGATCAACGAAAATGTTGTATTATATTGGAACTAATGACAACAAACTATAATTTAATGGGTTCAATTAAGAAGAAAAAGAGTTCTAATGATATTCTGATTGGGGAGACAAAATCCTACCAG
Source organism: Oncorhynchus tshawytscha (assembly GCF_018296145.1). Classification (NCBI taxonomy): domain Eukaryota; kingdom Metazoa; phylum Chordata; class Actinopteri; order Salmoniformes; family Salmonidae; genus Oncorhynchus; species Oncorhynchus tshawytscha. The sequence continues at coordinate 39,101,750 of NC_056438.1, forward strand.
TCTTATCAAAAACCTATAGGATCCAACATGATAACTTTTGATTTTCATTTGGGAAAAAAGGTAGTCCAATATGATTCCAATACGATTCTGATAGAGTGGATACAAAATCCTATAGGATTCTATATGATTAAAAAAATGTATATAATAAAAATAAAAATAAATTACTAGGGTATCCCATCTCTGTACCCCACACATACATACATACAGTACATTTATCTGTAAGGTCCCTCAATCAAGTAGTGCATTTCAAGCACCGATCCAACCAAAAAGACCAGAGAAGTTTTTCAATGCATCGCAAAGAAGGGTAAAAAATAAAATTAAAAAGCAGTCGCTGAAAATCCCTTTGAGCAAGGTGAAGTTATTAATTAGGCTTTGGATGGTGTATCAATACTCCCAGTTACGACAAAGATACAGGTGTCCTTCCTAACTCAGTTGCCAGAGAGTAAGGAAACTGCTCAGGGATTTTACCATGAGGCCAATTGTGATTTTTAAACAGTTACAGAGTATCATGTTTGTGATAGGAGAAAACTGAGAATGGTTCAACAACATTGTAGTTACTCCACAATACTAACCTAAATGACAGATTGAAAAGAAGGAAGCCAGTACAGAATAAAAAACATGCATCCTGTTTGCAACAGTGCACTAAAGTAATTCTGCCAGAGATGTGGCAAAGAAATTAACTATAGGGTTTTGGCAAATCCCACACAACACATCACTTCATATTTTCAAGCATGGTGGTGGCTACATCATGTTATGGGTATGCTTGTCATTGGCAAGGACTATGGAGGTTGTTTTTTTTTTTTTTTAAATGAACTGAAGAGAGCTAAGCACAGGACAATTCCGAGAGGAAAACACGGTTGTCTGCTTTACAACATACACTGGGAGACTATTCACCTTTCAGCAGGACAATAACCTAAAACACAAAGCCAAATCTACTCCGGATTTGCTTACCAAGAAGACATTGACTGTTCCTAAATGGCCCAGTTATAGTGTTGACTTATATCGGCTTGACAGTCTATGGCAAGACATGAAAATGGCTGTCTAACAATGATCAACAATCAACTTGACAGAGCTTGAAGAATTTTTAAAAGAATAATGGGCAAATATTGTATAATCCAGGTGTGCAAAGCTCTTAGAAATGTACCCCAAAAGACTCACAGCTGTAATCGCCACCAAAGGTGCTTCTACAAAGTATTGACTCAGGGGTGTGAATACTTACACTACCTTTCAAAAGTTTGGGGTCACTTAGAAATGTCCTTGTTTAGAAAGAAAAGCACATTTTTTTGTCCATTTTTAAAACAACATCAGAAATACAGTGTAAATGTTGTAAATGACTATTGTAGCTGGAAACTGCAGATTTTTAAAAATGGAATATCTAGATAGGTGTACAGATTCACATTATCAGCAACCATCACTCCTGTGTTCCAATGGCACGTTGTGTTAGCTAATCCAGGTTTATGATTTTTTTTCACGGCTAATTGATCATTAGAAAACCCTTTTGCAATTATGTTAGCACAGCTGAAAACTGTTGTGCTGATTAAAGAAGGAATAAAACTGGCCTTCTTTAGACTAGATAAGTATCTGGAGCATCAGCATTTGTGGGTTCCATTACAGGCTCAAAATGTCTAGAAACAAAGAACTTTCTTCTGAAACTCGTCAGTCTATTCTTGTTCTGAGAAATTAAGGCTATTCCATGCGAGAAATTGCCAAGAAACTGAAGATCTCGTACAACGCTGTGTACTACTCCCTTCACAGAACAGCGCATACTGGCTCTAACCAGAATTGAAAGAGGAGTGGGAGGCCCCGGTGCACAACTGAGCAAGAGGACAAGTACATTTAGAGTGTCTAGTCCTCAACTGGCAGCTTCATTAAATAGTACCCGCAAAACACCAGTCAATGTCAACAGTGAAGAGGCGACTCTGGGATGCTGGCCTTCTAGGCAGAGTTGCAAAGTAAATGCCATATCTCAGACTGGCCAATAAAAACAAAAGATTAAGATGGGCAAAAGAAAACAGACACTGGACAGTGGAGCTCTGCCTAGAAGGCCAGCATCCCGGAGTCGTCTCTTTAATGTTGACGTTGAGACTGGTGTGTTGCAGGTACTAGGGTTTTCCAATGAGCAATTAGCCTTTTAAAATGATAAACTTGGATTAGCTAACACCATTGGAACACAGGAGTGATGGTTGCTGATAATGGGACTCCGTACGCCTATGTAGCTATTCCATAAAAAATCTGCCATTTCCAGCTACAATAGTCATTTACAACATTACCGATGTCTACACTGTATTTCTGATCAATTTGAGTTTATTGTAATGAACAAAAAATGTGCTTTTCTTTCTAAAACAAGGACATTTCTAAATGACCCCAAACTTTTGAATGGTAGTGGATGTAAATTTGATGGTTCTGTATTTCATTTTCAATTAATTTGCTAAAATTTCTAAAAACATGTTTTCACATGTCATTATGGGATATTGTGTGTAGATGGGTGACAAAAACGATTTAGAATTCAGGCTGTAACACAACAAAGTGTGGATTAAGTCGAGGGGTATGAATACTTTCTGAAGGCACTGTTTGCAAAGAGTGTGTGGTTGTCTTTAATATAGCCTACCATTCATTGTGTCACTCATTAACCATTCTCTATGCCTCAAGTTACCACACTACCACATAAATGTATGGCTCTGTTTTTGTCATAGCAAATAAGAGAGCTTTACCTGGAATTAGCATTAGCTCTCTCACTATGGTTTTCCTTCCTTTTCAGGCTTCCAAATTGTCTTGAGAAGGAAGACCGGAGCCTATATTTCCAGACGGTTGACCTGGCGGAGTGCCTGGTCGCGCCAGGATACAACGCTGAGCGTCTCTCAATCCCCTACGTCCCCCAAGTGACAGGTAAGCACAGTTTTGTAGATAGGAGAAAACACAGATGGGGTGGTTTAGGTTCAGTTTTGCCTTTTATATCACAATGAATAAGATTTACATGGACAGGAGGGACCTCATCCCAGATCACCATTCCTATTCCGAGAAGCTTGATCCATCCAGCCCCTGAAAACGCATTAGAAAAGAAAGGAATGTAGCAGCTTGCTGCCGAAACATTGGACATCAGATCAATCGGTTGCATTGGAACTATAAAGTGTAAGGTGTAAGCACATTTTTCACAATATGGTTTTCACATTTGTTCATGTAGGACAGGGCTCTCCAACCCCAGTTATAACTAACCTGATTCAGGTTATCAATAAGCTAATTATTAGAATCAGGTGTGCTAGATTAGGGTTGGAGCGAAAACCTACAGGACAGTAGCTCTCCAGGAACGAGGTTGGAGACCCCTGATGTACAGAAATGTGTTTTCATTTATTGCAGTTGTTCATGTAGGTAGGGTGTCATTATTTCTATACTCTTGATAAACATTGACTATAAATCATTTAATTTCTTACTTGTACAGTAAGAGTGTGGTAAGTCTTAAATTGACTCAGAAAGCAACATGGTAATTAGCTGTTTGTTTTGTTTCCTTCCCACTCCTATTGTTTGACTCAGTCCTATACACGGTAGGGAAGATCCTCCACAGGTGCAGGCAGACGTCGCAAGGTAACCCGACCAAATAGAGGAGCTTAGTTTGACGCCCAATCCTCTGTAGTCATAGTACCTGTGTCACTGCTCTCCCAACATGGTGCAACAGTCTCTGTTGGTGTCCATTTTGGCACAACACTAATTGAATGCAGTGAATATTTGGGTTTCTCTTTAGTGTATTGTCAAGTGAGCCAGATTCTGACCTTTTCAACACAAGTATGTTTATAAGTGAAGCTAAATTAGTGTATTATTTAAAGCGAACTGACCCATTGCACATCGATAGCACCAAGGTTGGAGGTCGTTGACCTATAGATTACCCTTTCACCTCAACTCCGGACCAGAGCCCCAATTCTCACATGTCCACCTTTGACCTCTAAAAAAGGGCGTTCCCTACTGCCCATTCCCCAAATACACTGTTGCTTTGAAACCAAGCAGAAGCCCTCGTAGATTCCAGAGCATCGTTGAATGATTTGTCAATTAGATATGTCTTTCAATTCATACTTCAAGTGTACTGTATGATATTAATGTTTGTAACTATGTCACTTGCATTTGGATTTATGTTATGGTGAGTACAATTTATAGGTGTATAGCAGTAAAGGGTTTTGTGAGTAATGTTGATACTAGTCATCTCTGCAGAATTTGCTGTGTAGCATAGATATGTCAAATGTGTTAGATATTTTAGAAAGCTGCTTGTCTTTGTCAGTACTTAGTACAGTAGTTGCATTGAACTTGTACTGTTTATCATTTTTTATTGTATGCTGTCACATGTACAGTGCTTTCAGAAGTTATTCACACCCCTTCACTTTTTCCACGTTTGTGACCGACCAGCTCAAATCGGCCTTATGTAACAAAACTTGAAATTGTGTTTTTTTTTAAATTGGATAGTAGAGTAGAGACTCAAAACTACAAAATAGTATATCATACACTGCATTTTTGAGGAACAATGGGAAAGTAATTCTGCTTTGAAAGTTTACAAACTTGTAAACTCCCTTTTGAGAAAATGGCCTTTGAATATTTTGGTACCTAGTGGAAAGCTCTCCTTTGTCTACACCCATTCAGCATTGTTCACGCCCTCATAAGCCAGCCCCACCCAGCTCTTTAAGGATTCACATGTGAGGTCATGTACGAAACAGTGAGTAGTGTGGGTCTCTACAGAAGGTGTAAACGGTACAGCCAAATGGTTACTGGCATAGTAGCAATATCAGAAATAGAAACTGTCAATATGAAATAATATACAGTATGTACAAGAACAATATCAGCGATAGATGAGGTAGTTAGTTATATGCTTACAATCAGGGGTAAAGTGGCTGAGCAGGAGGATAACATGTTTTTATTGTAGCAGCAACGTATGGCGTGTGTGTGTTAGGAGAGAGTCATTTGAATAGAGGCACTGCAGATAGTGCTGATGACTAGTCCGTCCGAACCACACACGAACAAGGGAATCTATATTCGGAGAGCCTGTTTCTATCCTGCCCTTGACTTTGGTGCAGGGCATGTGATGTCCTCTTCGTTGCAAAACTCCCTGATCTTCTCAAAAACATACGTTTGTCTAGCTGTGTCCAGTCCAGGTGGTGCTTGTACAGGCAGACCATCTATGGGAGGAAGGATGTCAGCATTGCGCAGCAGCTTGGTTTGGCCTGTGATCAGGAAGTGAAGTTCCAGACTGTGGTGGAGCTTGTGCATGGTCAGCCAGGCACAATACCAGAGCACAAATTTGTTCTTGTTTTAGCCACTGCAGTTATCACAATTCAGGTCCACACGTGTTTCCCCAACTCCGTAGTTGGTCAAGAAAGGGTGCATGTAGTTGAGGACTGCGCTGCTGACTTTGCTGGATGACATGCCTTCATCAATCAAGTAGTTGACTTGTTGTGGGTTTCCTTCACAGCAGACACCAAACAAGGCACACTTGAGAGGAGTTAGAAAGTAGATGGGGCCTGGCTGCATAGGGTCAGAAGGATAGTGCACCTGCAAACAACAAAATAATATTAAGATAAGTTAATGAAAAGAAAATGTAACATGAAACGTAATATCATTTTTTAATGCATCATTATCAGGTAAGTTTCACTTACCTACAAGTGTGCGGAGCAGCAGCACTGCATACAGAAACATCATCATAAACTAGAGGAACACACAACTACACATACCTCTGGAAAATACAGAAATAATGTGAGATCAATAAAAGTGGTGCCAATCATGTTGAGGTCCATTAAATAATCAAAACGTGTTGTTTGTGCTTTACATACCAAGTGTTGTCATTGATTCCTTGTAGAAATGCCATACTGCTCCTTTTGTCACATGGGATGGCAGCAGCTTTCCTCCAAAATGTTTGTGTCCTGGTAAGACTATTGCATTATCCTCTGCATAGTTGTTGATGAAGTTCACCACTCGCTGCAAGTCCTCATGCTTCAGGTGTAACCTGTGCTTTGGCCAGCTCTCTTTTTGGTGGAAGGCATTAGACCATTATCCTTGTACTACTGGTGGAGGAGAGTCAGGCTTGTTCTACTGATGCTGAAAGACAAATTCCAGATACAAGTATGTTGTCATTATTATACAATGATAACCGTAATCACCGTCAGACACACCTGGCTAACTTGATGGGTCACGTAATCATCTGGCGAAGTGGAGTCTTTTGTTTAGACATGCTAGCTAAACAATGAACCAACATAATCCCAATCCATAGAGTACTAGCAATACAAACCGATTTTCATAGCTAGCTAAAGTTAACCAAAAAGGTTCAATGATAGCTAGTTAGCTAGCTAACATTAGGCTATAACTAGCCATGCGAAATGGCATTCTGAGATAACATTACTATACACAGATCATAAATGTAATGTTAGCTAGCGAGCCAGCCATCTAATGTCAGCTAGCTAGCTAACAGTAAGCTTTAACTTGGGGTATTTTGTTTAGACATGTAGCTAGCTGGCTAAACAATGAACCAACATAATCCCAATCCATAGAGTACTAGCAATACGAACCAATTGTCATAGCTAACTAAAGTTAACCAAATAAAGTCGGCAAAAAAAGAAACGTCCTCTCATTGTCAACTGCGTTTATTTTCAGCAAACTTAACATGTGTAAATATTTGTATGATCATAACAACAGTCACGCCCTGACCATAGAGAGCTCTCTATGGTGTAGTAGGTCAGGGTGTGACGAGGGGGTGTTCTAGTTTAAACTTTCTATGTTGGTGTTTTGGTTTGGTTCCCAATTACAGGAAGCTGGTAATTGTTGACTAATTGGGGATCATATTTAAGTAGCTGTTTTTCCCACCTGTGTTTGTGGGATATTATTTTGTGTTTGTGCATGTGCACCACGTAGTCACATTTCGTTGGTCCTTTATTTGGTTTTGTTTGAAGTTTCACTTGATACTAAAGATATGGAACTCTACGTACGCTGCGCCTTGGTCCGTCTCTACACACGATCGTGACAATAACTGACAAAAACCTGAACAAAAGGTTGGTCAAAATCAAAAGTAACAGTCAGTATCAAGTGTGGCCACCAGCTGCATGAAGTATTGCATTGCATCTCCTCCTCATGGACTGCACCAGATTTGCCAGTTCTTGCTGTGAGATGTTACCCCACTCTTCCACCAAAGCACCTGCAAGTTCCCAGACATTTCTGTGGGGAATGGCCCTAGCTCTCACCCTCCGATCCAACAGGTCCCAAACGTGCTAAATGGGAACGAGCAGTATGGCTGGTGGCATTGTCATGCTGGAGGGTCCGTGCCCATAGGCGACGTTGTTGCCCAGTGATGTCTGGTGAGGACCTGCCTTACAACAGGCCTACAAGCCTTCAGTCCAGCCTCTCTCAGCCTATTGCGGACAGTCTGAGCACTGATGGAGGGATTGTGCAATCCTGGTGTAACTCAGGCAATTTTTGTTGCCATCCTGTACCTGTCCCGCAGGTATGATGTTCGGATGTACCGATCCTGTGCAGGTGTTGTTACACGTGGTCTGCCACTGCGAGGATGATCAGCTGTCTGTCCTGTCCCCCTGTAGCGCTGTCTTAGGCATCTCACAACACGGACATTGCATTTTTTGCCCTGGCCACATCTGCAGTCCTCATGCATTCCTTGCAGCGTGCCTTAGGCACGTTCACGCAGTGTGTTTTGGTGTTTTTCAGAGTCAGTAGAAAGGCCTCTTAGTGTCCTAAATTTTCATAACTGTGACCTTAATTGCCTACCGTCTGTAAGCTGTTAGTGTCTTAACGACCGTTCCACAGGTGCATGTTCATTAATTGTTTATGGTTCATTGAACAAGCATGGGAAACCGTGTTTAAACCCAGTGTTTAAACCCTACAATGAAGACCTGTGAAGTTATTTGGATTTTTATGAATTATCTTTGAAAGACAGGGTCCTGAAAAAGGTCAGTTTATTCTTTTGCTGAGTTTATTTGTTCAGCACTTTTGAAATGTACGGCTACATATTTCAGAACATAGGCCGTTCTTACAGTATTCTCCCTGTACACCAAGTCAGAACCGTAGGATAAATAAAGGGGTCATATAAGCAGACAATGAAAGCTCTTACAATATTCTATGATGACATTTCTCTAAAACAAGGTATAGGCTACATATGCACCAACAAGTCAGATTAGTAAGCTAAGTTATGAGGGGGAAAGTGACCACATTTTTAGGTGAGGTATATGGGCTACTAACAGCTTACTACACCTCATACACGTTCTTAGCTACAGTATACATATTTCCCTGGCGTATTATGCAATTTATGCAGCAGCATGCAAGACATTTTTGGACTCACCGCTGTGCTGTGCTCACTTGAACAGGAAGGTAGCGCAGCGGTCCTTCTTGTGGGCAAATTTTGTCATGAATTTATGGTGCTAGAAAAAAAACAAGGTTGAATCATGACGTCAGTGATCTTCAGGTCGGCGCATCTAGAAAGTGGTTAGAGCGTTGGACTAGTAACCGAACGGTTGCAAGATCGAATCCCCGAGCTGACAAGGTAAAAATCTGTCGTTCTGCCCCTGAGCAAGGCAGTTAACCCACTGTTCCTAGGCCGTCATTGAAAATAAGAATTTGTTCTTAACTGACTTGCCTAGTTAAATAAAGGTAAAACGATATGTATTTTCCCAGTCGGCGCTATTTTTTTTTCCTGAGTTTCCAGTTGTTTTGACCGCAGCAGAAGTCATGCTGGATTGACAGCATGGCCAATCTATTCAACCTTTTCTGGCCCATGGTGTTGCGTGTGAATGTTTATCCTTTTAAGCTTGGAAAAGATACCCTTAAACCCAGAACACACCCTCTCCACCAAATAGCAGTGAGGGGAAGCAAAATAGTGATTGCTTTGCAACGCTTGCCTAGCTTGCTTGATACGATTTTGAAAGTAGGATGTTGACATGATCAGTCCAATCAAAGCTATGGTAGATATAATGTGATTTGAGGTCATTTTATCAGTGGGCAATGATCTTGAGCCTTCTTGGATGGGCACTTCTAATGTAAATCTATGGCAGCACCCAAGGGGCTTGAACTTTCTAGCTCTCCGTGTAGATTTTGCGGTGAGGTAGTGTCCCCATGAGTAACAGAACACTGAGCCAAACCCGGCGCAACTAGAGAAGATTACCAACCCCTATGCCCTGTATTTTCCGCTGGCTGCCCCTCCACCACAGAAAGCACTGAGATAGGCTGAAACACCTGCATGTTGGAGCTGTCTTACTCAAGAAAGCTTGCCCTGAATGACAGGTTGCCACTGACTATTCGACACCATCATGTAGATCCATGGTAGTCACCATGTTAGTGTTTAGGTACCAAACTGCTTTAGTCGAGAGTATTCAGTGTGAATATGGTAATGCCAATATCCACAACACACACACACACTGGACACACACACTGAGCTCTCATTAGCACCTTTCCACAAGTGGCTAGCTCATTAGTCATACCTGTTTAGTGTGTTTCAAGCTGTATGGGTCACATTGGTTTACACAGGTTTTTACCTACAATAATGAACACTTTTTTTCCTTTTTTTTCTCTTTTCTTTTTAAGACTTTTTAAAATGTATTTTATTTCACCTTTATTTAACCAGGTAGGCCAGTTGAGAACAAGTTCTCATTTACAACTGCGACCTGGCCATGATTAAGCAAAGCAGTGCGACAAAAACAACAACACAGAGTTACACATAGACAAACGGTCTGGCTCGGACAGTGCTTGCTTGCTTGCTTACTTACTTACTTACTACCTCGGACAGGCACCACAACAAGTATATGATTCAGTTTAATTGAAGAATTTGACAGACCGTCTCCCAATACTATACTTAATGGTATATAACAAATGTACTGCATTCAATCTTGATTTAGAAACCCATTCATCTGACATATTTGTTTTTCTTTATTTTCTTCCTTTTGTATTATTTTTATTGAGACATGCAGGTGGGGGGAAACAGATTAGGGTTGGAGTGGGGATTTAAACCCCGGTCTCCGGTGGTGAGAGGAGTGCATATGTGTGAAGCTGGGAGTTTTTCTGCTCCACTACAGGCTCTGCACATCAGAGATGTTTAATGGCGTTGAAATGCATTTTGTATCGTATGTATGACGCGGTTACAAAAAAGAGAGTAAGCTAGATAGCACGTGTGTTCCAGTACTATTCTTGACTAACACTATACTGTGTACTTCAAACTGCAGTATGCCAACCTCCACTGAAGTAGTTGTTTTATGATGCAGATGAAGACCGCCTCACCAGAAGAAAGAGTTTGGTTGACACCATTTCTCTTCAAGTGGATTTCCCTTCCGATAGCCTACCAGACAAGGTACGTCTGAACATATGTATGCTGTCCTGATACAGTGAAAATAATTTAACAAATCAAATAAAGGAAAAGGAGGCAAGCTCTGAGTGCGGCTCTATTATGTTTTTGCATGTCTGAACATAAACAAATTAAACTTTCAATACTCCAACAACATTGAACACCCAAGCAGTGCTTTCTATCGCACCGAAATGTACGTCATGCCTTTTGATTGTGATTTCTGAGATCGTTGTGGGGATAATGGGGGTATCCGGTTTCACTTGGTATCAGGAAAAGTTGGTTTCTCTAATATATGGGATAAAGCCATATATTGTAGGTATTCGAATGATTATAAAACCATATACACCTGATATAGTGTAAGTACAAGGAAGATTTCTCAATGCCCAGGGTTCTGTTGAGTAAAGTACTCCACTTTCTTTCTTTGCAGTCTCTGCTGGCTGAGGAGATCACCTTCGAGACTCTGAAAAAGGCCATTGGTAAGGCATTGGAAACCCTGTAGTTATGAGCAGAACCCCTTCAACCGTATTAGTCTTTGTAAAGTCTATCATAGCACACAGCATTTTAGCAAGCATAGTTAATAATCGACCAGGCAGGCCAAAATGACAAAACAGGCTGAAATTTCAGGCGGTCTTTTCAAAATGACGTTTTTGACTGCACTGAGCCTTTAAGCTCAGTTGCTCAAAATGGAACATAGTGGTTAATGTGTCAATGAAATCAAATAACATTTTGATTGTTCACATACACATGGTTAGCAGATGTTATTGCGAGTGTAGCTAAATGCTTGTGCTTTTAGTTCCGACATTGCAACAATATCTAACATGTAATCTAACAATTCCACAACAACTAACCCTTTCTTGATAAAGTGATGATTGTATAACACAAAATTGATGATTTCGGATTCATGTTTACATATCTTGCATTACTCATCTCATATGTATATACTGTATTTTATACCATCTATTGCATCTTGCCTTTGCCGCTCTGTCATTGCGCATTCATATATTTATATGTATATATACTTATATTCTTATTTGGGGCGGCAGGATAGCCTAATGGTTAGAGCGTTGGACTAGTAACCGGAAGGTTGCAAGTTCAAACCCTCGAGCTGACAAGGTACAAATCTGTCGTTCTGCCCCTGAACAGGCAGTTAACCCACTGTTCCTAGGCCGTCATTGAAAATAAGAATTTGTTCTTAACTGACTTGCCTAGTTAAATAAAGGTAAATTAAATTAAATTCCATACCTTTACTTAGACGTGTGTGTATTAGTTAGTTGTTGTGGAATTGTTAGATTACATGTTAGATATTGTTGCAATGTCGGAACTAAAAGCACAAGCATTTCGCTACACTCGCAATAACATCTGGTAACCATGTGTATGTGAAAAATCAAATGTTATTTGATTTCATTGACACATTAACCACTATGTTCCATTTTGAGCAACTGAGCTTAAAGGCCCAGTGCAGTCAAAAACTTCATTTTGAAAAGGCCGCCTGAAATTTCAGCCTGTTTTGTCATTTTGGCCTGCCTGGTGACATCACCAGATTTATAGTATTTTTATTGAAAATAATCACAGTAAGGTACTTTAATTATTGAATTATTAACCAGAAAATATTTGATATTGAAATAAAAACGTCTGCATTGGACCTTTAATGCGTCAAACTACAAAGACGTTACCAGATCATTTTGTAAATACCAGCTTAAAACCAGCTGAAATAGGAGACAAAATGGCATTTGTAAGCAGCCCTCTTCTCTCCAGACACCACAGGGTTGGAGGAGCAGGAGAAGGAGAAGAGGCGCCAGGTCATGGAGAAGTTCCAGAAGGCTCCATTTGAAGAGATTGCCGCCCACTGCGAGTCCAAGGTAAACCAAAGATTACGTTGACCACAGTGCTGCCACACACACACACACACACACACTGCTTACTCTCTGTTTCACATACATACACCCACACACCCGTAGATCTTTACATTACTCCCTTTTTGTTTACAAGGCCTTACTTCATAAGCTTCCATCTTATCTAACTTTGTTGTTGAAGTATAGACACCTGAGTTGCCTAACCCGTTCATTCTTGAGGTTCGTAAGGTCTCCACCGAGCTAGGTAAATCTGCTTTTAGTTTTAATGCACCGTATTGCTGGAAAAAAATTAAATACATTTCATCTTGATGTTCTGGTGCCATTCGGGCAATTTTAAAGTTTTGATTGGGGACTTATTTGTGGAGGAATGTAACTCCTTGTCTTGGTGATTTGTTTTATTTGTGCTTCCCATGACTGTATTTTGTATTTTAATGTGTATATGTTTGGGTATAATGTATATTTATGTTGCACGGTGCATTCGGAAAGTTTTCAGTCCCCTAGACTTTTTCCAATTGTTTTTACTTTACAGCCTTATTCTAAAATAGATTTTTTTTTATTCCTCATCAATCTACACACAATACCCAATCATGACAAAGCGAAACAGGTTTTTAGACATTTTTACTAATTTATTAAAAATAAAAAACAGAAATACCTTATTTAGCTAAGTATTCAGACCCTTTGCTATGAGATTTGAAAAATTGAGCTCAGGTGTTTCCATTGATCATCCTTGAGATATTTCTATAACTTGATTGTAGAGCACCTGTTGTACATTCAATTGATTGGACATGATTTGGAAAGGCACACGCCTGTCTATATAAGGTCCCACAGTTTACAGTGCATGTCAGAGCAAAAACTAAACAATGAGGTTGAAGGGATTGTCTGTAGAGCGCCGAGACAGCATTGTGTCGAGACACAGATCTGGGAAGGGTACCAAAATATTTCTGCAGCTTTGAAGGTCCCTGAGAACACAGTAGCCTCCATCATTCTTAAATGGAAGAAGCTTGGAACCACCAAGACTCTTCCTAGACCTGACCGCCCAGCAAAACTGAGCAATTGGGGGAGAAGGTCCTTGGTCAGGGAGGTGACCAAGAACCCCATGGTCACCCTGACAGAGCTCTAAAGTTCCTCTGTGAAGATAGGAGAACCTTCCAGAAGGACAACCATTTCTGCAGCACTCCACCAATCAGGCCTTTATGGTCAAGTGGCCAGAAGGAAGGCACATGACAGCCTGCTTGGAGTTTGCTAAAAGGCCTCTAAAGCATCATGCTGAGGGGATGTTTTTTAGCGGCAGGGACTGGGAGACTAGTCAGGATCGAGGGAACGATGAATGGAGCAAGGTACAGAGAGATTCTGCTCTAGAGTGCTCAGGACCTCAGACTGGGGTGAAGGTTCACCTTCCAACTGGACAACGACCCTAAGCCAAGACAATGCAGGAGTGGCTTCAGGACAAGTTTCTGTATGTCCTTGAGTGGCCCAACCAGATCTCGGACTTGAACCGTATCGAACATCTCTGTAGAAACCTGAAAATAGCTGTCCATCCAACCTGACAGAGCTTGAGAGGATCTGCAGAGAAGAATGGGAGAAACCCAAAGCTTGTAGTGACATACCCAAGAAGACTCAAGGCTGTAATCGCTGCCAAAGGTGCTTCAATAAAGTAGTAAATGGTCTGAATACCTATGTAAATGTTATATTTCAGTTTTTTATGTTTAATACATTTGCAAAAATTTCTAAAAATGTGTTTTTGCTTTGTCAATTTGGGGTATTGTCTGTAGATTGATGAGGAAAAATAACAATTGAATCCATTTCAGGATAAGGCTGTAACATAACAAAATATTGAAAAGGGCAAGGGGTCTGAATACTTTATGAATGCACTGTATATACAGGGCACTTTTCCCTGTTAAAATAAGGTTCAATGAAAAATTATAATAAAAAGTGCAAACAGAGGTTTTTTTTAAAGCTAATTTCCTGCAATTCTATCATGGAGCTGAGAGAATCATTTGCAGTTTTAATACATATTTCCTGAGATTCTATGCGTTTTGCCATGGTTAATGCTGTGTTATTTTACTCAACTATAATAACATTACTGCCCAATACCTCTAAATGAATTGCTTTTTGGATTTTAAATTCTCACTGACTGTCTAGCTTTTATTATTGGGACAATTAAGAATGTTTTTCTTCTTTTGGCTCTATAATCAAAAGGATCAAGTGTAGACTGTCAGCTTTAATTTGAGGGTATTTTCATCCATATCGGGTGAACTGTTTAGAAATTACAGCAATTTTGGTACATAGTCCCCCCATTTTAGGGGAGCTAAAGTATTGGGACAAATTCACTTACAGTTGAAGTCGGAAGATTACATACACCTAAGCCAAACACATTTAAACTCAGTTTTTTACAATTCCTGACATTTAATCCTAGTAAACATTCCCTATCTTAGGTCAGTTAGGATCACCACTTTATTTTAAGAATGTGAAATGTCAGAATAATAGTAGAGAGAGTGATTTATTTCAGCTTTTACTTCTTTCATCACATTCCCAATGGGTCAGAAGTTAACATACACTCAATTAGTATTTGGTAGCATTGCCTTTAAATTGTTTTACTTGGGTCAAACGTTTTGGGTAACCTTCCACAAGCTTCCCACAATAAGTTGGGTGAATTTTGGCGCATTCCTCCTGACAGAGCTGGTGTAACTGAGTCAGGTTTGTAGGCCTCCTTGCTCGCACATGCTTTTTCAGTTCTGCCCACACATTTTCTATAGGATCGAGGTCAGGGAGTTGTGATTGCCACTCCAGTACCTTGACTTTGTTGTCCTTTAGCCATTTTGCCACAACTTTGGAAGTATGTTTGGGGACATTGTTCATTTGGAAGACCCATTTGCGACCAATCTTTAACATCCTGACTGATGTCTTTAAATGCTTCAATATATCCATATAATTTTCTTTCCTCATGATGCCATCTGTTTTGTGAAGTGCAGCAGTCCCTCCTGCAGCAAAGCACCCCCACAACATGATGCTGCCACACCCGTGCTTCACGGTTGGGATGGTGTTCCTCGGCTTGCAAGCCTCCAAACGTAACGATGGTCGTTATGCTCGTTTTCCTCCAAACGTAACAATGGTCGTTATGGCCAAACAGTTCTATTTTTGTTTCATCAGACCAGAGGACATTTCTCCAAAAAGTACAATCTTTGTCCCCATGTGCAGTTGCAAACCGTAGTCTGTCTTTTTTATGGCGGTTTTGGAGCAGTGGCTTCTTCCTTGCTGAGCAGCCTTTCAGGGTATGTCGATATAAGACTCATTTTACTGTGGATATAGATACTTTGGTACCTGTTTCTTCCAACATCTTCACAAAGTCCTTTGCTGTTGTTCTGGGATTGATTTGCACTTTTCACACCAAAGTACGTTCATCTCTAGGGGACAGGACGCATCTCCTTCCTGAGTGGTGTGACGGCTGAGTGGTCCCATGGTGTTTATACTTGCGTACTCTTGTTAGTACAGATGAACGTGTTACCTTCAGGCATTTGGAAATTGCTCCCATGGATGAACCTGACTTGTGGAGGTCTACAATAGTTTTTCTGAGGTCTTGGCTCATTTCTTTTGATTTTCCCATGTCAAGCAAAGAGGCACTGAGTTTGAAGGTAGGCCTTGAAATATATCCACAGGTACACCTCCAATTGACTCAAATGATGTCAATTAGCCTATCAGAAGCTTCTAAAGCCATGACATCATTTTCTGGAATTTTCCAAGCTGTTTAAAGGCACAGTCAACTTAGTGTATGTAAACTTCTGACCCACTGGAATTGTGATACAGTAAGTGAAATAATCTGTCTGTAAACAATTGTTGGAAAAATGACTTGTGTCATCCACAAAGTAGATGTCCTAACTGACTTGCCAAAACTATAGTTTGTTAGCCAAAATTTGTGGAGTGGTTGAAAAACGAGTTTTAATGACTCCAACCTAAGTGTATGTAAACTTCTGACTTCAACTGTATGTGTATTAAAGTTGTATAAAGTTAAGAATTTGTTCCCATATTCATTGCATGAAATGACTACATCAAGCCTGTTTACTCTACAAATTTGTTGGATGCATTTGCTTTTTTGGGGGGTTGTGTTTCAGATTATTTTGTGCCAATAGAAATGAGTGGTAAATAATGTATTGTGTCATTTTGGAGTCACTTTTGTTGTAAATTAGAATATAATATGTTTCTAAATACTTCTACATTAATATACCATGATTACGGATAATCCTGAATTAATCGTGAATCATGACGAGTGTGAAAGTTACAGACGCAAAAATATCATACATGCTAACCTCTCACCATTACAATAACGGGAGGTTAGCATTTTTGGGGAAGTATGATACTGTATTTGTGCTGTATTTTGTGCGTCGAACTTTCTCTCTCATCATTATTCACAATTCATTCAGGATTATCCGTAACGATAGTACCAAAGAAAAGGAATATAAACTATACAATTTGCAGGAAACTCACTCTACATGCTTTAATGAAGTTGCGTGGAAAAAGGAATGGGGGTGAAGAAATAATTTTCTTAATGCGTTTGAGCCAATCAGTTGTGTTGTGACAAGGTAGGGGTGGAATACAGAAGATATGTCCTGCTGTAGCTCCGTGTCCACGGCCTGTGTTCCTGGTCTCCTCCTCGACCGCTTGCCTCTCCTACATCGTTTCTTTTCTTTCATGGAGACTTGTTGTGCTGCTTTTGTGCACAAAAAAAAACTGTATGTGTGCGATGGTAGCTGGAGTCGCTGTCTGTAGGGTATTCGCTCAGTGGATGCCTCTGTCTGCGTTTTCCCTCGACTCCAACCCCATTTGATGCATGGAACAGATGTGAATGGGGCTATGTCCACGTAAGGTTGCTAATTAAAAACGCTCTGATGAAGGCCTTGAGGTCGATACATAAAGCTTATTATAGAACAGTGATACTATCAAGAACAGTGTGCAGGTTTCTTATTTTTTTCTGATGTTTTAATATTCACATCAACAAAAAATGTTTTGCATGAGGACGTCTCTCGTTGAATGACAACAGGCACTTAATTGAATAATCTCTACTGTTGACCAGTCGCCGATGAGGGGGCATAGACTTCGGCTACCGACTTTGGCTTCGAGAAACAATTTTGTGTGTTCGAACAGCTGACAAAAACCTAACAAAAACTTAAATGTCGTCATAATATATGCAGATGTCTTTAGGCAGCCCAAAAAACACGGCCCGCCCAAGGATTTATATGGCAGAAAAATCCATGAAACACGTACACAAGCGTGCGAGCGCACACACACACACACACACACACACGGGCGGCAGGGTAGCATAGTGGTTAGAGTGTTGGACTAGTAAGCGGAAGGTTGCAAGTTCAAATCCCCGAGCTGACAAGGTACAAATCTGTCGTTCTGCCCCTGAATAGGCAGTTAACCCACTGTTCCTAGGCCGTCATTGAAAATAAAAATTTGTTCTTAACTGACTTGCCTAGTTAAATAAAGGTAAAATAAAAAAACACACACACACAAACCTACAGTGTATAGTGACTTTGTGAGCTACACAGGTCCAGTTAAGTTTATCACAGACTGAAAGCGTTGCTAATTGAAACACTGAAATCACATCTGATCGAATTGTATAGAGACTCCTTTTTGATGAATATATGTTAATAATATTGAACTCCATCTTCACTGTGGTCACTCTTTATCAACAGGCCAATATGTTACATGACAGACTGGCACAAATCTTCGAGCTCACTATCCGGTAAGTGACCATTGAGGTCAAGAGAAGTCCCTTTAACGTCAGACTAATCTTTTAAAAGGGAGACCTTGTATTGAAGTATTAAATGTATAAATGTGTTGTCCAATCATTTCTGAGACTGCCCTGAAGGTTTACCTAACTGCTTTCTGTCCATCTGGTCTGTTCTTCTCAGACTATAGAAACTGTGGTGTTGAATTGTGTTTGTAAGAACTATAACCTTCCCTCCTTTCTGCTCCCTTTTTTTTCTTATTCCTCCATTTTGTCCCTCTCCATTCGCTCTTTCTCTTTTCTCTTCCTTCCTATTTCTGTATCTCCCTTCCCTCTTTTTCCCTTTGCTATCCCATCCTGTATTTTCTCCCATTTCTCTCTCCCTTTCCCTCTCTCCTTTCTACCCCCTGGTTTTCTCTCACTCTTTCCCCAGGCCCCCTCCCAGCCCCTCTGGGGTGGTGTCTATCTCTGCGGGCCACGCTCAACACCAGTCTGTCCCTGTCTACGAGATGAAGTTCCCCGACCTGTGTGTCTACTAGATCAAAGACCAGCCACTAACGCCTTGTATCCTCAACCCTAACCCTGACCACTAACCATACCCAGACCTGTGTGTCTACTGGAGCAAAGACAACCACATAGCCCTTACCCTAACCACTAACACATTGTAGCCTCAACACTAACCCATTTCCTAACCCCTTCAGATCTGCATGTCTATTAAAGCAAAAACAGTGGCAGGATAGAACCACTAAAACCTTATACCCTCAACCCTACCCCCTAAGTCTGCTCCTTAGCCCTATACCAGATATGTCAGCTACAGCAGAGACTAGCTGTGGTACTGTACCACTAAGCCCGAATACTGTGTTCCCTATTTCTTAACACTGCACATTGTTCCTGCCCCTCCTCAGACTAATGTGTCTATTACCAGATGAGATGGCTGTATGACTGTAGTTTCCAGTCACACACACACAGTCTACACACACGTGAACGTGCGCGCACACGCACATTCGTATTTATAGTCTAATCAATTAGCTGTGGTGTGTTGGCTTATACACTTGGAAAGTGGAGATGTCATAGAACTTCAAAAAGTGAACATTACTGGAGGCACATTGTCGTTTCAAAGATACCATCGCGCTTGCTAGCGAAGAGATTTGTAGTGGCTAATTAACAGTAAATAAGTTAATTGTTTTGCCTCACAGTTAGCCAAGAGGCTTACCTAGCCAGCTAAAATTGTTTACAGCTAGTTAGCAATCGTTTAAAAAAACTATTTTGCTAGCAACATAGTGCTGCCGTGTTAATTATAACCGGTCTCACAAAATGTGTCTCCAGTTGTTTACCTTTTACCATTGTGCATATCCATGCATTTCTGGGCATATTAGAGAAAAGTAATTTTAGCGGCCAGCCTGAAAAATTGCTTATTTTATTGGCTTTTTCAGACAGATAAGCCACAGTGCTGCAGAAAGCTAATACTTTTTTTTTTATGTCCCAATTTAATGAAAACCAATTCATATATGTTAATCTGTGTGGACAAGGTGAATTTCAGGTAGAACATTGAGAGTCTTGGAAATGTGGAAATTCTATTCTGGAATAGACATCTTGGTGGATTGAGCAGGGTTCTTTATTGCAGGTCCATTATGGCAGTGTTTCAAAAATGTTGGGTATGAGACCAGGCTAGTAACCCCCACTGTTATGTTATGGTCTTGGTTTTTGGTTCCTTCGATAGGAATCCAGTCACCACTGTTCAAAACCTACTGGAGTCATGCCCTTCAGGACCTGTACTGAGGAATGGTATTGTGGACCAGCTAACGCTAATAGAAAAGCAATCAGTTGATTACTAAAGGCACCATGTCATTTAGTTGATATATTGATAGTTTAGGATGATATGGCAGCCAAGTGCATTCACCTGTTTTGGTATTAATTGAAGTGTTCGGGCAGCTGTACACTCCCTTCACTTCACCATCTTTTTCATAGCACTTTCACAATATGGTACAAAAACATGTAGTTATTTTTATTACACCCTCTTGACAAGATTCATGTGAAGGCTATTAAGTTGTCTTTTTCTTCTCAATCCTCTCACCGATGCTGAGCACAATACAAATATTCTAACGCAATGGACTTTGGATAGTTGCATCTATTTTCTTGTAAGGCATTTTACATGAACATTTAGAGATTTTTCATTATTGATTATCACATTTCAAATCTCTGTCATTTCTCTTTCCAGTAATTTGAGGAACCTGCAATTTGACATGACGTATTGGTTTGATATCACAATGCATCAAATAAATATAGATACAGTATATACAATGTTATGCTTATTGCTATAGGCCAGATGTTTGTGTGCAGTATAATTGGTATTGTTCACATGGGTTTCATAGCTTGCAGCTTCCTGTGGATATGTGTCATGATGATTTGTCTTGATTTAGTATTGATTGTTATTTAGAGTATGTGGGAAAATATAATTGAGAGGGTTCACCAATATCATTTTCCAACTTACCTGGCAGGACAAGATCTGTCATAACTCTGTTGGCCATCTAGAATACCAAAACGCTTTCATCTTTACCAAAGAATCCATTTGCCACGGCCCCCATCCGTCCCCTCCCTCCCTCCCTCTAACATCTTAATAACGATGTCACTCAACATTTTGTTTCTGAGGGAACCAAATATCTGTCTGTGTGCTGTTTGGGGCTCGCCACTGGGCTGTTTAATAACCCAGGTTGTTATCTTACTATTGTTACATCCTGGCTTGGTGCGGGTGTCTCTCCTGTTTCTAGTGCTAGGTATGATGCAGAGATGCTGTGTAAAACGCTGCATTATAGTCAAGGAAAAAAGGTCCTCGATTTGCGGTTGTCGGATTATAACAGATTATTTTGGAAGGACCCATCTAAGCAAAGGACCATTCGGCGAAGGGGTGGGCGTAGTTCAGTCCTACAGAGGTTAGTGTCAGGGAGGGGGTCTACAGTCCTCCCAAACAAGACACTCTTATAATGATTATGAGGCCATTTGAAAAGAAGCTTCAGCGATATGGGTGATGTTGAGATGGTTAATAGCGTGGGCTTAAATTGAAGAATAGAGAGGCTAAAGTGATGTTGGTTATCAAAAGGTTCTCTGTGATGGCATCCTGTTGTGCCTTCTGTAACAGGATACTGCAGAACGTTGCTGTGGGTGGTTTTGTATGTTCAAGGTGGTTTCATGTTAAGGGTTAAGTCTCGCTCAGCCAGGCTTTCAGTCTCCGGTAACCTGAGCCACTGAGAGACTTGAGTCCAGCTTGCGAGACTAGTGGATCAAAATTGGTTAGTATAGTGAGGAAAGACGGCGGGCAGTACGGTGTATGATTGTAAATGGGAATCACTAAGGTGATTAGTGGACACTAGCTTCATCCATTTTAATTGGCTGGTGGCGGAAAATGACCTTTTGGGAAGTAGCCTCTTGGATTATATATATAAATATATATAATATATAGCTAACGTGGTACTTTATGACTCAGACCTAAGCCACTTGTGAAACAGATAAATAACACATTTGGCACAGATGATTAGCCCTCAAACATAGATTTTTCCAATTGTTTTTCAATCGCGACTGGGTTGTTGAGATTGCTGCCTTAGCTAAGAAACTTTCGGGAACCTCACCCAAGAGCAGCATAAGACAATAATGTTCATCCATATCCATTGTCGAATGGAACATTTTTATTTTTGTCTGAGACCTTTTGCTCATTTTGACCTAATATGTAGAAATGCCCCTATTGATGCATATAATCTGAAGTCGTATCAGAAATGTGTAATCTCATTCATGGCGAAGTGCAATATGTTCTCCTCTGTATGGTTATAGGATTGTTTTTCTTTTGCAACACGTAATGTCTTATCTTGAACTGTGGTGTCACTTCAGATAGCATATATTACTACGAGTTTATCGAGAGATTCATTATGAAATATCAAGTGTGTATGTATAACCTATGGGAGTTATGACATGAGGAATGTAGACCATACAGCATCATTGACTGAGATCGAGTGCCAGTCTGTTTTTTGCTATCATTCCAAATTCCCTGTCACTCATTGGCTTGACAATGACTGCAATGGAGTAGACAAGAGCACAAACAGGTCTGGGACTAGGCTATCATTTACTTTCTTTATGCTGAATTTGTCAATAGTCTAATATGGTATGTTTTTTTTATAGATATTCATCATACGAGTGGCATGTTGCCTGATAGAAAATGGGTTGGGAGTTCTTCTGTTTATTGTTCAAAATCAGCACTCCTCTTAACTTGAAACGGTGCAATGGGAGACCACTGTTTTGGCTAAACCAGCATTTTTGAAGTCTGATGTATTCTTGGTGTTTTGAGACACCCCCATGTGTGCTGGTTTTCCTTCCAACATATCTACGAAATCTTTCCGGAAGGACAAAATCCTGACAAAAGTTGGGTTAATGCCAGATACAATTCAATATTCAATAAGCAGCTCGATTTAAGTCTTGTGTGGATAAGGAGATGAGTTTGCATGAAAACCAGCAACCACAGGGGGGTCTGAAGACCTGGTTTGACAAAAGGCTTTGCTGTGGTGAAGAGGCTGCAGGGATATTGAGTCCATTTTCTCTAGTTATTACAATGACGAGATAGAGAATAGTGATTATAGTATAACAGTATAACAATTAACAATCATTTGAGCGACTGGTCAGCAATGGCTACAATTAAGCATCATTCTTAAAGCCCCATGCTGTGTTTTTAATTTAACATCACTTTGTGTAATAAATAAGTGTTTTTTTGTTGTTGTTGTATATATATTGTTTATTTCTCTGAGACTCCTTGGGCCACTGAAATGCTCAGAAAGATTGTGTGGGCGTTCGGAAACAAAATGATTACAACCTATGTTGTGATAATTGCGTTGTTTGCTCTGTAACCCATTTGTTCATATGCCACATGATATACAATAAGGCCGACACAACAGATACATTCAACCACACATACGTTTGTTTAATCACAAAACCGGAGGCAAACATCTGTCTGGGGAAGTCCACAAAGCAAATAGTACATGTTAAAAACACTTACATGACCTACAGCATGGTCCAGCAAGTTAATGTTTCTCACAGTTTACTAAACAATTACTGATTTAGAACCACAGAGAGTTACCGTGTGTGTGTGTGCGCGATCACAAGTTTTAAAAAACATGTTGACTAACCCTAGTTGTAGACTAGATGAACGCCAATTCCATCCTGCTCTTTCATGTTAGAAAAACGGTCTATGACTCTGTCATACAGTAGTGCACAATGTTAGTTTTTGTTCTCGTAGGCTACCTAGCTAAAGTGCTTGCTTGCCTAACTTCCTGGCATGGGCAACAATGAACCAGCTGAGTTAGCTAGCTAGTTAACGTGAGCCTACTAGACTACATCTAGCCTACATATTAAACTTCAATTGTCTCAGGCAAGTAGCACAGTATATTAATTTATGGTTAGATCAGAATCGCCGGTATAATCAATGGCCAGTACGGAGAATTAAGTCAGAACCACAAGTCCAAATCCCCATCTCCATCACTGCTTAGGAAAGGGCCAATTTAGCTAACTAGCCTACTGCAGGACAACAACACAAGCAGACCAGACACAGACACTTTTTTCTGACAATTATGTTTTGCTTTTGATGTGATTTGATTGGTGTGAAGCCAAATCCAAACTGGCATCCCTTGGGTTGATGTGCAGGACTACCCACAGTTGAGCTCAACTCAACACTAATTGGCAATAAAAAAAAATTTAGTCAAGGGAGACTAAATGCTTGCTGGCACAACTTACTAATATTGAGTTGCACCCCCTTTTGCCCTCAGAACAGCCTCAATTCATTGTGGCATGGACTCTACAATGTGTCGAAAGCGTTCCACAGGGATACTGGCCCATGTTGACTCCCAATGCTTCCCACAGTTGTGTCAAGTTGGATGACATTTAGGTGCTGGACCATTCTTGATACACAAGGTAAAACTGTTGAGCGTGAAAAACCCAGCAGCGGTGCAGTTCTTGACACTCAAACCGGTGCGCCTGACACCTACTACCATACCTCATTCAAAGGCACTTAAATATTTTGTCTTGCCCATTGTTTGTGTGTGTCGTCCTGGTCTTCACCAAGTAGCTCCTCATCAAAAGCATCTTCCTCCAGTAAGTACATGATCTCATGGTCCTCATCCTGCAGGCCTTCATCAGCGATGACTCTTTAGCACATAAGAACAGGGATCATGAATGGAAGGGAATTGTGTAGCTACCGGTTTTAACCTGTTGGCAAGGTGACAAAGTTCCGTTTTATAATCCTAAAGTTTTCACTTGCATAACAGATATATGATCATATACAGTACCAGTCAAAACTTTGGACTCCTACTCATTACAGGGTTTTTCTTTATTTGTACTATGTTCTTCATTGTCGAATAATAGTGAAGACATCAACACTATGAAATAACACATATGGAATCAACCAGCTTCACCAGGAATGCCTTTCCAACAGTCTTGAAGGAGTTCCCACATATGCTGAGCACTTGTTGGCTGCTTTTCCTTCACTCTGCACTCCAACTCATCCCAAATCATCTCAATGAATGTTTGCTGCTGTTGCCGATGTCAAGATCCATGTGATGCTTAATGGAGCTGCTGTGAAATCCTAGCCTCGTTTGCAATGTTGTCTGATGCAAAGTGTGCTGTGCAGGAGGTTCAACTGAACTTCTCTGACAGTTGACATGATTGTTCGGATGGAATACTGCTGTACTTTCTTGCTTCTGGGTGGGGCCAGCACCAAAACTAGTAGGGAATATGTAAATATTTGCAAATATATCAGATCGCCAGATGGCGGTATGTGGCGGGCCAAAATGACATCCCACCTGAGCAGGCTGAAATTACAGGCTTTTTATTTCAAACCGTTCTTACACAAAAAGGGCAATTATCATAATTTCCACTCACAATTCTGTGTTATTTCGACCTCGTGGAAATATCATCAGAAACGTTTTAACTGCGCTGCTTCTTTAACATATGAATATTGACATTGTTTGCACTTTTATAATTATATACCTGGTACTATGGTTGATATAGTTATTGTTGGATTTATGCTATTTGTCATTATTATTGCAACAATGCATGATGGATAATTTTCTCAGTTTCACATTTCTTGGCTACTTGTGGCGGGTTCTATTTTCTTGCAGATCAGAAATCAAATCAAATCAAATGTTATTTGTCACATACACATGGTTAGCAGATGTTAATGCGAGTGTAGCGAAATGCTTGTGCTTCTAGTTCCGACAGTGCAGTAATAACCAACAAGTAATCTAACTAACAATTCCAAAACTACTGTCTTATACACAGTGTAAGGGGATAAAGAATATGTACATAAGGATATATGAATGAGTGATGGTACAGAGCAGCATAGGCAAGATACAGTAGATGGTATCGAGTACAGTATATACATATGAGATGAGTATGTAAACAAAGTGGCATAGTTAAAGTGGCTAGTGATACATGTATTACATAAGGATGCAGTCGATGATATAGAGTACAGTATATACGTATGCATATGAGATGAATAATGTAGGGTAAGTAACATTATATAGGGTAGCATTGTTTAAAGTGGCTAGTGATATATTTACATCATTTCCCATCAATTCCCATTATTAAAGTGGCTGGAGTTGAGTCAGTGTCAGTGTCAGTGTGTTGGCAGCAGCCACTCAATGTTAGTGGTGGCTGTTTAACAGTCTGATGGCCTTGAGATAGAAGCTGTTTTTCAGTCTCTCGGTCCCAGCTTTGTTGCACCTGTACTGACCTCGCCTTCTGGATGATAGCGGGGTGAACAGGCAGTGGCTCAGGTGGTTGATGTCCTTGATGATCTTTATGGCCTTCCTGTAACATCGGGTGGTGTAGGTGTCCTGGAGGGCAGGTAGTTTGCCCCCGGTGATGCATTGTGCAGACCTCACTACCCTCTGGTAGTGAGGTCTGCAACTCAATGCATCGTTTTAAATTGATTTGTGAAACAGATAGTGACCACATTGATACGGAATTAAGGCCATAGATTCTCTTATGGTTGTGATGCAAAACTAAGTATTTTGTTCCTGTTTTAGAGATACAATGGCCTGATGTCAATGCTAAAGGGGCACTGTAGTCAAAAATGAGATTTCCCTGTTTTCTTTCATGATATTTCTACACTATGAGGTCAAAATAACAAATTGTGAAAATGATGATAATGCCCTTTTAGTGTAAGAGCTTTTTGGAGAGAGAGAGAAACACCTGGATTTTCAGCCTGTTCTGGTGGGATGGAGTTTTCGGCAGACAGCATGACATCACAATCTGATCTGATTATTCTGACCAATGACCAGTCATCTTTTATTTGCATATGTATCCTCCT
This sequence comes from Oncorhynchus tshawytscha, assembly GCF_018296145.1. Lineage (NCBI taxonomy): Eukaryota > Metazoa > Chordata > Actinopteri > Salmoniformes > Salmonidae > Oncorhynchus > Oncorhynchus tshawytscha. The sequence continues at coordinate 39,127,981 of NC_056438.1, forward strand.
ACTTTGAAGGGGTAAGCGGCGTAGGCTCTAGACTAGAGTCTGGACGATCCTATCTGGCAGTCAGGGCTAACTAAATATATGAACATGCTCAGCCTGATCGTGTGTGCATTTCAATGGCAAAAGGAGGCTCAGTGAAATAAATTATAAATTATTTAGTTTTTTTCAAAAATAAACATAAAGTGATTTATTAGACAGACAGTGATGATTTAAAAAATAAATCAAAGATAAAAATACTTTGATAAAATTAGAAAGACTTGCATGGAGGCTGGTAAGCTATCACAATTAAAGCATGTTAATTTAAATTCATGACCGTTGCAATGTAATTAAAAAACACTGAACTGCAAATAATATAGCTTGGCTCATTTCAAACTACACATTGTTAATTTAACCACTATGACGACAGCTTCTATTCAATAGTGAATTATTGTGCATAGAGATTATTAGAAGATATATATATACAAGATCAAAATAAAATGTTTATATAAAATCTATGAATATGGTGTGTTTTGTTTCTGTCTTTCAACACTTTAAAGACATGCTCCATAACTTTGGCTACTACTAAGTACTCTTTAACCTACTGCTTTGGGGGGTATGTGTCAATGTGTAGTTCATACATGCATGATCTATGAACAGAATTACTGCTTTACCTCCCTAGTTCAAAGCTAATGTTTTTCTAAAAGCTGTGCTGTGCCATTTTCCCTACATTTTCCCCCACTGGGACCAGCATCTAGCAATTCAAGTTATCCAATGAGCTTCAGCCCCTCGCCATTTGAGTGACGGCTAGTAAGATGCACACACAGCAGGGTGCGAGAGCAATGACATGGTGCCCATATCTGCACATATGTGATGTAGTACACGCCTGTGAGTGCTGCTTTCAGAACTACTGGGTAAAAAGTATACCACATTACCAGAGAAACTCTTTAATACCGGAGTACGATTACAACACAACTTGGACTACTTGAGGTTTGATAGGTGTTATAATGTATTATAAAGTGTCATAAGGCATTATAAATGCACTTAAGGGTTTATATGTGTGTTACCAAATATTTGTTTCAATACTATGCCTTATGGAAGGAATAGGATTTCCTCTTGCTCACAATTAAAACGTTAAAGTTTTATCTAAAGTTAAAAACATGCAAATTATGCCACCCCATTCCCCATTTAGTGCACTACTTTTGACCACAGTCCATATGTGGGCAATTGCACCCAAAACATTGTGTGTGTGTATTATGGTACAGGTTCATTGGGACCTGCATATACCATATATGTGCTCAGGCTTGCTCTCGTTAGACAAAACGGATTAATGTCAATATGGGACAAAAAGTTCAAGGTAAAGGTCTATCTATTTATGTTGTCATGTTTCTCAGGTCAGGAATTTGCCCTTTGCACAAACATGCAGAATATTTATTTTCATTATACAGGTAGGTAAAAAAGCCATTTTTATACACTAAGTCCTCATTTCGATTCACTAACCTCAACATGACCTCATGAGTAATTAAAGAATGAAGAGAAATAAAACATATTACTTTCTTGAATTACCAGTCTTGACAATGGTCTAACTTTTAACTACCACGCTTTTCTCAAATTGCCAAATCCTAACATGTAGGGTTATTTTTATTTCGTCATTTATTGAATACCAGAGAGACAATAGTCTTACTTTTAACTTCTTCACGTGAATTGCTTCATCGTTAGTTCTCACTTTACTACAATCTCACTTTTATTATACCATCTTTCCTCACAAATTACCTTGCCATTTGGAGAACATGCTCACACTTACAGTAGACCTAAAATACTATAATATATTCTATACTAACTTACACCCATTGACTCTTGGGGATGCCAGAGGTGGAAAAATAAATGAATAAAAATACATCTTTGTATTTTAATGGGAGGGTCCTGATTTGTTATGTGGGTGCCTTAGCCCCCCCCGTTATTCAAACCATGCCTACATTAATATCTCAATTTCATGTGATGTGGGCATTAAGCTTTCTCTCTCGCCTGCAACCCATTGTTAGGTTCTGAACAAAACGAGTATGAACTCAAACGGACGACTAGAAAAGGCTCAGAACAATTTTATTCAACCTACTGGATGCTTCAGCTGCAAACACAACATTCAAGGCAGAGTCCCCTCCTTGTATGTCTAAGATAAACAATCTGTCTCTGTTGCTAGGCACAAACTGAGTCTGTTCCTCTTACTGGTATTGTCGTGGCCCAGCTTAAGTCTAGAACCTTCATGGGTGTGGGAGTGACTGTCTTTAAAGGGTCGTCAGGGTGGACCCCTGAGGTTTCTTCTCTCTTCAACTGTTGGCTTTATCTCGAGTTGAGTTCCATGTCCCTCCGGGTCCTAGTGTCACAGCCACTGGCCTGTCTTATCAGAAACTGAGACTAGACTGTTGCTCTTTACCTCCTTGCTTAGAAATATTCATATTCAAAATTAACATGTTTGAACAGACAAACTTTTTGTACTTCCAAATAAAAAGTTCCTATTGATGTGTTCTGACTCCTAAACTTGAAATAGTGTTAATCATCAGGTATCCTATGGAAATGAGGAGTGACATAGTCAGGTTTCTACATCAGAAGTTAATGGGTATCTGTAGGAGGAATGTATATGGTTGAGGCAATTAAGTTTGGAATGTGCTGAGTAAAGGTAAGCAATCACATGTTTGCAGTCACTTATAAGGGTGGAGAGCTGTGGATTAGTGAGTAATGGGGCCCAGGTCACATTAAGGGAGAAGGAACAGTTTATTACCCGGTTTATTAACTTCCTGCCTAGCAACAGAGATGGAATGTTTAGAGGAAAGGAGGAGACTTCACCCAAATTGGAGTATAAATACTGGTGCTGGTGGAAACATGTTTTTGTATGTTCAGCTGTCAGACCCTTTGGGTGAATAAACTTGGTTTGAGCTTTACTAGTCGTCCGTGAGTTTCGACTTGATTTATTTAGATCCTAACACTATTCACCCTTCACTGACCCCTAACATATACATGTATTATACATGTAACATAATCAGTAGGTTCTAATATAGGAAGAGGTATATTTCAGGTTAGCACCCAACATCATGGTCCTGATCTGTTCCACACAGCACCGGTGGAAGAAACAACACCTGAGAGAAAAAGAGACACACATAGAGACAGATGAAAAGAGAGGGAGGGGGAGTGAGAGAGAAATGGAGAGGACGAAAGAGGGGGGGAGAAAGAAGGGAGAGTGAGGGAGTGTCAAAGAAAGTGATGGAAGAGATGGGAGGAATACCTAATATTTTCCATTTTATGGATGTGTCAATCTGATTTTAACCTCCGCTTTCAGTTACAAAACCAGTTTTGATTTGTCCTGACTGAATGGTTGCTATTTGACTTATGACCTCATGTCTCATGACTGACCTGTCGAGCTGGTTCAGTGGTTGCCCTTTGCCTTCCTGGCCTCAGTAGCAGCCATACATCTCAAACTCATGTGGACAGCAGTCAGTCAGACAGTGCAGCATCTGGCCCAGAGCAGGCACCTGCCGGCTGGCTCACCTGTCACTGCCTTACTGAAGGAGTGACTGTATTCTACAGAGAGGGAGACCGAGACCAAGAGAGAGAGAGCAAAAGATGAGGAGAGAGACGGAGACAGAGCGGAGGACGGGGAGAGACTGGGTGACAGACGGGGAGAGAATGGAGAAAACCCATTAAAAACTCTGAGCATTCTTTTGTTGCCATCCTACATTGATGCACTACCCATAAAACATATTTAGAACTTACACTACATGACCAAAAGTATGTGGACACCTGCTCGTCTCACATCTCATTCCAAAATCATGGGCATTAATATTGAGTTGGTCCCCCCTTTGCTGCTGTAACAGCCTACACTCTTCTGGGATGTTGGCACATTGCTGTGGGGACTTCCAATTCATCCCGAAGCTGTTCGGTGGGGTTGAGGTCAGGGCTCTGTGCAGGCCAGTCAAGTTCTTCCAGACCGATCTCGACAAACCATTTCTGTATGGACCTTGCTTCGTGCACGGGGGCATTGTCATGCTGAAACAGGAAAGGGGCTTCCCCAAATAATGTTGGAAGCACGGAATCGTGTAGAATGTCATTGTGTTCTGTAGCATTAAGATTTCCCTTCACTGGAATTAAGGGGCCTACTGGTAACCATGAAAAACAGCCCCAGCCCATTATTCCTCCTCCACCAAACTTTACATAGTTGGCACTATGCATTTGGGCAGGTAGCATTCTCCTGGCATCCACCAAACCCAGATTTGTCCGTCGGACTGCCAGATTGTGAAGAGGGATTCATCACTCCAGAGAATGCGTTTCCACTGCTCCAGAGTCCAATGGCGGCAAGCTTTACAACACTCCATCCGACTCTTTTCATTGCGCATGGTGATCTTAGGCTTGTGTGCGGCTGCTCGGCCATGGAAACCATTTTATGAAGCTCCTGACGAACAATTCTTGTGCTGACAGAGGCAGTTTGGAACTCGGTAGTGAGTGTTACAACCAAGGACAAACAAGTTTTACGCGCTACGTGCTTCAGCACTCTGCGTTCGCATTCTTTGAGTTTGTGTGGTCTACCATTTCCCGGCTGAGCCATTGTTGCTCCTAAATGTTTCCACTTCACAATAACAGCACTTACAATTGACCGGGGCAGCTCTAGCAGGGCAGAAATTTGACAAACTGACCTGTGGCATCCAATGACAGTGCCACATTGAAAGTCACTGAGCTCTTTAGTAAGGCCACTCTACTGACAATGTTAACTATGGAGATTGCATGACTGTGTTCTCAATATATACACCTGTCAGCAACGAGTGTGGCTGAAATAGCAGAATCCACTCATTTGAAGGGGTGTCCACATACTTTAGTGTATATATAGAGTATATTATTCAGAGACATAAAATATAGTCAAATACTGCTAATGGTAATTCCATATTATTCAAATAAAACTCATGTGGCAAACTTGAAGGAAAGGCCTTCTGATAGAGCAGCATCTGGTTTAAAAATAAATATGGACCTCCCACTTTGACTGCCAGGCTACAGCTGGAGAACCATGAGCCCACAGACTCCAGGAGACCAGGCAAAGAACGACACCACCCTGCGCTGCCCCAGACCATGTGATAGGACATAACAGGGAAACAATGCAAAGGAAGGCTGGGATTCTATCATTAAAGATAGTATTTTTTCCCCTCAGTGCACTTTCAAAAGTGAATCAGACTACCTGTTTTGCCATTTCTAAATCGAGTGTAATGTCCATCCATCCAGGACACGATGCGTCACAAATCAAACGCACTCCTGAAACGGCAGTGCGGGAAAAAAACTATTTGCGTTCTCACCTGTTAATAATGCAGCGCAGGGTAATACTAGCGCAGACCTGGGTTGAAATACTGAAATACATGTGAAATACTTAACCTGTGCTTGAATGAGCTGTTGCAATGGAACAAATTGAAAAGTCCCAAAAGTGAAAACTTTGCCCACCTTGCTCTCCAGGCATACTAAAGCAAATGCTATCAGAAAGTATTGAAATATTTAAAATAGTATTTGAACCCAGGTCTTATATAGAATAGTGTTGGTTAATAAATCAGCAGTGCAGCAATACTAACAGCTATGTCGTCAGATGTAAACCACTAAAAATGAGCCCATTAAGTATGCTGGACGTTGACATCTGCACGTACAGTACCAGTCAAAAGTTTGGACACATACTCAGTAAAGGGTTTTCCTTTATTTTTACTGTTTTCCACATTGTAGAATAATATTGAAGACATCAAAAATATGAAATAACACATATGGAATCATGTAGTAACCAAAAAAGTGTTAAACATATCCAAATATATTTTAGATTTTAGATTCTTCAAAGTAGCCACCCTTTGTCTTGATGATAGCTTTGCGCACACTTGGCATTCTCTCAACCAGCTTCATCTTGGAATGCTTTTCCAACAGTCTTGAAGTTCCCACATATGCTGAGCACTTATTGGCTGCTTTTCCTACACTCTGCAGTCCAACTCATCCCAAACCATCTCAGGTCATCTGATGCAGCACTCAATCACTCTCCTTGATCAAATAGCTCTTACAATAAAACATGTAAAATAGCCCTACACAGCCTGGAGGTGTGTTTGGTCATTGTCCTGTTGAAAAACAAATGATAGTGCCACTAAGCGCAAATCAAATCAAATCAAAATGTATTTGTCACATGTGCCAAAAACAACAGCTGTAGACCTTACAGTGAAATGATGCTTACTTACAAGCCCTTAACCAGTTTTAAGAAAAGCCCCCCAAAAAGTAAGAGATAAGAATAATAAATAATTAAAGAGCAGAAGTAAAATAACAATAGCGGGGATATATACAGGGCTATTGGTAGAGTCAAAGTGCATGTGCACCGGTGTCGAGGTAATTGAGGTAATATGTACATGTAGGTAGAGTTATTAAAGTGACTTATGCATAGATAATATCAGAGAATTGCAGCAGAGTAGAAGGGGGGGCAATGCAAATAGTCTGGGAAGCCATTTGATTAGATGTTCAGGAGTCTTATGGCTTTGGGGTAGAGCTGTTTCGAAGCCTCTTGGGCCTAGACTTGGCACTCCGGGAACCGCTTGCAGTGCGGTAGCAGAGAGAATAGTCTATGAGTAGGGTGGCTGGAGTCTTTGACAATTTTTAGGGCCTTCCTCTGACACCGCCTGGTGTAGAGGTCCTGGATGGCAGGAAGCTTGGCCCCAGTGATGTACTGGGCCATACTCACTACCCTCTGTAGTGCCTTGCGGTCGGAGGCTGAGCATTTTCCATACCGGGCAGTGATGTAACCCGTCAGAATGCTCTCGGTGGTGCAGTTCTAACCAGATGGGATGGTGTAAATGCGGTGGTAGCCATGCTGGTAAAGTGTGTCTTGAATTCTAAATACATCACTGACAGTATCACCAGCAAAGCACCATCACACCTCCTCTTGCTTGCTTCACGGTGGGAACCACACATGCGGAGATCCGTTCACCTACTCTGCATCTCACAAAGACACAGCAGTTGGATCCAAACATCAGACCAAAAGACAGATTTCCACCGGTAATGTCCATTAATCATGTTTATTGGCCCAAGCAAGTCTCTTCTTCATATTGGTATTCTTTAGTAGTGTTTTTGTATTGCAGCAATTTGACCAAGAAAACTGATTCACGCACTCCTGAACAGTTGATGTTGAGATGTCTGTTACTTGAACTCTGTGAAGCATTTATTTGGGCTGAAATTTCTGAGGCTGGTAACTCTAATGAACTTATCCTCTGCAGCAGGGGTAACGCTGGGTCTTCCTTTCCTGTGGCGGTCCTCATGAGACCCAGTTGCATCAGAGCACTTGGTGGGTTTTGCAACTGCACTTGAAGAAACTTTCAGTTCTTGAAATGTTCCAGATTGACTGACCTTCATGTCTTAAAGTAATGATGGACTTTCATTTCTCTTTGCTTATTTGAGCTGTTCTTGTCATAAATTGGACTTCATCTTTTACCAAATAGGGCTATCTTCTGTATACCACCCCTCACAACACAACTGATTGCCTCAAACACATTAAGAAGGAAAGAAATTCAAGAAATGTACTTTTAACAAGGCACACCTGTTAATTGAGATGCATTCCAGGTGACTACCTCATGAAGCTGGTTGAGAGAATGTCAAGAGTGTGCAAAGCTGTCATCAAGGCAAAGGGTGGCTACATTGAAGAATCTCAATTAAAAAATATATTTTTTAACACTTTTTTAGTTACTATATCATTCCATATATGTTAGTTTTAATGTCTTCAATATTATTCTACAATGTAAGAAAGTAGTAAAAAATAAAGAAACTCGTTTAGCCGACTCTGAGAAACATGGGATATTACAGTTGTTTCAGCTCCCATGGGATTGTCTCGAACAGAGCTCATCCAGTTTGTTCTCCAGTGATTGCATGCTTCTCTTTCGCCACTGCTTCCTCTTTCGAGTCCCGGGGATTAAGGCCTGGTCCAGAGTAAGCAAAACATCCAGAGCTGCAGACTCATTGAAGTAGAAATGTTTGTTCAAATTGAAGTTAGTCATTGTTGTTCTGATGTCCGGAAGCTGTTAGGAAAAGCTGTTTGGTCATAGGAAGCTGCTTGGTCAAATGATTGCGGAGACATTATGTATTAAAAAATTTAACATCAGCATAAAAATTGCACACAAAATAGATCAGGAGCCCTTTAGATGACTGCTATCCACTGCAGGGCTATCTTCATCATCATATTCTCAGTTTCTCATATTCTTATGTCCTTGATAAGTCTACCAATGACTCCATGTTTGTGTCTCCTGCCCAACCAGTATGTCCACTCTATGAAGCAGAGTTCCCTCTTTGACCTCTATGGGATCGGTGCCCCCACCTCGAGATGGTTGAGCGAATGTGCGCTAATGTGATTATCATGAGGTTGTAAGTAACAAGAAATTTTCCTAAGACATGGACATATCTGATATTGGAAGAAAGCTTAAATTCTTGTTAATCGAACTGCGCTGTCCAATTCACAGTAGTTTTTACAGTGAAATAATACCATGCTATTGTTTGAGGAGAGTGTACAGTTATGAACTTTAAAATGTATTAATAAACCAATTAGGCACATTTGGGCAGTCTTGATACAACATTTTGAAAAGAAGTGCAATGCAATTGGATCAGTCTAAAACTTTGCACATATACTACTGCCATCTAGGGGCCAAAATATAAATTGTGCCAATATTCCAAAGTCATATATTTGCCTTTCTCTTGCATTTCAAAGATGGATAAAAAAACGTGTTATCTTTTACCAGATCTAATGTGTTATATCCCCCTAATTAATTTCACATTTCCACAAACTTCAAAGTGTTGCTTTTCAAATGGTATCAAGAATATGCATATCCTTGCTTCAGGGCCTGAGTTACAGGCAGTTAGATTTGGGTATGTCATTAAGTACTTTACACCACTGGATGCTGCACATGTTTCTTGATGATAGTGCTCAAATATTAGCAGGCATTTCTGGGGGTACAAAAGTATCTATATCCACAGTAAAACGAGTAATCGACATAACCTGAATGGCCGCTCAACAAGGAAGAGGCCACTGCTGCGAAACCGCCATAAAAAAGTCAGACAACGGTTTGCAACTGCACATGGGGACAAAGATAGTACTTTTTGGAGAAATGTCCTCTGGTCTGATTGAAACCAAAATATAACTGTTTGGCCATAATGAGGAAAAAAGGGGAACGCTTACAAGCTGAAGAACACCATTCCAACTGTAGGGGTGGCAGCATCATGTTGTGGGGTGCTTTGCTGCAGGAGGGACTGGTGCACTTCACAAAATAGATGGCATCATGAGTCAGGAAATGATGTGGATATATATGTGGATATATTGAAGCAACATCTCAAGACATCAGTCAGGAAGTTAAAGCTTGGTCGCAAATGGGTCTTCCAAATGGACAATGACCCCAAGCAAACTTCCAAAGTTGTGCCAAAATGGCTTAAGGACAACAAAGTCAAGGTACTGGAGTGGCCATCAAAGCCCTGACCTCAATCCTATAGAAAATTTATGGGAAGAACTGAAAAAGTGTGTGCGAGCAAAGAGGCCTACAAACCTGACTCAGTTACACCAGCTTTGTCAGAAAGAATGGGCCAAAATTCACCCAACTTATTGTGGGAAGTTTGTGGAAGGTTATCTGAAACGTTTGACCCAAGTTAAACAGTTTAAAGGCAATGCTACCAAATACTAATTGAGTGTATGTACATTTCTGACACACTGGGAATGTGATGAAATAAATTAAAGCTGAAATAAATAATTCTCTCTGCTATTATTCTGACTTTTCACATTCTTAAAATAATGTGGTGATCCTAACTGACCTAAAACAGGGAACATTTACTAGGATTAAATGTCAGGAATTGTGAAAAACAGAGTTTAAATGTATTTGGCTGAGGTGTATGTAAACTTCCGACTTCAACTGTATATCCCGAGAAAGCCATGCTTCCGTGAAACAGAGTATGTTACCTGATGTCTCTCTGAAAATAAATGCTTGCCCTGATCTCGTCAACTTTGTTATCCAGGGACTGAACGTTAGCGAGTAATATACTCGGAAGCGGTGGTTGGTGTGCGCGCCTCCTATGTCTGACTAGAAGACCGTTCTGAATTCCTCTTCTTCGCAGGTGTTGTTTTGTGTCTGCTTCTGGAATCAGTTTAATTTCTCTGGGTGGTGCAAACAAAGCTTCCACTTCGGGACAGTTGTATTCCTGGTCGTAGTGCTGGTGAGTTACCGCCGCTCTGTCATCCAATAGTTCTTCACGGCTGTATGTAATAGCACATAACATTTTCTGGGCTTACAATGAAAGAAATAATACAGAAAAAAATAGATATTGCAAAGTTTCATAACTAGAAGCGAGGCAGCCCTCTCTGTCAGCGCCATCTTCATATAGAAGCATGAGAAAGGAATGTACACAACACAATGACTAGTGGGACAGAGACAGTTAATGGTTTGAAGAACAATTAAAATTATTTCGTCAGACAGCTCTGCAGCATACTTAGGCAGGCTAGCTAAATAGGATGATTAAAGACAATTTAGTATGGGGAGCACATAGCATTAGATGGCCTGGCTGGTTGACTGGTGCGGCCTGAGCAGAGATGAGGTGATTTCCTTAAGGAATTAAAAATGATTAAGTAATCAAATAAAAACAAATATACACAACTGAAATATTACATTTTGTCATAGTAATAACACCACAGACAAACTGAAATGGTCCAACAACACAGACAATGTGGTAAAGAAGGCACAACAGCGTTTCTTGGTCCTCAGAGCTTTTTTTATTTTTTTATGATCCAACCATTGTAATAGAAAGCTCAGGGGCTGCGTGAGGCTGTGGGTGTTTTTCAGTGAGAAGTCAGAAGGACTTCAAGAGTTAGGTCTTAGCCACTGGAATGAAAAGCAATTGTTTGTCTGGCTACAACATAACACAATTTGAATTCATATGGGGCACAGTCTCACAAGACTTAGAAACAGCATTGGGTGAGGATACGGTGGGAACATGTGGATCATTGCATTACAACCTGTAATTTAAATTGATTTTAATTTAGATTTCATGTAATGGACATACACAAAATAGTCCAAATCGGTGAAGTGAAATGAAAATAAATAACTTGTTTCAAAAACTACAAATACAAATAGAAAAGTGGTGCGTGCATGTGTATTCACCCACTTTGATTACCTTCAGAAGTCACGTAAAGCTTAAAGAAAAAAATAAGCAAACACTTTTGGTGTGCGCCAAAAGGCATGTGGGGAGACTCCCCAAACATATAGCAGAAGGTACTCTGGTCAGATGAGACTAAAATTTTGCTTTTTGGCCATCAAGGGAAACACTATCTCCGGCGCAAACCCAACACCTCTCATCACCCTGAGAACATCATCCCCACAGTGAAGCATGGTGGTGGCAGCATCATGATGTGGGGATGTTTGTCATCAGCAGGGACTGGGAAACTAGTCAGATTTGAAAGAACGATGGATGGTGCTAAATGCAGGGAAATTATTGAGGGAAACCTGTTTGTCCCAGTCTCAAATCTCTAGAAGACAAAGGTTCACCTTCCAGCCGGACAATGGCGCTAAGCATACTGCTAAAGCAACACTTGAGTGGTTTAAGGGGAAACATGTACATGTCTTGGAATGGCCTAGTCAAAGCCCAGACCTCAATCCAATTGAGAATATGTGGTATGACTTAAAATTGCTGTACATCAGTGAAACCCATCCAACTTGAAGGAGCTGGAGCAGTTTTGACTTGAAGAATGGGCAGACATCCCAGTGGCTAGATGTGCCAAGCTTATAGAGACATACCCCAAGAGCCTTAGTGCTGCAAAAGGTGGCTCTACAAAGTATTGACTTTTCAGATTTTTTTGTCTTATTTCTTGTTTGTTTCACAATAAAAAATATTTTGCATCTTCAAAGTGGTAGGCATGTTGTGTAAATCAAATGATACAAACCCCCCCATAAAATATATTTTAATTCCAGGTTGTAAGGCAAAAAAAAAAGAAAAAAATGCCAAGGGGGTGGATACTTTCGCAAGCCACTCTATGTAAATGTTAAGTTATCTATTGTTTTTGTTAATATATTTGTTTTCAATCTTTACTAATGACATGGCAATGGCTTTGTGTAAAGCCAGTGTGTCTATGTATGCGGATGACTCTGACATTATACAGTCAGCTACCACAGCAAGTGAAATCACTGCAACACTTGACAAAGAGATGCAGTTAGTTTCAGAATGGGTGGCAAAGGAATAAGTTAGCCCTAAATATTTCAAAAACTAAAATAATTGTATTTGGGACAAATCATTCACTAAACCATGAACCTTAACTAAATCTTGTAGTAAATAATGTGGAAATTGAGCAAGTTGATGTGACTAAACTGCTTGGAGTAACCCTGGATTGTAAGCTGTCATGGTCAAAAAAATGTTGATACAACAGTTGCTAGGATGTGGAGAACTCCGTCCATAAGACACACATACACATGATGAGACACACACTAAACACACGTGCACATGTATGTTTTATTGTAAATACAGTGCATTCGGAATACAGTGCATTCCATATTTTGTTACGTTATAGCCATATTCTAAAATGTATTAAATAAAAAAAATATACACACAATATCCCATAATAACAAAGCGAAAACAACATTTTTAGGACTTTTTGGAAATGTAATAAAATCCCCTTTCTTTGAGACTCGAAATTGAGATCAGGTGCATCCTGTTTCCATTCATCATCCTTGAGATGTTTCTACAACTTGATTGTAGTCCACCTGTGGTAAATTCAATTGATTGGACATGATTTGGAGAGAAACATACCTGTCGAAGGAATTGTCCGTAGAGCTCCGAGACAGGATTGTGTTGAGTGACATATCTGGGGGAAAGTTACTAAAAATGTCTGCAGAATTGAATGTCCCCAAGAACACAGTGGCCTCCATCATTCTTAAATGGAAGAATTTTGGAACCACCAAGACTCTTCCTGGAGCTGGCAGACTGGCCAAATTGAGCAATCCGGGGAGAAGGGCCTTGGTCAGGGAGGTGACCAATAACCCGATGGTCACTCTGACAGAGCTCCGGAGTTCCTCTGTGGAGATGGGAGAAACTTCCAGAAGGACAATCACCACTGTAGCGCTCCACCAATCAGGCCTTTATGGTAGAGTGGCCAGAAGGAAGCCCCTCTTCAGTAAAAGGCACACGACAGCTTGCTTGGAGTTTGTCAAAAGGCACCTAAAGTACTCTCAGACCATGAGAAACAAGATTCTCTGGTCTGATGAACTCTTTGGCCTGAATGCCAAGCATCACGTCTGGAGGTAACCATCCCTACAGTGAAGCACGGTGGTGGCAGCATCATGCTGTGGGGATATTTATCAGCGGCAGGGACTGGGAGACTAGTCAGGATCGAGGGAAAGATGAACAGAACAAAGTACAGAGAGGTTTGATGAAAACCTGCTCCAGAGAACTCAGGACTCAGGCAATGGTTCACCTTCCAACAGGACAATTACCCTAAGCACACAGCCAAGAGAACGCAGAAGTGGCTTCGGGACAAGTCTCTGAATGTCATTGAGTGGCCCAGCCAGAGCCTGTACTTGAACCCGATCGAACATCTCTGGAGAGACCTGAAAATATCTGACAGAGCTTGAGAGGATCTGCAGAGAAGAATGGGAGAAACTCCCCAAATACAGATGCGCCAAACTTGTAGCGTCATACCCAAGAAGACTCGCGGCTGTAATCGCTGCCAAAGTTGCTTCAATAAAATAAGGTGTCCGAATACTTAAGTAAATATATACAGTATATTTTTTATATTTAATAACATTTCTAAAAAACAGTGTTTGCTTTGTCATTATAGGGTATTTTGTGTAGATCGATGATGTTATTTTAGAATAAGGCTGTAACATAACAACATAACAATCTGATGTTTGGACTGTTTGGTTCATGAAATAATATAAATAAATTCTAAAAATAAATCAAATTTTTATGAAACCTTATCTTGTGAATACTACATATTTAGACAATAGGGATTTGTTTCAATGTGCTATTTAAAAAATAATATAAATATTGTACATTCTCTGACGTGATTTATGTTTTGAAATGCAGGCAATATAAATTAATTATTGGAAATTCAACACTGTGTCTTGATTGTGTGTTTATGAAAGGGTCGGGATGGTAGAGAAGGCAAAAATATGCAAGCAAAATTGAAATTAGGATGATACTGAAAATAACCCAAGGATTACCTTTAAAATTACCCAGCTGCTGTGTCAATACCCCTACCCAATGTGCTGGGTTTATGTCACAACCCAACAAACTGGGCACAATACCAGAGCACAAACTTCTTTCTTTTTTAAAGTAGATGGAACCTTGCTGCATTACAGAAATAAAAATGAATGGTCACATCCCTATCAGTCTTGTTTTACACAGGTCAGTGAAAGACGCATGCCTGCTTCCCATTTATAAAAACATATATATACAGTGCCTTGCGAAAGTATTCGGCCCCCTTGAACTTTGCGACCTTTTGCCACATTTCAGGCTTCAAACATAAAGATCTCTCGATGTGCAAAACTGATAGAGACATACCCCAAGCGACTTACAGCTGTAATCGCAGCAAAAGGTGACGCTACAAAGTATTAACTTAAGGGGGCTGAATAATTTTGCACGCCCAATTTTTCAGTTTTTGATTTGTTAAAGTTTGAAATATCCAATAAATGTCGTTCCACTTCATGATTGTGTCCCACTTGTTGTTGATTCTTCACAAAAAAATACAGTTTTATATCTTTATGTTTGAAGCCTGAAATGTGGCAAAAGGTTGCAAAGTTCAAGGGGGCCGAATACTTTCGCAAGGCACTGTATCATAACCTTAACCTTATTAATTTTATCAGGGAGTAATACTGAGACCAAGGTCTCTTTTGCAGTTAAGCCCTGACTTACATAAATTACAGAAAATACACACATCAATACAAAATGCAAGCAGAAATATAAACACGGTCATAAAACACAAAAGCATTCATCAGTAATAAGGTCCTCAATCAGTATGAAGGAGGAAATGTTGTTTACCTTTTGAGCAGATCAAAGTTGTAATGCGTCCTTGACACCAGCTCAGCGTTCAACACCATAGTGCACTAAAAGCTCATCATTAAGCTAAGGACCCTGGGTTTAAACACCTCCCTCTGCAACTGGATCATGGACATCTTGATGGGCCGCCCCCAGGGTAGGTAACAATACATCCGTCACGTATCCTCAACACAGGGGCCCCTCAGGGGTGCGTGCTCAGTCCCCTCCTGTACTCCCTGTTCACTCATGACTGCACGGCCAGGCAAGACTCCAACACCATCATTAAGTTTGCTGATGACACAACAGTGGTAGGCCTGATCACCAACAACGATGAATCAGCCTATAGGGAGGAGTTCAGAGACCTGACCATGTGGTGCATGGACAACAACCCCTCCCTCAACATGATCAAGACAAAGGAGATGATCGTGGACTACAGGAAAAGGCCGGCCGAACAGACCCCTATTAACATCGACGGGGCTGTAGTGGAGTGGGTCAAACAGTTTCAAGTTCCACCAAAACATTTGTGAACAATTAATCAAATGGCCACCCGACTATTACGTTGACACGTATTACGTTGATTACGTATTACGTTTTTACACTGCTGCTATTCGCTGTTTATTATCTATGCATAGTCACTTCACCCCTACCTACATGTACAAAATAATTTGACTAACCTGTACCCCTGCACATTAACTCGTTACCGGTACTCCCTGTATATAGCCTCGTTATTTTTATTGAGGTACTTTTTATTTGTATTTTACTATTTTTACTTTGGTTTATTTAGTAAATATTTTCTTAACTCTTTCTTGAACTCCATTGTTGGTTAAGGGCTTGTAAGTAAGCATTTCACTGTAAGGTCTACATCTGTTGTATTTTGGAGCATGTGACAAATAACATTTGACTTGAACAGCAGCAACCACAACCAGGGCAAATAACTGTAAACGGTATGTATTTTTTCATCTGACCTCGAAAAAAACACTGAACATGTCACAAACCCCATTATAAAATGGTTTGTTTAGATCCTGCATGCCGATTGGTTGATAGCAGGGAGTTATTCACAACAATCCCCAGGTTATTCCTGTAAACAGTTCTATTTGAATTATCAATATGCATCCACTGTCCCACAGGCCAGCCAGGCTATTCATAAACCCAGCGTTGGACTAGTAAGCGGAAGGTTGCAAGTTCAAACCCCCGAGCTGACAAGGTACAAATCTGTCGTTCTGCCCCTGAACAGGCAGTTAACCCACTGTTCCTAGGCCGTCACTGACTTGCCTAGTAAAATAAAGGTAAAATAAATAAAATAAAAATGTGCAGGTGTGTGCGGTCTCCGCCATGCTATAGAGATTGAACATGTCCAGATGAGACTGGCAGCTTCTCTGAGCCAGGCAAATTTCATTTATCAGGATCCGTATAATGGAGGAAATGGAAATAGGATTTGCAATTATCAAATTAGCAAGCTTATGTTTTGGGTTCTCATGGAGTGTGACAGTTTAACTAAGCTCATGAGGCTTTTATATTTTTGGGGCAGCAGGTGGTTAGTCACATGACTTGGACTCAAGTCACAAATATGATGACTTGCAACTTGACTTGGACTTGAGCCTATGACTCGACCTGACTTGATACCCTCCCCAATCCCAAATATTAAAAATGATGCTATTTAAAAAAGTGTCAACTCTTCATTTAACGGATTACAGTTTGAATCGGACAGCAGCCAATCAAATTGTGCCAGCTGAGAAAAAGTTGTGCGTGGCAGTGCAGAGGAACATGGGCAGGTGAATTCAGATGGAGCCCTTGGAAAGATGATACCCCAAATAATTATTTTAGAATATAAAGATGATGCTGTATCAATAAAAAACGGATTGCAACTTGCAAAACATGCGGGAAGAAAATTACAGACGGAGGCGCAACAATTGCCAACTTTGTTCGACATTTGAAGCTGCACAAAGAACGGTAAGTCGTGGCTAATATAGCCGACAGCTATCCATCACACGAGGTTGTGTGTAACTTGTTTGTTTCATGGGTTTCTTCTTGCTGGCTTGTGATGTCTGGAGCCTGTATTGTTATGTGCTCACTGCTTGTGATGTCTGTAGCCTGTATTGTTTTGTGCGCTCCTCACTGCTTGCCTAGATTAGGTTTGCAGATTGACTCGCCACCACGCTGTTTGGAGCTGGAAAAGATCAAATGAGCACATTTGTGGCAGAGTGCCTCCTAGAATGGTTGTGTACTCTTCCTAACCTGCTGATTACGGCGAGTGCTTGAACCTGTGTTTATGCTTCACACAAATCCCACCATTCCCCTCTCGGCTGTCCTCCACAGTTTTGAGCTTTCTCCGTTGATAATGAAGAAAGGCGGCTTATTTCATCTGAGGCGCCGCATTTAAATAGTTTTCCAGATAGAAATGAAACATATAGATCCACACTCAATTCTACACGACAAAGGCTGTTGTAGGTGATGTATTTCTATGTGAGTTGCCATGTTGGATGACCAGCAGATACTCTGCTGCTTAATTCATCTCCCGGAGAGCAACCACCCCATACGACCCGACCCAGCCTACCACACGTCTCCCGCTGGGGTTCTTTCTCATGGCTACACATGTATTTCCATGGAAATATGTTTATTTGGAAAGTAATAAATATATAGATATTTTTATACGCATTCATTTGCGTAAATGTAATTAACTATTACTCGTTAAAAATATGAAATGGTATTACATTTGGTGAAGAGCACGTTGTAACTTGTTTAGTTCTCGAAAATCAAAGTTTAGGACTTGAGACTGTAAAACAATGACTTGGACTGTGAGTAAGCACAACTGCACATGTCCATTGTGGGAAATGGATAACACAATCTGTAGGACTAAATATTTCCAATCATAATAAAATGGAGCATACATATAAAATAAACAAGTAATCACAATATATTTACATACTAATCAAAATCAAATGTGTGTGAGAGTGTATACGTTTTATTTTCTCTAGTTAGCCACCCATCTCTGCTTTGTCAGTCTCGATAGGCC
Source organism: Oncorhynchus tshawytscha (assembly GCF_018296145.1). Lineage (NCBI taxonomy): Eukaryota > Metazoa > Chordata > Actinopteri > Salmoniformes > Salmonidae > Oncorhynchus > Oncorhynchus tshawytscha. The sequence continues at coordinate 39,146,003 of NC_056438.1, forward strand.
CAGTGTATTTCCCTTCTGGGTGAGGCTGTCGGGCAGTGGTGGAGTGCATGGCAGATCTGAAAGTGAGATGCATAAAGTGACAGTAAATAAACAGCTCAACAACATGTCTGTGTGTACATCTGTTGGTGTGGGTGGGCATATGCAATATTAGTCTGAATTACCTGTATCCATCTGGGTATTCCTCACCGTGGCCAGTGTAGTAAGAACTGGTGCAGCCGGTAAATTAAATACCACAGCAGAGGACTAGTGACTGCAGCTGAAAACCTGGTGGCAGATCTAAAAGAGAAGCACAATTTTCTTAACTGGCAATCTTACAACTAAACAGACTGAATGAGTGTAAGGCCTAGATTCAAACAGATCAAGCGTTAACCGGCGATAGCCGACACCCGCATAGCTGATGTTTTGGCCGTGTCTGAGGTGTAACTGCATTGTATCTGTCAAATCAGTAAGCAGCAGCTCTTGATCATTGTCACAAAACCACATCCGTCCTACTTGCGTTACAAGTTCAGAACTAGAAACTGTAGGTTATATAGAAATTATGACACTCAAATTCAAAATCATTCAACAAAATAATCTGGATTTCTATCTGCCTAATTGAGGTGTAGATTACATCTCAAATTCCAGTGTTCTTGTAAACAGGGCTGCATGAGATTTCTGTTAATGCGATGTCCAATTTAGGTATAATGCAAGGAGCCGCTTGTGAATTTGACAGCTCTAACACCTCAGACACCGCCAAAACAACCGCTATGTGGATGTCGGCTAAAGCAGATGTGATTAAATAGCGCCCCAAGTGAGGGAGAGTGTGCATATGTGTATACATGCATGTGATAATTACCTGTATCACCTTTCATGGCCAGTTTAGCAGTTGCAGGGCACACGACTCCAGCTGTGAAGACTGTGGTTGAGCTAAAAGTGAGAGGGACAATTTTCTTAAGTTAAAATAATTATTACAACAAAACTGAGTAAGTGATTGAGTGTGTGTGTGATACTTACCTGTATCACATCACACTGCTTCAGGTCTACAAGCCTCTGGAAGTTCCAGCGTGCCACTCCAGGCATTGAACAGCTTGGTGGAAACACTTACCTGTCACCCACCGAGCCTGGTTGGCAGAGCTGAAAGATAGGCACAATATAATTTTGAATGAATTCTGGCTGTCCCCAGTCCACCTGGTCATGCTGCTGCTCCAGTTTCAATGGTTCTGCCTGCGGTTGGGGAACCCTGACAAGTTCACCGGACGTGCTACCTTGACCCGGACCTGCTGTTTTCGACTCTCTACCCGCTGTCTCAACCTCTGAATTGTCGGCTATGAAAAGCCATCTGACATTTACTTCTGAGGTGCTGACCTGTTGCACCCACTGATTATTATTTGACCCCGCTGGTATTCTATGAACATTTGAACATCTTGAAGAACAATCTGGCCTTAAATGGCCATGTATTCTCCTCACCTGGCACACCCAGAAGAGGACTGGCCACCCCTCAAAGCCTGGTTCCTCTCTAGGTTTCTGCCTTTCTAGGGAGCTTTTCCTAGCCACCATGCTTCTACACCTGCATTGCTTGCTGTTTGGGGTTTTAGGCTGGGTTTCTGTACAGCACTTTGTGACATCTGCTGATGTAAAAGGGCTTTATAAATACATTTGATTGATTGGACTCACGGTCTTTATTTTAACTAGGCAAGTCAGTTAAGAACTCTTATTTACAAGGATGGCCTACCCCGGCAAACCCGTGCCAATTTTGCACCGCCCTATCGGACTCCCAAACAGCTGGATGTGATACAGCCTGGATTCGAACCAAGAACTGTAGTGACACCTCTTGCACTGAGATGCAGTGCCCTAGACCGCTACGCCACTCAGGAGCCCAATCTTACCTTGTCTTTAATGAAGACTGACGTCACTCTACTTGTTTTTCTATAAGCATATTGACGAAGAGATGCGGACTGGTGGACATTCATTATTAGCTAGCTGTTAGTTTCATGAGAAGGGAATTGACGGCACTCTGTTGTAACATTGAAGACCTCACTGACCATCAATTTGTTATGCAGCAACACTGGACAACAAAGTCAGACATGAGAAAAAGTCCAGAATGAGTTCTACCTTCTCCGCATAAACTTAACAGGCAACTTAAGAATTTATTTGGCGACTGAGATGAGTAAAGGAAGCATCATTCAGTGGATGTACATAGAGTGTACAAGACACCCTTGTAAACTTAGAACAGCCTCAATTTGTCAGGCATGGACTGTATAAGGTGTTGAAAGCATTCCACAGGGATGCTGGCCCATGTTGGCTCCAATGCTTCCCACAGTTGTGTCAAGTTGGCTGGACTTCCTTTGGGTGGTGGACCATTCTTGATACACACAGGAAACTGTTGAGCATGGAAAAACCCTGCAGCGTTGCAGTTCTTGATAAACTCAAACCAGTGCGCCTGTCACCTACCATACCCGTTCAAAGGCACTTAAATATTTTGTCTTCACCATTCACCCTCTGAATAGCACACATACACAATCCATGTCTCAAGGCTTAAAAATCCTGTTGAAAAAGGGAAGTGCTACTTAGGTACACAATAGTAGGTTTTGGTAGACAGCAGGTGCTCTTTAGTAGAGGTTAATTGGGCATCAAAAAGAAAGGAGGCTCCTTCTTTAACTTGTCTCGTTCTGTCACAACCTGGCTCTTAGATGGTGACAAGCAAGGGAGTCCACACATTGGCAGTTAAGGAGTAACAAAAATACTTATTAAACCACCAACAAAGTACAAAACCACAGAGGAAAACTAACCTGTGAAGTGTGACAGTAGGCATGTAATGGAGATGCATGATGAAGGTAAACCGTGTGTAAGTGTGGAAGGGTGCACCTAATTAAAAAGCCCAACAACCATATCAAAACAGTGCTTGTGGCGAGAAAGCCAGGACTGGGCACCAGGAACTTTTATCTCCTAGTTGATCCCAAACTCAGGTGCAACTTGTCACCTTAACGACCCAAACAGCTCCACCTGTCCCCAATCTGCAACTAAAAGCACAAAATCAAGTTTAAAGGGAAATTCCACCACTTTTCAACTTCATATTATCTCCAGCACCATATGAGTGTTTACATACGGTATGTGAAAACAGCACGCTTTCACATTCATGTTCAAGGAACTACAATACAAAGCAGGCACACCTGGAATGATTAGATTAGCTATTAGCATAACTCAGGAGCTGTTAAAAAAACAGGAAGCAGGAAGTACCTGTTTGTTTTTCTATTGAACAGTATTGTCCAGCAAGGCCTGTCATGGCAGAGTTGTAGGGACTTTTGAACCATGCACTCAATGGCAGCCCGGTCACATTCACAAAACTGCTGCTGGCATTAGAAGAATCTGTGCGAATCAAAGAACATTAGTTTGATGGATTACTTATATTGTCATGACTGTCTTGTGAGGATCCAGATAGGTCAGATCAAGTTCGCAATGAATGACTTCAACCAGACCCTCAGGAGGAGAGAACTGGTGGGGTTTATAACAACTTACACCGTGTTGTAAATCAAGGACAGAACATTCAGCATCTCCCTCTCTAGTGTTCACCAGAGGAATGTGCCTTTGTTTCACAGACTTTTCCTGCTGAAACATGTTCTAAAGTGAAAACTGGAACAATATTTCTAACAGAGAAAGTGTGGAATGGTCAGAGGCGATCTAAAGAACACTAATGTAGTTTTGGTTGTTATGTTGTGATGACATTAAAAATGGTATAAAGGAAATATTGAGCTTGGAAAGTAAACCCACTACATGTACGAAGTTTCAATCCTATGTGTTGTGCATGAAATATGAAAAATTATGAAAGTGTTTTTATTAAGAGAGGGACATGATTTTAGGAGCCATAAGAGAAAGTTTTACATGTCAGCCTGATGGAACCGGCCCTCTCGAACCAAATTAATGATGGGTAACGAAATTAACAAACTCACCGCCCGGACAATCACTGGTACAGCTGATTAACTTTTTTTACCACAGTTGGTGGTGTTTCCCTTAGAGTAGGTGAAGTTCTTTGAGATGCTCACATGTTCCTATCTGCAGCTCTTAGCAGTCACGGTCTGATAGCATCATCTTCTGTGTGTATAACACTATCTGGAGAGTGGGAATAATATAAGACGTGTTTTCAACCCAATAATAGAGTTGATTTGGCCAACGATAATGTTTGTTCACTTCGTTGCTATGGTCACCGGCGGCCATTGCCTTCCATGTGAAGGGACCAGCCGCTTTGAATAGAGCAGGCGTTTTCAGAGAGCATCAAGACAACCACCCCCTCTGTTGAGTGCCTAAGTCAAAACCTCTACAATCAAGGATTGTTGATCAAACCCAGTGAGCAAAGTTGTTTGAAAATGTCTTTTCAACGTCTTTTGCTCATAAGGAAAGTATGCCCGCATGTCCCAAGATGGTTCAGGGAGGACTAATGCTCGTGAGTGACCTCCATATAACCTATTATTTGTTTAATTAAATCTCCACCTAGCCGAACTCTATGCCTTGAGAATGAGCTTAATCTTTTGACTACCTAACGGCACTTAAAACTTATTCAGGATAGGGGGCAGTATTTCCCCTTTGGATGAATTGCATGCCCATAGTGAACTGCATCAAAATCTGTCCTAAATTGCTAATATATGCATATTATTATTATTATTATTATTGGATAGAAAACACTCTGAAGCTTCTAAAACCGTTTGAATTATGTCTGTGAGTATAACAGAACTCACAGGGCAGGCAATCTTCCAAACTAGTTTTGGAATCCTGAAAGTTGGGGCAACTTTGACATCATCGCCCCCTCCCTTCCCAACAAGTTATGGATCTGGAAACACTTCCTATGTCTTCCACTAGATGTCCTCATTCAGTAGAAAGTGTAATCAAGCATTTGCTGTGAACTTTGACCTAACGGGGAGGAATTTGCTACGGTGTCACAAAAGATTCACGTGTTTGAGGGCGCATATGCGTTAGAGGGCTTTGTCTGTTCCAGTCAGCCCCAGATGAACTAGGATTGTCCGGTTGGAATGCCATTAGTTTTGTACGTTTATAACATCCTGAAGATTGATTCTGCACTTAGTTTGACCAGTTTCGTCGACCTGTAATATGTCATTTGGAAGTTTTGATGCAAAATTATCCTGGACCAGAAGTCATTTTTTGGGCATTTGAGCTGAAAGTTGTAGCAGGTGCTGCTACATGGACACTAGAATTGAACATTATGAAACAAAACAATTTATTATTGAAGTAGGACTCCTTGCAGTACATTCTGATCGAAGACCATCAAAGGTAAGGGAATATTTATGTTGTAATTTTGTATTTCTGTTGACTCCAACATAGCGGAGAAATATTGTTACGTCTGAGCGCCGTCTCAGATTATTGCATGGTAAGCTTTTTCAGTAACGTAAAAAAAAATATGACACAGCGATTGCATTAAGAACCAGTGTATCTTTTTAATTATATGTAGAACATGTATCTTTAGTCAAAGTTTATAATGAGTATTTCTGTTATCTGGCGTAGCTTTCTATAATTCCTCCGGACATTTTTGAGAATTTTCTGAACATGGCGTCAATGTAAGCCGAGATTTACGGATATAAAATGCATATTATTGAACAAAACATAAATGTACTGTGTAACATGTCATATGACTGTCATCTGATGAAGATTTTCAAGAGGTTAGTGAATGATTTTTTTTAAATCCTGCTTTTTGTCATTTTATCATTTGTGGTACAAAATGGCTGCCTTTTGTCTTTGTTTTGGTGGTGGTCTAACATAAATATGTGCTGTGTTTTCGCCGTAAAACTTTTAAAAATCTGACACGCTGGGTAGATGAACAAGGTGTTTATCTTTCATTTGAGGTATTGGACTTGTAAATGTGTGGAGGTTAAATATTTCTAAGAATATTTTTGCATTCTCTGCGCCACTGTTTTAGCTGAACGGGGTGGAGTTCCTGTCGGGGAACCCATAGTCTTAACCCATAGTTTTAAGGTTTGTGTCCTCTTGGACTCTATCCTGCATGGGGTGGAGAATGCTCTACTGGGAGCACATGTGTGAGTGCATACAGGGCCAACACTGCAGCACAGCCTAAATCAGCATCTGCGGGGAAAGTGGGGACCTGATGATGATAATACAAATGGGAACAAACAAAGTAGCTCAAGGCGATTCTCCTGCCAACATCATCAGGAGTATACAGGAACTGATTGCCGGAGTTATGGAACTATATCGACATGAAGTAAGGTTTGCTGTTTGCTCCAAAGTTTTTTGCTCCCTGGCCAGTAGGGTAAGATTGTAGAATACCTGATTGGGTCGAGTAGAGCAAAGCAGTCCTGGAAGGCAATATATCCACTTTGATATATGCTAGATCTAGGCCTCATACATTTTCAAGGCACATTCATTTCTATCATTCCAATTATAAATTCCATAACTAGAGGTCTAGATTTGTTTGACCATCTCAGACAGACCCTAAAAAGCAGTTACTTGGAGAGCCATGATTTTGGCACCAGTTGTCTACCACCAGCACTATTTTTGCTGTCTTGCTTATACTGTAGGAGCGTTACACTTTGAAATCAAAGTTTGGATTCATGTTAACATTACTCTACTTTTGAGGTCTGATTACATCTGAATAACTTTAATTTCTGAGTGAAAGAGTGGAGTGGGTTAATTTTGCTTATGGCCATCGATAAGTAAAGAGATTTAATCTTAGATAGGAAACCTTGGAATGCAAGGGGAGGCGTGTGGAGCAGAAAAGTATTTAGTTCACAGCTCGCTGGGGAGCCGACATGCACTCAACTCAGATTGTGTCTTGTATTATGACACCAAATTTGATAACCAGTTGACCTCGAATGTCAGCAAATACAGGAGTAAGCTTAATAGCTTTGAGATTGCTATTTTTTATTTTACTGGGCAAGTCAGTTAAGAACAAATTCTTATTGACAATGACGGCCGAGAAACAGTGGGTTAACTGCCTTGTTCAGGGGAAGAATGACAGATGTTTACCTTGTCAGCTCAGGGATTCAATCTAGCAAACGTACGGTTACTAACCCAACGCTCTAACCACTAGGCTACCTGCCGCCCCAAACAATTGCAGAGATGCCAGGGATTGAACCTGGGGCCTCATACAAGCAAAGCATTAAGCTTAATAGCTTTGAGATTGCTATTATGACAAGCGCTATCAAAGTTACATTTATTATTATTTATCAGTGTCTGTGAAACCGTCCCTAAATGGAGAATCTCCACTGAGTATGCTTTTAAGTACAGCACTAGGTTTAATCTGTGTCCCTCTGTGAAGACTGGACTGTACTGTATGTCTCTGGGACATAGATTACAATCTTACCTATAAGGAGATCCTCTGTGTTTAGGTCCATCGTCTCTGGGATATGGAGAATATGGAGTTCTTGGAAATGACTGAGGAAAACATGCAGAAAGACAGTTATGGCTGGCTTGTTCAGGTAATGTTTCATCTAGAAATTCATTTTTTACAGAATGTTAGAATGCTAGAATGACTTTAGTCAGAAAAGAACCGGTTATACATGCAGTAAATTTTCTACAACTTTTATTGCATTTAGTTATCTAACTCACAATTTTGTCACCACAAAACAGGAGGCCTGGCCTCTATCATTTCTATTGTTGAAATGATTGGATGTACTTTACTCACTGTTTTGAAATGTAGATCAGTTAACAATCCATGTCAGAAACATGATTTATGCCTAGAATAATGAAAGAAAACATCTGTAAATTTGACAATTTTGCTTTAATTATTTGATTAGTGTTGGTCAATTTCTTCAACAAATGAGCAGGTCTATATAATTATCAAACTTATCTATTGGTAGTAGAAAGGAAACGGACTCTTTGTTTAAGTATTGTGTTTCTCCTTTAGTAATACAATTGCATGGCAGAAGTTGGTACAGAGTACAGTAGATGACAGTTCTCTCCAAGTTCTGCAAGGTGTCTAAGACATCCTGCCTCCCCATTGACATTTCACAATAGATAAGTCTAAGCATCCTCTGCCAGGTGACGGTTTCCATCAAGCCTGCGGTGGCCTTGTGTTCTCAGAAAACCAGTCGTATTCTCAGAACCTCAGACAGTCACGGTGGGACCCAGACAGGAGGAGTGTGAGCGTAGGCAGTTTCCGCCTTCTGATAGTGTCTGCAGGGCATATCACTCAAAACAGGTTTTAACACACACAGAAAGGTATCCTGAGAGGAGACCTTAATAGTTTATCATAACACAATTTATTAACCCTTTAAAAGGTATGAGGCCTTGGTTTAATCCCTTCACGAGATAGGATGTGGGTTATATTCACTTAACCTTTCTAGCGCAACATTCCGCTGAAAAGGCAGAGCGCGAAATTCAAAAATATTTTTGGGAAATATGTAACTTTCACACATTAACAAGTCCAATACAGCAAATGAAAGATAAACATCTTGTTAATCTACCCATCGTGTCCTATTTAAAAAACGCTTTACAGCTAAAGCACAACATATGATTATGTTAGATCACTGCCATGTCAAAAAAACACACAGCCATTTTTCCAGCCAAGGATTGGAGTCACAAAAAGCAGAAATAGCAGAAATATATAAGTTAATCGCTATCCTTTGATGATCTTCATCAGATGACACTCATAGGACATCATGTTACACAATACATGTATGTTTTGTTCGATAATGTGCATATTTATATCCAAAAATCTCAGTTTACATTAGCGCCTTACGTGCGGTAATGTTTTGATTCCAAAACATCTGGGGATTTTGTAGAAATACTCCTAATAAACATTGATAAAAGATACTAGTGTTATACAGAGAATTAAAGATAGACTTCTCCTTAATGTAACTGCTGTGTCAGATTTCAAAAAAACTTTACGGAAAAAGCATAATCTGAGAACAGCGCTCAGAACCCAAAACAGCCAGAGGAATAGCCGCCATTTTGGAATCAACAAAGTTAGAACCAACACCATAAATATTCACTTACCTTTGATGATCTTCATCAGAAGGCACTCCCAGGAATTCTAGTTCGACGACAAATGACTGATTTGTTCCATAAAGTTCAATCATTTATGTCCAAATAGCCACTTGTTGTTTGCGTGTTCTGCCCAGTAATCCATCTTCATGAGGCGCAGGCACTTCATCCAGACAAAAACTCAAAAAGTTCTGTTACAGTCCTTTAGAAACATGTCAAACGATGTATGGAATCAATCGTTAGGATGTTTTTAACATAAAACATCAATAATGTTCCAACCAGAGAATTCCTTTGTCTTCAGAGAAGCACTGGAACGCGAGATAACTCTGTCGGGAGCGCGCATCATGAGACCAAGGCTCTCTGCCAGACCACTGACTCAAGAGGTCTCATGAGCTCCTCCTTTATAGTAGAATCCTTATTCAAGTTTCAAAAGACGGTTGACATCTAGTGGAAGCCGTAGGAAGTGCAATTTTATCCATATCTTAATGTGTATTCGGTAGGCCAAGCTTTGAAAAACTACAAACCTCAGATGTCCCACTTCCTGGTTGGATTTTTCTCAGGTTTTCGCCTGCCATATGAGTTCTGTTATACTCACAGACATCATTCAAACAGTTTTAGAAACTTCAGAGTGTTGTCTATCCAATAGTAATAATAATATGCATATATTAGCATCTGGGGCAGAGTAGGAGGCAGTTCACTCTGGGCACGCTATTCATCCAAAAGTGAAAGTGTTGCCCCCTATCCCAAAAAGGGTGAATCTCAATTGTATTTCCTTGATTCCTTCCGTCCTATCTCCTCGCCTCATGATTCTGTAAAATAGATTCATCCTTTATGCTTTATGGCATTCCTGCAACCACCTGCAACGTGTTCATTTTCCAGGACAGGACTCCCACTGGGCACAGACGTCAGTTCAACACCTGGTTTTGATTTACATTTGGTTGAGTTGTGAACTAATGTGAATTCAATTTGAAATCAAACAAAACATTCACCCCGTCATTGGATTTGGGCAAAAATTTTGGTGAGAAAAAGACGAAATCCCCTCACGTTGATAACTTTGTGCAAGAGTATTACACAACACAGCAAACACAGAGGAGAAACATACAATAGGCAATAGTAGTACTATAAAGAACAACAAGCAATAATTATATACATGTTACACACTCACTTTGTGGACGCACACCATTCCACAAGTCCAGAGTGTGTCCAGTTGTTGATGGGCAGAGACACAATGTTGCTCTCTGCCACTGCTTGAGGGAGACTGCAAGTATTGTGTGGCCTGCGGCAGATGTCCGTCCCCCTAGTAACCTCCCTAGCAACCTATCAGGGCCCGGTTCACACAGGTCAGAGAGTGTTTGAGAGGCAGGTTTATGGTACCCCCTAGACTCTCAGGATCTGGTTGTGGGGGGTGGGGAGTGGAGTGTGCAGCTCAGGGTTGTGAGGTGCTGATAACAGTCACCTGCAGGGAATTCATAACAATTCTGCTCTAAAACTCTTTGGCCTGCGACTCTCTTCTCTCTCTCCCCCTCTCTCTCTAGGACTTCAAACAGATCAGCTCACCTGTCACTCTAACTTGGCATGGTGCGGAACAGAGAATATGAAATGCTTCATTAATGTTATTCGTGCCCCAAGCGCATTTGTCCCCTGGAAAAGACAGCACTTGTGATTCTACAACAATGCATGGGAGATCATAGCGTCTAGTCTGATATGACTCATTTCTGGCACCACACTGCTAATTTTGGTGTGAAGTAAGCTTCTGTTTTAGGGGATGAGACAATGGCATGCACTTCTCCAATTTGCCCATGTCCATTTTCAGAGTGGCAGCAAGTGTCTTATACAAATAAATAACTATTCCTACTCAGACATTAGACTTAAGGGTGATTGTCTGTTGAATCCACTCATGATGTACAATCTAACTGGTATAAGTTGCTGTCCTAACAAATTGTTTTTTTCAAGAGGTGGGTGATATCAGTATCATGCATATGTCGTTTATTCGTTTGACAATGCCAAAAATTGTACAAATCTGAAAGCATACATTTTCACAATGCATTCATCCTACAGTGAAACAATCTTACCTTGAAATGGTCAGAGCTAGATTCCAAGCATCTGATGGATAAACTCAAATGAGCTTCATTGGGCAGGAAGCATCTATATGATAAGCCTTGTAGGTCATGTGACAGCATCTTAAACGCAATATCATTAAGGCCAACATGTACAAAGACCTAATACATGACCGAAAGGACCATAAACCAAGGACGGGAATGTTCTCTCATACATACAGACCTATCATTGTCTCAGAGGCTCCTTGCTAAGGGTCTTCTCAGAGTTTTTAAGTGCATGGTATTGTTGGAAACAGGGTATTGGGTATCAACATGTACAAGGCCTAATCATAGTGCATTTGCTGACCCATGTCCATTGAAAGTAGTCAGTCACCACGTGTTTATGATGGAAGAGCTCAGATAGTGGAGCGTTGTGTGGAACAGGTGCCAAACATGATTCATAGGAGAGATGGGGGAGAGATGCTGGAGCGTTACCATCTAATTGGAGATGAAAAACCCATTTGTCAAACTATAATTTAGTCCATTAGGGATTATTCATACCTACGACAAAAAAATAGCTTTACTTCTGGTGTTTTTTCAGGACCGATAAAGGGTAAATAGTTTTGTGATTTAGTTTTTTTTAAACAATGTATCCAGTCAATGAAGCTAGAAATTGGCTTTTTAAAAAGCCAACTGGTAAATCTGTTGAGACAATACAATGAATTGAGTAATGTTGAGACAATGATTATGAATAAACCCAAGTGAAAACATTATGACCAGTTTGTATGAAGATTTTTCATTTCTCATGCTTTAGAAAAGATTGAGAAACTTTGACTGGGCTCTTATACTGTCTTAATTGGCAATAAATCCTTGAGCTACAGATAAGATCCCGTTTGCTAACTTTCCCTGATAACAAATGATGACGCAATACCCCACAGTTACCGATAGACTGACATGACTGAATGACTGGACTTGGGATAATAGCTTCCCATCATGTCCATTATCTACCAAGTTTTCTTTGTCTTCAAACTGAATTACTTGATCGTATAATTCTGGAGTAATTGGAAGCTTGCCATGATTTTTGGTCAATGGCCCAAATGGGTCACACCTATTGAAACTGAGGTGGGGTCGTGCCCCTAAAATTGTATAAATATTTAGGATAAAACTGTAGAAGACACAATTAATGCCAAGATATTGCATTTGGCAATTAGTGCCCTCTCAAATAATTGGTGATGATATAATACTGTATAATAGTATTTAAGGTACCTTTAAGCACTCTCATATAGATCGGAAAGAGTAGAACATCAAGAAATGTCTGCTGTGTCTGTGGTGTTATTGGTTAAGGCATTTTGCCCACTGGGTATTTTGTTCGATTTCCAACTGATTGCCAGACAAATTCATTGACCCCCAGACAGAGGTGGTTGGAAAGGACAATTTATTGGATTCTGAACAAAACATTGTGCTCTTAAAAAAGCTCTTCCTGTGTGATCTCCTCCACTCACTCTCTTTGTGTGTCGTCTACTCTCTGTCTTCAGTATATCCCTCTGTCTTTGTCTCTTTCCTACTGAAATCTGTGGATGAGGACAAGAAAGAAAAAGAGGTAGAGAAACATAAAAAGTGAGAACAAAGCAACATGTTCATATCGTGTTTAGCTAACAAATGTCAGATTTTGCTCTAAAATATGAACACCTGTAGTGTAAATCAGTTCTGGCAACTTTTTCATTTCTCTTCAAGCACCACGGAATGTGGCAGAATTAAAGGCTTGGAAATAAATTCCATTCCAGTATTGGGTCAGTATTTCAGTCCCATTGATGCTAGTGGCTTTTTTGTATTGAACTGGTCTTAAATGTTATAATTGTTCATGAAGGATGGGTTAAGTGACAGTGTGGTGACAACGATTCAACTAATGATTATTTTATGTAAAGACTTGCGGAGATCATTGAGGACCATAAGAATAAATAACAGTCAGTCTTTGGAGAGCCCAATTCAAAAGACTCCTTCCAGCAGGAGTACTCTCAAAAGAGTATATACAGTACGGAACTGGAAGACAAAATGACTGAAAAGCCTGAAATTAGGGAGGAATCAACATGGTAGGGATAAACACAGTAGACAGAGGACATAGAAGGCACAATATGTGGGTATGTGTGGGTGTATTGTGATGGAAGGTGGGGTGTGTGTTTTCGTGTTTGGAAAAGTTACGAAAATGGTTGCAATTGCCAGAGCCCATGTGGGTCTGCGAGCAGGAGATGTGACAGAGAGAGCTTTCAATTTTGTGCAGATATGGGATATACACTTTAAAATAAATGATAAATAGAGTATATTTATTTATTGTCCTATCATGATGGAACGGCCCCCAACCCTATACACCAACCTGAGCGACCCACACACTAAGGAGAAGTACTCTGTTTTATAGGCCTATTGCAAGTAGCCTATACACAGCCAAGATAGAAAGACAAATGCAGTCCAAGACCCCCTAAAGCAGCACCGGCCCCTCAGGAGCCTGAGCCTGCCTGGCAGGGTTGGTCCAACAAAGCCAAAGCCCCCGGATGGGTGAGCATGATACACAAGGAATTTCTCAAAGTTGCTAATGAGAAACTTGACAACCTTGTACCTAGCCTGTGGGAATTCCGGTGGGGTGCCCCCACCCAGGTAGTGGCAGTGCTGACTACACTAGCTGCAGTAACCCATGGGGCAGGGGTCACACTCAGACATTCAGAGAGGGGGTATATTATTGTGGCCCTAGTGGCACAAAATAATCAAATGGCCTGACTGCACAGAGATGCTTGGGAAATGGTCACAATGGGGGACTAGCGTGTGTGTGTTTCAGGGGAAAGGGGTGTATCAGCTAGGACTTGACATTGGTTAATCAAATCTCCTCATTCTTGATAAATGTTCCATGCCTTCTCAAATAGTTACAACTGTATATGCATTTTTGTAATGTCAATCTCGGTTATAGGAAAACAATGCTTCATATAAACTGTCTACTTTATTATGCATATTATTCGTTAATTGTGGAAATAAATGAAGATATTTTAATATGCATACAGTACAAGTCCAAAGTTGTTTTTTTTCATTTGTACTGTTTTCTACATTGTAAAACTATGAAATAACACATATGGAATCATGTAGTAATCAAAAAATGGTTACAAATCAAAATATATTTTATATTTGAGAATGTTCAAAGTAGCCACCCTTTGCCTTGATGACAGCTTTGCACACTCTTGACATTCTCTCAACCAGTCACCTGGGATGCATTTAAATGAACAGGTGTGCCTTGTTAAAAGTTAATTTGTGGAATTTCTTTCCTTCTTAAAGTGTTTGAGCCAATCAGTTGTGTTGTGACAAGGTAGGGGTGGTATACAGAAGATGGCCATTTACCAAATTGGGCTAAGTCCATATTATGGCAAGAACAGCTCAAATAAGCAAAGAGAAACAATTAGTCCATCATTACTGTAAGACATGAAGGTCAGTCAATCTGGAACATTTTAAGAACTTTGAAAGTTTCTTCAAGTGCAGTCGCAAAAACAATCAAGTGCTATGATGAAACTGGCTCCCATGAGGACAGAAATTGCAGCCCAAATAAATCACAGAGTTCAAGTAACAGACACACCTCAACATCAACTGTTCAGAGGAGACTGCGTGAATCAGGGCTTCATGGTTGAATTGCTACAACAAAACCACTACTAAAGGACACCAATAAGAAGAAGTGACTTGCTTGGACCAAGTAACACAAGCAATGGACATTAGACCATTGGACATCTGTCCTTTTGGTCTGATGAGTCCAAATTTGAGATTTTTGGTTCCAACCGCCGTGTCTTTGTGAAACACAGAGTAGGTGAACGGATGATCTCCGCATTTGTGGTTCCCACCGTGAAGCATGGAGGAGGTATGATGGTGTGGGCATGCTTTGCTGGAGACACTGTCAGTGAATTATTTAGAATTCAAAGCACACTTAACCAGCATGGCTACCACAGCATTCAGCAGTGATACGCCATCCCATCTGGTTTGCGCTTAGTGGGACTATCATTTGCTTTTCAACAGGACAATGACTCAAAACTCACATCTCTGCTATGTAAGGGCTATTTGACCAAGAAGGAGAGGGGTGGAGTGCTGCATCAGATGACCTAGCCTCCGCATTCACCTGACCTTAACCCAATTGAGATGTTTTGGGATGAGTTGGACAACAGAGGGAAGTAAAAGCAGCCAACAAGTGCTCAGCATATGTGGGAACTCCTTCAAGACTGTTGGAAAGCATTCCTCATGAAGCTGGTTGAAAGAATGCCAAGAGTGTGCAAAACTGTCATCAAGGAAAAGAGTGGCTACTTTGAAGAATCTAAAATGTATTTTGATTTGTTTAACACTTTTTTGGTTAATACATGATTCCACATGTGTTATTTCATAGTTTTGATGTCTTTGCTATTATTCTACAATGTAGAACATACTAAAAATAAAGATAAACCGTTGAATGAGTAACTGTGTCCAAACTTTTGACTGGTACTGTATATATTTTTTTATAACTGTATACGAGGTGAGGGCGTTGGAAATGCTTTTGGCAGTTAATCTGTTTCTGTTCTATGGGTGGCACTGTGTGCTCTTTTTATGATGGGTCCCAATCTCTCAAATACCCTAGGATCCAGGGGTGGTCTGCCAGTCACTAGGACGACAACCCAACTTATAATGGGGGGAGGTTTTAGCGGGTGGAAAAGTGGAGAACAATTGGAGGTTTAGTAGCATGCAAATATCATGGTACAGCTAAATGGACACTCAATCATTTTTGTACTTTTTAATGGTAAGTTTACAAACATATATTATGATAAATAGAATTGAAATTTGTATCTCATTTAAAAAAAAAGTGAAATAAGTATAGCTTAGCAGATAGTAAGAAAAGACGATCAGTATTTACTTGGCTAAAAGAGAAGGAATATAATATCTATTGTTTACAGGAAACTCATCAACAATTTCACATGAAGTTGTGTGGAAAAAGGACTGGGGGGGGCGAAAATACTTCTCCCATGGTCAAAGAAACTCAAAATGGGTGATGATATTAATTAACAAGCATTTTGATCCGAATGTGCAATTTGTCTAAATAGATCCGCAAGGTTGATTAATTCTTTAAAATATGTTATTGGATCATAAACAGACTTGGCTGATTAATCTATACGGTCCAAATAATGATGATTCACGCTTTTATTATTTATATAATAATTTATCAAGCCTACAAACTATACAAGACTCTACTATTATAGAGGGAGATTATAATACGGTTTTAAATACCTCTATGGACCGTAAAGGAAATCACAATACAAACTATCACCCTCATGCTCTTAAGAAAATCAGAAATATTATGGATATATTGGAACTAGTGGATATATGGAAGCTTAAATATCCTGACCAAGTGAGATATACAATCAAGTTGGGCTTCTTGACTACTTTCTTATGTCATTATCGCTGGCACAAAAAGTTTAAAAAGTGTTGATAGGGGACATAATGCATTCAGACCATCAAATAATTAGCATATACATTACTCTTACAGAATTTCCACATGGGCGAGGATCATGGAAATTTTATCAAAGCCTATTGGAAACAACTTGTTTTTAACCAGGACAGAAGAATTGATCACTGATTTTTTCCAACATAACATACAGTAGATACAGCAGATTGTATGGGGACACTTTTAAATGAAAGGCCATGCAATGCAATACTCATCTATGAAACAAAAGCAATTTAGGTCAAAAGAGTTCATATTAACAAAGGAAATAGCGGGACTAACAATACAGATAGATAGCAATACAAACTGTACCATGTATCTATATCAAACAGGCACAGAATAAGTTACAGGAAAAACAAAATGAAATGGAGGAACTTATTCAGGTAAGATCAAGTGTAATATATTGTTAAAAACCAAACTGAACTGGATGGAATATGGGGGAACATAGAAATGCTGGAGGCCCCTTACACTTCTCCTAATCAGACAGGTTTCTTACATGGACATTACATTGGAGATAATATAAGACAAGCACTGGAAACAATAGAAAATTATGAAAAATCTGGGAAACCATGCCTGGTATTTATTGCTGACTTTGAAAAGACATTTGATAAAGTACGACTGGAATTTATATATACAGTTGAAGTCGGAAGTTTACATCCACTTAGGTTGGAGTCATTAAAACTCATTTTTCAACCGCTCCACACATTTCTTGCTAACAAACTATAGTTTTGGCAAGTCAGTTAGGACATCTACTTTGTGCATGACCCAAGTAATGTTTCCATAAATTGTTTACAGACAGATTATTTCTGTGTCACAATTCCAGTGGGTCAGAAGTTTACATACACTAAGTTGACTGTGCCTTTAAACAGCTTGGAAAATTCCAGAAAATGATGTCATGGCTTTAGAAGCTTCTGATAGGCTAATTGACATCATTTGAGTCAATTGGAGGTGTACCTGTGGATGTATTTCAAGGCCTACCTTCGAACTCAGTGCCTCTTTGCTTGACATCATGGGAAAACCAAAAGAAATCAGACAAGACTTCAGAAAAAAAATTGTAGACCTCCACAAGTGTGGTTCATCCTTGGGAGCAATTTACAAATGCCTGAAGGTAAACACTTTCATCTGTACAAACAATAGTATGCAAGTATAAACACCATGGGACAACGCAGCCATCATAACGCTCAGGAAGGAGGAGCGTTCTGTCTTCTAGGGGTGTATGTACTTTGGTGTGAAAAGTGCAAACCAATCCCAGAACAACAGCAAAGGACCTTGTGAAGATGCTGGAGGAAACAGGTACAAAAGTATCTATATCCACAGTAAAATGAGTCCTATATCGACAAAAGCTCTGTCAGGAGGAATGGGCCAATATTCACCCAATTTATTGTGGGAAGCTTGTAGAAGGCTATCTGAAACATTTGACCCAAGTTAAACAATTTAAAGGCAATGCTACCAAATACTAATTGAGTGTATGTAAATTTCTGACCCACTGGGATTGTGATGAAAGAAATAAAAGCTGAAGTAAATCATTATCTCTACTATTATTCTGACATTTCACATTCTTAAAATAAAGTGGTGATCCTAACCGACCTAAGACAGGGATTTTTACTGAAAATAAATGTCAGGAATTGTGAAAAACTCCATTTAACTGTATTTGGCTGAGGTGTATGTAAACCTTCATACAGTGGTTGTATGAATTTTGGATCTATTTCCCCGAACTGTCCCAGAGTCTGTTTTGAACTGTCCCAGACATATTGTTGTATTACCACCGGGACCATGGGATGCCCTTAATTTCGAGCCCTGTAGCTTCCTGTCCTCAGCAAACACCACAAAGAGAAAGCGATAGAGAGTAGTGCATGCTGCTGAACTCTTCCCCACTTTAAAATACCAGGCAGCTACTAGCTTTATGTGGCTTTGCACCACAGTGACACAGTTCCTCATTTTATGATCGGATCCCCCATCGCCAAATACGCTTTTGGTTGTGCCCGGTTCCCAGAGGCAGCTGGCCTGATGTATTGCTTTGATCTGCAATAAATCTTTTCCAATTAATCAAACTCATTTGCAAGTGTTAAAATCTCGGTGTTCAGTTAAAAAGTGTTGTGACTGTTATATCTGGGTGTTGATTCGAGTGAGGTTAACACCAGTGGGGTTGAAATTGACACCACATGCGGTGAAAAAACGTCATTTGAATCAAATTGGAATTAACACTACATGGCATTGTTGTTTACTCAAGTTCATTTCCATTAACTCGGAGTGAAAAAGACGTGAAATGGGCCTCATTAAAATTCTTCCCAGAATGCTTTGTTGTAGGTTGATTTGTTTTGAATAGTTTCAAATCAAATCAAATTTTATTGGTCATATACACATATTTAGTAGATGTTATTGCCGGTGTAGCGAAATGCTTGTGTTCCTAGCTCCACCAGTGCAGTAGTATCTAACAATACAAAACATTACTCACAAATCTAAAAGTAAAAGAATGGAATTAAGAAATATATAAATATTAGGACAAGCAATGTCGGAGTGGCATTGACTAAAATACAGTAGAATAGAATACAGTATATACATATGAGATGAGTAAAGCAGTATGTAAACATTTTAAAGTGAATAGTGTTCCATTATTAGAAAGGCCAGTGATGTTTGTTTTAATATCTATGTTTCTACATGCACATTGATAAATGTATCTTATACTACACAAAGATACATCTGTAACCGGTCGGACATATTGCACCCAATACTGAGATGGTTGTTTCAGTTTCGATGGTTTAGGTAGTCTTGCTCGTCAAGTTCTTCACCATAGCAGTCATTCTGAATGCAGGTTGTGGGTGATACATTTCCCAATTGTTGGATATTCTCCCTCTGGCTAGGAATTACTAATCACTTCACAAACCATTTTATTGTGAATTGCAGGTCTGATGTGGCCCATGCGCCAAGATTTTCAGACCACAATGTTAATGATAACTAGGACATAAGTAAAGACATAAAATGTAAAACATATGGCCATAAAGGGTTTAATTTGAATTCGAACACATCCACTTAGGCAGTCACTTGGTAAAGGCTTCAGGACTAGAAGTTATTGAATGCTTCAACCATGTCTCTGTCACTAAAAAACACAGTCATAAGTGGGTAGCTCTCACATTCACTTGAAAGGCATGCTGGGATATATCCAAATGAGCTTTACAACCTACAATGTTAAAACAACCCCCCAAAAAAAAAAAATACTGTGACACTACATGTATAATTTACTAACACAAAAATAGTGTAACAGCATCAACATCTAATAATGTGTTAATTTAAGTCGAAATTTGCAACACCCATGGTGCTAGTTAGGGGTGTTAGTTTGTGAACACTTTGAAAAGTTTCGGTAAGTCACACATAATTTCTATGTAAAAATTCTGATCTCAAATTTGTTTACCTCACACTGTATTGATATGATAATACTTCATTTGCATACACTCTGTCTATTCATCTTCCCCATATCCCAATTTGTGCCACTCATGACTGAGAAACCTACTTACCAAGTGTAGAAGATATATTGTGTTCCCTAAAGGTTATAGAAAATAATAGAAGCTCTGAACCTATCCTTTCAGACCCCAGTCCTACCTACTTACAGGTTATGGAAAATGTGCACTTTTAATACTTGTGCAGTAGGTTTCTCAAGAAGAAAGCCCACACTTCTACATCAAAGATAACACAATTAAAACACTGTAGTAAATACTACAGTAATATCCTCTAAAACAGTACAGTATTGTCAGCAAAAACACTACAGTAAATACTACAGTATACCACAGTAATGTCCACAAAAACACTACAGTCAATATTATAGTACACTAAAAGAAAATATTCTGAGGGAAATTGAAATTGACAAAAAAAACATAACAGCGACATATACTTAATACCAGTGAGTTCAAGTCATTTCAATGATTTGTTCATTTTATTTTAGCAACAATTTCTTTCATGAGGACAATCAAGAGAGAACATTTTGTGATTTAATTTACTACATTTTTGTAATAAAATGAATAGTTTCAGAAAGTATTCATACCCCTTAAAAATTGATAAAATATCATTTTTTCTCTCACCCATCTACACACAAATGAAAACACGTTATTGGAAAATTTTGCTAATTTATTGAATAACAAATACACAAATATCTCATTTACACAAATTTTTACACCGATGAGTCAATATTTTATAGAAGCACCTTTGGCAGCAATTACAGCTGTGAGTCTTTCTGGCTTTCTACACCTGGATTCTTTGAAAAATTCTACAAGCTCTGTCAAATTGGTTGTGGATCATTGCTAGACAACCATTTTCAGGTCTTGCCATAGATTTCAAGTAGATTTATGTCAAAACTGTAACTCGGCCACTCAGGAACATTCACTGTCTTCTTGGTAAGCAACTCCAGTGTAGATTTGGCCTCTGTTTTAGGTTATTATCCTGCTGAAAGGTGAAAGCAGACTGAACCAGGCTTTCCTCTAGGATTTTGCCTGTGCTTAGCTCCATTCCATTTTATTTTTTTATCCAGGAAAACTCCCTTGTCCTTAACGATTGCAAGCATACCAATAACATGATGCAGCCAACTATGCTTGAAAATATGGAGAGCTGTCACTTCTACTTAAGTGCATCTTCGATCATCCCCCGGAGGGCAGAAAGGGGGGTGAGCGCTTACTTACAATTATGGCAGGGGGACCAGACGGCTGAGTTTGGGCTCTGTCTGTATTGTGGTCAAAGAGGGCAACAGCTCCAATGGTGTCCGGCACTTCCCAAACAGGGATCCACAAGAGCAGTGGGCTGGTCACTTGATCTTCCACCTACTGGGGCAGGAGTGAGCATTCCATCTTCATCACTTTCTGCTATGCTCTATTTGGTGTCCATCACACTAGTTGACTGTCCCTCATGTACTGTGTCTACAGCGTTAGTGGATTCTGGTGCCGCGGGGAACTTTGTTGACCAGACCCTTACCTCCTCTCTTAACATCTCATACCCGCTCTCCGCTCCTTTCCAGGTTCAAGCCCTCGATAGTCGGCCACTAGGATCTGGAACCATCACACACATTACCCAACCATTCACAAACACCGTGGAGTCCATTCATCAGGAGAACATCCCCTTCTTCATCACCAGTGCTCAAGTTCAGCAGAGCATCCTCGGCCTCCCTTGGCTTCAACATCATAACCCCACCATCTCATGGTTGAGGATGAGAATCACAGAACGGTCACCTTAATGCCAGAGGACTTGCTTCTCCATCCCCTGTGGTTCCACATCGGTTGAGAGTCTTATGGTTGCCGTTCAGCCCAACATCCTGGAGGTTTACCAGGACCTGCGGGAGGTATTCTCCAAGACCCGCGCCACATGTGTTCCTCCTCATCACCCCTGGGACTGTGCCATCAATCTGCTGGCAGGGACTGCGTCTCTGTGCAGAAGCATCTACCCTCTGTCGGTGGCTGAAACCCAGGCCAGGGATGATTTACATCCAACAGCTGCTCCAACAAGGTTTCACCCGCACTTCCACTTCTCCTGAGTCGGTTGGTTTCTTCTTTGTGGCCAAGAAGGATGGAGGGTTACGCCCATGCATAGATTACAGAGGACTCAATGACATCACCACAAAGTACTGTTACCCCCGTTGATGCCGGCAGCCACAGAACAGCTCCGCGGGGCCCGGTCCTTTACCAAACTGGACCTGCAGAGTGCTTACAATCTTATCTGCATCCAGAAGGGGGATGAATGGAAGACTGCGTTTAGCACGATGTCTGGTCACTACGAATACTTGGTGATGCCATTTGGTTTAGCCAATGCTCCAGGAATTCGTTAACAAGGTGTGCAAGGACATGCTCGGACGCAAGGTGGTAGTGAATATCGATGACATTCTGGTCTACTCAGCTACCCTGGAGGATCACAACACTCACGTTCAAACAGTCCTGGAACGCCTCCTGGATAACCACCTGTTCGTCAAGGCTGAGAAGTGACAATTTCATTAGAAGGCTGTCTCCTTAGGCTACCAAATCAGCCCACAGGGAGTGAGGATGGAAGACAAGAAGATAGATGCGGTCAGATCATGGCCAGTCCCAACGACCATAAATGGGTTACTATGTTTTTTGGAGTTTGCCAACTTCTACCACCGTTTCATCAGGAACTTCAGCTCTGTTGCCGCCCCTCTCACCTCAAGGGTGGTCCCCGTAGGTTGGTGTGGAGCCCAGCAGCTGACGGGGCCTTCCATCTACTCAAGGGATGTTTCACCTCCTCCCCATTGCTCAAACACCCATATCCCACAACCTCCTCCTTCAGAGGTGGACGTGGGGGTAGTTCTGTCTCAACGACAGGGTAATCTACATAAATTGTATCCGTGTGCATGTAACTCTAAGAAACTGTCCCCTGCAAAGAGGAATTAGGACGTGGGTGATGACGGTAAAGTTGGCATTAGAGGAGTAGAGACTC
The DNA here is from genome assembly GCF_018296145.1 of Oncorhynchus tshawytscha. Taxonomy (NCBI): domain Eukaryota; kingdom Metazoa; phylum Chordata; class Actinopteri; order Salmoniformes; family Salmonidae; genus Oncorhynchus; species Oncorhynchus tshawytscha. Next base: position 39,168,878 of record NC_056438.1, read on the forward strand.
TGGCTGGAGGGTGCCAAGGAACCATTCATCATCCTCACTGACCATTTGAACCTGGAGTACATACAGACAGTGAGGAGGCTGAATCCGCACTAAGCAAGGTGGGCCCTTTTCTTCACAAGGTTCAACTTCACACTGACATATCGCCCAGGTAAAAAAAAAAACAGGCCGATGCCCTGTCCCGTCTATTCATCGACGAAAAGCAGGGTCCAGCTTGTGCCGTCAGATCTCTACTGGATTCGCAATGTCCTGGGGGTCAGCTCCAGTATCTGGTGGACTGGGAGGGGTATGGCCCAGAGGAGCGGTATCTGGATCCCAACATCATCCGTGATTTCCACCTTCGCCGCCCGGCCCGCTCCTCGTACTGTCCCTCTGGCCGGCGTAGTCCTGCGGCTGGAATAGTCCTACTGTCACGTCTACTCCTGCCCCTACTCTCCGGCCTCTGAAGTCGCTGGTATACTAACCCCCGGTCCTGGGTTCCATCATTTCACACACCTGGCATCAATCATTATGCGCACCTACACGTCATCATCAAGCATACCTGGACTCTATTTTCTCACTAATTACCTCTCCTATATCTGGCACTCCCTTAGGTTCTTTCCGACTCCCAGCGTATACGTTACAAGAGTGGTGTTCTCAGTAATGTATTGTATTGAATTTGCCCCAAACATAACACTTTGTATTCAGGACAAAGTTAATTTCTTTGCCACATTTTTTGCAGTATTACTTTAGTGCCTTGTTACAAACAGGATGCACGTTTTGGAATATTTTTTATCCTGTACAGGCTTCCTTCTTTTCACTCTGTTAGTTAGGTTAGTATTTTAGAGAAACTACAATGTTGTTGATCCATCTTCAGTTCTCTCCTATCACAGCCATTAACTGTAACTGTTTTAAAGTCACCATTGGCTTAATAGTGAAATCCCTGAGCGGTTTCCGTCTTCTCCGGAAGGACACCTGTATCTTTGTAGTGACTGGATGTATTTATATAATCCAAAGTGTAAACTTCACCATGCTCAAAGGAATATTCATGTCTGCCTTTTTCTTTACCCATCTACCAATAGGTGCCCTTCTTTGCGAAGCATTGGAAAACTTCCCTGGTCTTTGTGGTTGAATCTGTGTTTGAAATCACTGCTCGACTGAGGGACCTTGTCAATTATTATATGTGTGGGGTACAGAGATAAGGTAGTCATTAAAAAACCATGTTAATCACTATTGAACACATGGTGAGTCCATCCAAGTTATTACGTGACTTGTAAACCAAATGTTTACTCCTGGGAATTATTCAGGCTTGCCATATCAAAGGTTGAATACAAAGGTTGACTCAAGTAATTACAGCTTATTTGTAATGAATTAGTAAACATTTTGACATTTTTTATTCTACTTTGACATTATGGGGTATTGTGTGTAGGCAAAAAAACTCAATCCATTTTAAATTCAGGCTGTAACACAACTAAATGTGGAAAAGGTCAAGGGGTGTGAATACTTTCTGAAGGCACTGTACAAGTTTATTTTTGTTTGGTCGTCATTTTCAAATTTGAAACCTAACGATTTGTTGTTCACAAAGCTACAGGCCTACAGTGTCGCAATGCTGCTATTTAGAATGCTGGCTGGCAGGTAAGATATGTTTTTAATTCTGGTGCCGCTGTGCATACAAGTTTGTTGGCTAGCTTGCTAGCACAAGCATTTTAGCTAGCTAGATAAAGCTTGCCAGCTAGCTACCTCAAAGGACATTCAAATCTCCCTCATAGAAGCTGCTCCACCTACTGTAGGTATAATTTTGTGGATCCAATTCAGATAATGCATTTTTTTCATTATTGGTGGTAGCTTTGCTGATATGGTTATCTTTGGTAATTTTGCATGAGCTTTATCAGATAAAGCTTATTTGCTGTGTTTTTGTGCACCACTTGGTCTTGCCTTTTGTTTATCCATCTTGAACAACACACTCACTTTCCATCCGAGTCCGACCTGATTCACATAACTTTTTTGAACTTGAGAGCCAGTCAGGTGAGGAGGCTGAGTCATGCTGCTGCCGGCGCCGCTGAGAAATAGTCTAATTAGATGCATCTTTCTGACTCACTCACTACCCATGTAGATTCGACAACACAAACACTTCGCTTGCTATATGTGGAAATTAAAAATAACGGTTACCGTGAAAATCATTTATTGAAAACATTTATAAATTCAGACATAGTTGTGAGATGACGGGTGCCAGAGCATGAGGTGTAATAGATCATGATGAACAGACACCAAAACCATAAGGCAAATTTACTTTCAATGATCAGACCACCAATTCCCACCATCAGAACTCTTAATGACAGAGGCAAGATCAGCACCATTGCAAGTCTTGCAGTTCTATCTCCAGGTAGGTTAACGCTGGTGGATTGAGCACTGTGCTCGACAATGCCTGCCAAAGTGGGTTAAATGATGAAATACATTAACCAATCAAATCAAATGTTATTTGTCACATGCGCCGAATATGAAATGCCTACTTACCTTAACCAACAAGAGAAATAAAGTAACAAATAATTAAAGAGCAGCAGAAAAAAATAACAAGAGCGAGGCTATATACAGTGGGGCAAAAAAGTATTTAGTCAGCCACCAATTGTGCAAGTTCTCCCACTTAAAAAGATGAGAGAGGCCTGTAATTTTCATCATAGGTACACTTCAACTATGACAGACAAAATGAGAAAAAAAATCCAAAAAATCACATTGTAGGATTTTTAATGAATTTATTTGCAAATTATGGTGGAAAATAAGTATTTGGTCAATAACAAAAGTTTATCTCAATACTTTGTTATATACCCTTTGTTGGCAATGACAGAGGTCAAACGTTTTCTGTAAGTGTTCACAAGGTTTTCACACACTTTTGCTGGTATTTTGGCCCATTCCTCCATGCAGATCTCCTCTAGAGCAGTGATGTTTTGGGGCTGTTGCTGGGCAACATGGACTTCCAACTCCCTCCAAAGATTTTCTATGGGGTTGAGATCTGGAGACAGGCTAGGCCACTCCAGGACCTTGAAATGCTTCTTACGAAGCCACTCCTTCATTGCCCGGGCGGTGTGTTTGGGATCATTGTCATGCTGAAAGACCTAGCCACGTTTAATCTTCAATGCCCTTGCTGATGGAAGGAGGTTTTCACTCAAAATCTCACAATACATGGCCCCATTCATTCTTTCCTTTACACGGATCAGTCGTCCTGGTCCCTTTGCAGAAAAACAGTCCCAAAGCATGATGTCTCCACCTCCATGCTTCACAGTAGGTATGGTGTTCTTTGGATGCAACTCAGCATTCTTTGTCCTCCAAACACGACAAGTTGAGTTTTTACCCAAAAGTTATATTTTGGTTTCATCTGACCATATGACAATCTCCCAATCTTCTTCTGGTTCATCCAAATGCTCTCTAGCAAACTTCAGACGGGCCTGGACATGTACTGGCTTAAGCAGGGGGACACGTCTGGCACTGCAGGATTTGAGTCCCTGGCGGCGTAGTGTGTTACTGATGGTAGGCTTTGTTACTTTGGTCCCAGCTCTCTGCAGGTCATTCACTAGGTCCCCCCTGTGTGGTTCTGGGATTTTTGCTCACCGTTCTTGTGATCATTTTGACCCCACGAGGTGAGATCTTGCGTGGAGCCCCAGATCGAGGGAGATTGTCAGTGGTCTTGTATGTCTTTCATTTCCTAATAATTGCCCCCACAGTTGATTTCTTCAAACCAAGCTGCTTACCTATTGCAGATTCAGTCTTCCCAGCCTGGTGCAGGTCTACAATTTTGTTTCTGGTGTCCTTTGACAGCTCTTTAGTGGAGTTTGGAGTGTGACTGTTTACGGTTGTGGACAGGTGTCCTTTATACTGATAACAAGTTCAAACAGGTGCTGTTAATACAGGTAATGAGTGGAGGACAGAGGAGCCTCTTAAAGAAGAAGTTACAGGTCTGCGAGAGCCAGAAATCTTGCTTGTTTGTAGGTGACCAAATACTTATTTTCCACCATAATTTGCAAATAAATTCATTAAAAATCCTACAATGTGATTTTCTGGATTTTTTTCCTAATTTTGTCTGTCATAGTTGAAGTGTACCTATGATGAAAATTATAGGCCTCTCATCTTTTTAAGTGGGAGAACATGCACAATTGGTGGCTGACCAAATACGTTTTTGCCCCACTGTATGGGGTACTGGTTAGTTGAGGTGATTGAGGTAATATATACATGTAGGTAGAGTTATTTAAGTGACTTATGTATGTATAGATAATAACAGAGAGTTGCAGCAGCATAAATAAGGGGGGGGGGGCGCAAAGCAAATAGCCTGGGTAGCACATTGATTAGATGTTCAGGAGTCTTATGGCTTGGGGATAGAGGCTGGTTAGAAGCCGCTTGGACCTAGACTTGGTGCTCCGGTACCGCTTGTTGTGCGGTAGCATAGAGAACAGTCTATGACTAGGGTGGCTGGAATCTTTGACAATTGTTAGGGCCTTCCTCTGACACTGCCTGGTATAGAGGTCCTGGATGGCAGGAAGCTTGGCCCCGGTGATGTACTGGGCCGTACGCACTACCCTCTGTAGTGCCTAATGGTCGGAGGCCGAGCAATTGCCATATCAGGTAGTCATGAAACAAGTCAAGATGCTCTCGATCTGAGGACCCATGCCAAATCTTTTCAGTCTCCTGAGGGGGAATAGGCTTTGTCTTGCCCTCTTCACGACTGTCTTGGTGTGTTTGGACCATGTTAGTTTGTTGGTGATGTGGACACAAAGGAACTTGAAGCTCTCAACCTGTTCCACTACAGCCCCGTTGATGAGAATCCTTTTCCTGTTGTCCACAGTCATCTCCTTTGTCTTGATCACGTTGAGGGAGAGGTTGTTGTCCTGGTCCGACAGGGGCTGTCTCGTCGTTGTTGGTGATCAGGCCTACCACTGTTGTGTCATCGGCAAACGTAATTATGGTGTTGGAGTCGTGCTGGCCATGAAGTCATGAACAGGGAGTACAGGAGGGGCTGAGCACGCACCCCTGAGGGGCCCCCGTGTTGAGGATCAGCGTGGCGGATGTGTTGTTACCTACCCTTACCACCTGGGGCGGCCCGTCAGGAAGTCCAGTATCCAGTTGCAGAGGGAGGTGTTTAGTCTCAGGGTCCTTAGCTTAGGGATGAGCTTTGAGGGGTGCTTAAGGTGTTGAAAGCTGAGCTGAGGTAAATGAATATAATTTTCACATAGGTGTTCCTTTTGTCCAGGTGGGAAAGTGCAGTGTGGAGTGCATTAGAGATTGCATCATCTGTGGATCTGTTTGGGCGGTATGCAAATTAGAGTGGGTCTAGAATTTCTGGGATGATGATGTTGATGTGAGCCAAGACCAGCCTTTCAAAGCACTTCATGGCTACTGACATGAGGGCTAGGGGTCGATAGTCCATAAGGCAGGTGACCTTAGTGTTCTTGGGCACAGGGACTATGGTGGTTTGCTTGAAACATGTAGGTATTACAGACTCAGGCAGGGAGACGTTGAAAATGTCAGGGAAGACACTTGCCAGTTTGTCAGAGCATGTTCGGAGTACATGTCCTGGTAATCCGTCTGGCCCTGTGGCCTTGTGAATGTTGACCTGTTTAAAGGTCTTACTCACATCGGCTGCGGAGAACGTGATCACACAGTCGTCCGGAACAGCTGATGCTCTCATGCATGGTTCAGTGTTACTTTCCTCGAAGCGAACACTGAAGTAATTTAGCTCGTCTGGTAGGCTTGTGTCACTGGGCATCTCTCGGCGGTGCGAATGTACGAATGTTGCCTGTAATCAATGGCTTTTGGTTGGGGTATATATGTACAGTCACTGTGTGGACGACGTCATCGATGCATTTATTGATGAAGCCAGTGACTGATGTAGTGTACTCCTCAATGCCATCGGGAGAATCCCGGAACATATTCCAGTCTGTGCTAGCATAACAGTCCTGTAGCTTAGCATTTGCTTCATCTGACAACTTTTTTTATTGACCGAGTCACTGGGGCTTCCTGCTTTATTTCTTGCTTATTAGCTGGAATCAGGAGGATAGAATTATGGTCAGATTTGCCAAATGGAGGGCATGGGATAGCTTTGTACGCATCTCTGTGTGTGGAGTAAAGTTGGTCTAGAGTTTTTTTCCCTCTTGTTGCACAATTAACATGCTGGTGGAAATGAGGTAAAATGGATTTAAGTTTCCCTACATTAATGTCACGGGCCACTAGCAGCGCCACCTCTGGATGAGCGTTTTCCTGTTTCCTTATGGCGGTATACATCTCATTGAGTGCGGTCTTCGTATATAGACAGCTACAAAAAATACAGATGAAACTCTCTAGGTAGATAGTGTGGTCTACAGCTTATCATGAGATACTCTACATCAGGCGAGAAAAACCTTGAGACTTCCTTAGATATTGTGCACCAGCTGTTGTTTACAAATATATATATATATATATATAGAGAGAGCTGTATGTTAATCATGTCGTCATCCAGCCACGACTCGGTGAAACATAAGATATTACAGTTTTAATGTCCCATTGGTAGGATATACGTGCTTTTAGTTCGTCCAATTTATTATCCAGTGATTGTACGTTGGCCAATAGTACCTATGGCAGAGGCAGATTAGCCACTTGTCGCCGGATCCTCACAAGGCACCCCAATCTCCTTCCGCCAAACCTCCGTCTCTTTCTCCAGCGAATGGCGGGGATGAGGGCCTGTTTGGGTGTCTGTAAATCCCTCTCTATTCCGACTCATTAAAGATAAATCATTTGTCCAGTTCAAGGTGAGTAATCGCTGTTCTGATGTCCAGAAGCTCTTTTAGATAGCAGCAACATTATGTACAACATAAGCTACAAACAATGAAAAAATGTTAAACATTAATAAGTGTTTTTGAAACACTAATATGTTGGATTTACTGAACATTTGTCTGACATTAACTCAGGATTCCCCATTATAGTGAATGAAAAATTTCAATATTTTGTGTAAATACACTACCATTCAAAGATTTGGGGTCACTTACAAATGTCCTTGTTTTTGAAAGAAAGCCGCATTTTTTGTCCATTAAAATAACATCAAATTGATCAGAAATACAGTGTACACATTGTTAATGTTGTAAATGACTATTGCAGCTGGAAATGGCATATTTTTATGGAATATCTACATAGGCGTACAGAGGCGCATTATCAGCAACCATCACTCCTGTGTTCCAATGGCACATTGTGTTAGCTAATCCAAGTTGATCATTTTAAAAGGCTAATTGATCATTAGAAAACCGTTTTGCAATTGTGTTAGCACAGCTGAAAACTGCTGTTCTGATTAAAGAATCAATAAAACTGGCCTTCTTTAGACTAGTTGAGTATCTGGAGCATCAGCATTTGTGGGTTTGATTACAGGCTCAAAATGGCCAGAAACAAAGGACTTTCTTCTGAAACTCATCAGCCTATTCTTGTTCTGAGAAATTAAGGCTATTCCATGCAAGAAATAGCCAAGAAACTGAAGATCTCGTACAACGCTGTCTACTACTCCCTTCACAGAACAGAGCATACTGGCTCTAATCAGAATAGAAAGAGGAGTGGGAATCCACGGCACAACTGAGCAAGAGGACAAGTACATTAGAGTGTCTAGTTTGAGAAACAGACGCCTCACAAGTCCTCAACTGGCAGCTTCATTAAATAGTACTCGCAAAACACCAGTCTCAACATCAACAGTGAAGAGGCGACTCTGGGATGCTGACCCTCTATGCAGAGAGAGAAAAAGCCATATCTCAGACTGGCCAATAAAAATAAAAGATTAAGATGGGCAAAAGAACACAGACACTGGACAGAGGAAGATTGGAAAAAAGTGTTATGGACAGATTAATCTACGTTTGAGGTGTTCGGATCACAAAGAAGAACATTCTTGAGACCCAGAAAAAATGAAAAGATGCTGGAGGAGTGCTTGACGCCATCTGCCAAGCATGGTGGAGGCAATGTGATATTCTGGGTGTGCTTTGGTAGTGGTAAAGTGGGAGATTTGCACAGGGTAAAAGGTATCTTGAAGAAGGAAGGCTATCACTCCATTTTGCAACGTCATGCCATACCGTGTGGACAGCGCTTAATTGGAGCCAGTTTCCTCCTACAACAGGACAATGACCCAAAGCACAGCACCAAAATATACAATAACTATTTAGGGAAGAAGCAGTCAGCTGGTATTCTGTCTATAATGGAGTGGCCAGCACAGTCACCGGATCTCAACCCTATTGAGCTGTTGTGGGAGCAGCTTGACTGAATGGTATGTAAGAAGTGCCCATCATGCCAATCCAATTTGTGGGAGGTGCGTCGGGAGGCATGGGGTGAAATCTCTTCAGATTACCTCAACAAATTGACAACCAAAGGTCTCAAAGGCTGTAAGTGCTGAAAATGGAGGATTCTTTGGTGAAAGGGAAGTTTGAAGGACACAATTATTATTTCAATTAAAAATCATTATTTATAACCTTGTCAACGTCTTGACTATATTTCATTTTGCAACTGATTTCATGTGTAATTTCATGGAAAACAAGGACATTTCTAAATGACCCCAAACTTTTGAACGATAGTGTATATATATTTTTAAGACAATCATGGTACCAATAATTACTTAAAATACTCCAGATGTATGTCCTTGAAATTATTATCTAAAAAATCTGACACAGAAAAAGTTAGAAGGATAACTGATTTGCTAGTGGCAGCCTGCAGTATCCCGGTCTGACTTCAACTTAAATTACTAAATGAGAGGGGGCAGCACTGAGCTAGCCTGCCACATCACTTCCTGGAGTAGCTCAAACTGCACATGTTATGTTTCCATGAGACGCCATCTTAACAGACTACTATTTTTCACTGACCCTACGAAAACTCACTGGACTATATATATACACACCATATAAAACACTCGTTCACACACACAATATTGACACTCCTACACATAACCCAAACACATTCACATACACTACATACGCACACATAACACACACACGCATACCGACACAAACACACATACACATTACACACACAAACACAGTTTTACACTCGTTTACTTTTGTAGTCAATAGCTTTACACTCATTACAGCCTATATTTGTTATCCAATGATTTAAGACTGGGGTGTTCTAGGCTATTGTCCTGATATCCTCAACCTGTCCACATCCATACAAATATCTTCCTGTTTTAAAAACAGCAAAACAGCTTTGTATGCCTACGAGCATTGGTTGGGTTTAGGCAGGTCTTCGGCAGACTTTTGGTATGCTAATTCTTCTAAGACTCTCTAATATGATAACCTATAGCAAGACGTGTAGTCACATTATGAAAATGGACAAAAGTGGCAATTGATCAAAAAGTGCAAAGGAGCACGCATGTAAAGCAAATATTATGTCTATAAATGAATATAGTGTACAGTGCCTTCTAAAAGTATTCACACCCCTTTACTTTTTCCACATTTTGTGTTACAGCCAGAAATTAAAATGGATAAAATTGAGATTGTGTCACTGACCTACACACAATACCCCATGATTTCAAGGTGGAATTTTGTTTGTATATTTTTTTTTTTTATTCATAAAAATTAAAAGCTGAATAATTATTCAACCACTTTATTATGGCAAGCCTAAATAAGTTCAGGAAAAAACATTTGCTCACTAAATCGCATAATAACATGGACATATTCCGTGTTCAATAATAGTGGTTAACATTATTTTTGAAAGACGACCCTATCTCTGTATCCCACACATACAATTATCTGTAAGGTCCCTCAATCAAGTAGTGAATTCAAGCACAGGTTCAACCACAAAGACCAGGGAGTTTATTTAATGCCTCACAAAGAAGGGCACCAATTGGTAGATGTGTAAGAAAAAAAAAAGAAGAAAAGACCAGACGCTGAATATACCTTTTTTTAAATGTTTTTTTGTGAGCAGTTACTGTCTTGTCTCATCGCTACAACTCCCACACGGACTCGGGAGAGGCAAAGGTCGAGAGCCATGCGTCCTCCGAAACACAACCCAACCAAGCCGCACTGCTTCTTAACACAGCACGCACCCAACCCGGAAGCCAGCCGCACCAATGTGTCAGAGGAAACACTGTACACCTAGCGACCTGGTCAGCGTGCACTGCGCCCGGCCCACCACAGGAGTCGCTAGTGTGCAATGAAACAATGATATCCCTGCCAGCCATACCCTCCCTAACCCGGATGACGCTAGGCCAATTGTGCACCACCCCATGGGCCTCCCGGTTGCGACAAAGCCTGGGCTCTAACCTAGAGTCTCTGGTGGCACAGCTAGCACTGGGATGTAGTGCCTTAGACCACTGCGCCACCCAGGAGGCCCCTGAAAATACCTTTTGAGTATAGTTAAATTGTTAATTACACTTTGGATGATGTATCAATACACGAAACCACTACAAAGACACAGGCATCCTTCCTAACTTAGTTGCAGGAGAGGAAGGAAATTGCTCACCATTGGCTTCATAGTGAAATCTGTGATCTTAAAATAGTTACAGAGTGATGTGATAACTGAGGCTGGATCAGCAACATTGTAGTTACTCCACAATACTAACCTAAATGACAGAGTACAAGCTTCCATCTTTTCACAGAATAAAATTATTCCAAAACCTGCATCCTGTTTACAAAGAGTCATTTAACATCTTAGATGTAAAGTCCCTCGTGTAGGGGACCTGCGTGGTTCTGGTACCTGTTCCGACCGCTCGATCTGTGGACACCGTAGATCGAAATGAGCCTGTGTGACATACTGTGGGATGTGAAATCTGAAACCTCTTGAAGCTGGGATGTCCCTCCTACCATTTCATTCGCACTTCCGACTATCCAACTCCTGGCTGAACCCTAGGTCACATCCACTGACAAAGCACATGCCTACAATCCTTACATGGTAGCGCAGCAGGAAATAGTGGTTTGAGTTTATTATATTTTTACAGGGACAGTGCACATTAATCGACGTTTCAGTAAAAGTGCCGGTTTTAGCCAGCTGGCTAATTTTCAACCGCAGTCCCTGGGCAGGTTATTAAAAACAATTACAATATAGACAATAATTGAGCAGTGAGCACACGTAGAGCAACATAGGACAAGCGAGACATAGCATACAGACAGAGCAACATAGGACAAGCAAGACGTAGCATACAGACAGAGCAACATAGAACAAAAAGCAGCGAGACAAAATTCATAAAAGCAAGTGTTTCCACAAGCTACAGACAACAGACAACATGGAAAGCGGCAATACACAGCTAGGGATTATGATCACAAATCAGATTGACCTTTAGCCATGTATTCATACATTTTGTGAAAGTGTTCCATCACCATAGCACATTCAGAGATCAATTTATAGCCATTAATCTGAAATAATTAATAGATTTTAAACAAAACACACTTTCTGTTTGTCATAGATGGACAGGACTAATATGAGATGAAAGGCGAGCTCTGTGTGATATTCACAGCGGTGGGGGCAGATGTTTTGATCAAGAGAGACCTTTAGAAAATATGCACATTTCCTCTAAGACTAAACATACAAATATGTATTTTGCAGTTATAAGGTGAAATCTTAGTGGTTTTATAATTTAATTATACTATATTTAGAAAGCATATGTTATTTCAAGCCTTATTCATACAGTTTTGTTGAGTAGGAAATACATCATGAAATATTTCATATTTTTATCATATTTGTACTGTGAACTTGAGCTTCTGCCCTCAAAAGTGACGACACCTCAGCAATGCATAACCATTTTTACCAGAAAGGTGAGATTGTAACCTTTCTTAGAGTATGCAGCATTACTAGTTATTGTTTATGATCCTCTTGTGATAAAACATGTATTTTGGAGATTATGTAGATTACATTTTAGATCAAATGTGGCAAAGAAATTAACTTATTATCCTGAATACAAACACTTTTTTTAATTTAACCTTTATTTAACCAGGTAGGCCAGTTGAGAACAAGTTCTCATTTACAACTGTGACCTGGCCAAGATCAAGCAAAGCAGTGTGACAGCAACACAGAGTTACACATAAACAAACTTAGTCAATAACAAAATAGAAAAATCTATATGCAGTGTGTGAAAATGTAGCAAGATTAGGGAGGTAAGGCAATAAATAGGCCATAGTGGTGAAATAATTACAATTTAGCAATTAAACACTGGAGTGACAGATGTGCAGAAGATGAATGTGCAAGTAGAGATACTGGGGTGCAAAGGAGCAAATAATAAATAACTATATGGGGATGAGGGAGATGGGTGGGCCATTTACAGATTGGCTGTGTACAGGTACAGTGATCGGTAAGCTGCTCTTACAGCTGATGCTTAAAGTTAGTGAGGGAGATATAAGACTCATTTTCAGTGATTTTTGCAATTCATTCCAGTCATTGGAATGGTGCTATGGTGACCAGTGAGCTGAGATAAGGTGTGGCTTTACCTAGCAAAGACATGACCTGGAGCCAGGAGCCAGTGGGTTTGACCTGGAGCCAGGAGCCAGTGGGTTTGACCTGGAGCCAGTGGGTTTGGCGACGAATATGAAGCGAGGGCCACCCAACAAGAGCATACAGGTCACAGTGGTGTGTAGTATATGGGGCTTTGGTGACAAAATGGATGGTACTACATCCAATTTGCTGAGTAGAGTGTTGGAGGCTATTTTGTAAATGACATCGCCGAAGTCAAAGATCGGTAGGGTAGTCAGTTTTACAAGGGTATGTTTGGCAGCATGAGTTAAGGATGCTTTGTTGCGAAATAGGTGTAACCGTTCTCTTTTGGTGAAGGAGAGTCGGACCAAAATGCGGCGTGTAGATTGCGATCCATGTTTAATCAACAAACGTAAAACACGAATCAATACAAAAAACTACAAAAAACAACAAACGTGGAAACGTAACGAAAACCGAAACAGCCCTATCTGGTGAAAACACAGAGACAGGAACAAATACACTAAGGACAATCACCCACGACAAACTCAAAGAATATGGCTGCCTAAATATGGTTCCAATTCAGAGACAACGATAAACACCTGCCTCTGATTGAGAACCACTCCAGACAGCCATAGACTTTGCTAGATAACCCCACTAGCTACAATCCCAATACATACACACCAAAACCCCAAGACAAAACACACCACAATACAAAAACCCCATGCCACACCCTGGCCTGACCCAATACATGAAGAAAAACACAAAATACTTAGACCAGGGCGTGACAATAGGAAGCCGATTCTAGATTAAATTTTGGATTAGAGATGCTTAATGTGAGTCTGGAGGGAGAGTTTACAGTCTAACCAGACACCTAGGTATTTGTAGTTGTCCACATATTCTAAGTCAGAACCGTCCAGAGTAGTGATGCTAGACGGGCGGGCGGGTGCGGGCAGCGATCGGTTGAAGAGCATGCATTTAGTTTTACTTGCATTTAAGAACATCACTGAGTACCACTTTTTATATTTTCAAGCATGGTGGTGGCATCATGTGGGTATGCTTGTTATCGGCATGGACTATGGAGTTTTTGTGGATAAAAAGAAACAGAATACAGCTTTCCAACAGACACTGGGAAAGGAATTTACCTTTCAGCAGGACAATAACCTAAAACACAAGGCCAAATATACACTGGAGTTGTTTACCAAGATGACATTGAATGTTCCTGAGTGGACTAGTTACAGTTTTAACTTAAATCGTCTGGAAAATCTATCCAATGACCAACAACAATTTGGCAGGTGTTGAATAAATTAAGAATAATTGCCAAATATTGTATAATCCAGGTGTGCAAAGCTCTTAGAGACTTACCCAAATAGACTCACAACTGTAATCGTTCTACAAAGTATTGAATCCTAATGCAAGTGAGATATTAATTTTTCATTTTCAATCAATTAGAAAAATGGATACAAACATGTTTTCACTGGCATTATGGGGTATTGTGTGTAGATGTATTTCTTTACCTATCTAATACATTTTTATTCAGGCTGTAACCCAATGAAATGCGGAATTAGTCAAGGGGTATGAACACTTTTTTAAGGCACTGTAAATCTAAATGTAGCCTGAAGAGTCCTTTCTATTGTACGTCATATTGGACAGTGGCCTCGCCCATGCATACAGAAATGGTGTGCCATTACGCATCAATTTCATATTCTGCAGTTTATTGCTAGCGATTTGTCTGGAAAATTATCAAAGATTCAAAGAATATAATAGAATAGAATACAATTAAATCGAAAAGGATTGCATTACATTCCAGGAGTCAGATTCTTATATAGTATAGGCCTAAACAGTAGGAAAACCAAAGGATAAAAAAAAAGTGACGTGCTGGGAGAAATATAGTGGTTTGGTTTTCCTCCAAATCATTGATTAGTGATAATTCAGTGACGGAGTCTTTCACTCATCGAAGATTGATAGACTGATATACTAGCATGACAGAATTTAAACTGAAATACAAATGTATTGGGGATGCATGGGACGCACTACTGGTCGCAGCAGAAGAGCGCAGTGCATGACAAGTGTATGGCGAGGTATAATCAGTAGGCCTATAAGTGACATTTCAACCTGTATCTTTAGATCTAGCCAGAGGGGACTTTTATAACATTTCCATAGGCAAGCCACTGTATAACACTGTATTATTTTCACATCTAATATAGAGACTGAAGTATAAACTGGGTGGTTCGAGCCCTGAATGCTGATTGGCGGACAGCCAATGGTATTTCAGACCGTATAACACGGCTATGACAAAACATTTATTTTTACTACTCTAATTATGTTGGTAACCAGTTTATAGTAGCAATAAGGCACCACAGGGGACGCAATGCGTCAAGCCTAAGAACAGCCCTTCGCCATGGTATATAGGCCATATACCACAACTCCTTGGGCCTTATTGCTTAATTAGACTATTCACATAACCCACAAAGTTAATAAAGCGCTCAGCAGCTTTCCCTCAATATTGCCACAGCACTGTCCAGAACGAACGGTGGGTGGTGGGATGGTCACCAAATACCACCTCCAACTCTGGATAAAATGGGCATGGGCTTCTCCCGTTCCCATTCCTTCTATTACAGTCCTTTCTGTACAATGTTTTCAAATCTGGTTTTGCGCTGGCATTGGACGTGGGAACGGGTGGCATGCATTTTCTCTCATGCACGACTATATTTCTTCATGCATATCTTTATTTCTTGATGGCATCCGACCACAGTTTCAGTAGGCACTTAGTTTATTTTTTAATAATTTTTTTGTCGGTATTGTACCCCCTTTTTCTCCACAATTCCGATCTTGTCTCATCGCTGCAACTCCCCCTTGGCCAAACCCTCTCCTAACCCGGACGACACTGGGCCAATTATGCGCCGCCCTATGGGACTCCGATCACTGCCGGTTGTGATACAGCCCGGGATCAAACCTGGGTCTGTAGTGATGTCACTAGCACTGCGATGCAGTGCCTTAGACCACTGTGTCACTCAGAAGGCCTGTTATGAATTCTTATAGCAAAGCTTATCATGCACCTTTCTTCATAGAAAGACACTTGTTTTCAATTTCAATTTTCCTCCAAGAGGGGTTGAATATCTGGTTCACATTAAAATTAAATTAAATCTACCAGAGGTACATTGTGGTGTCCACCATTTTCTTACCACAACATAAATTATTAGGTAGATTTGTCGGTCAAGATCTGAATGAGATGGCAGTGGCACAACACAGGGCTCACTGCAATTAATCTCCCCTAAACGATTACAAGATGATTTTGCTAAGATGCTCAATACTTTTCCTTCCACAAGAGCTACCGTAGAAACATAAATTGCAATCTGATTTTCCTACCAGTCTTTCATAAAACCTAAATAGTTGATATGTAATGATAACATATAATAATATATGCTTTCAGCAAAAAAATCTCCACATTTACTGAATCTGGAGGGGTCTACACATTAAAAAAGTATATATTCATGGTAAATATACAAAATATTGGTCATTTAAAAAAACGGTGTGCGCTCAGATCTATTTCTACACATCCCCTCAGATATTTCCATTCAATACTCGAAAGACCTTGTAGCCATGCTTCCTGTAGATAGCCTCTGATCCATTCAAATGCTCCCTCAATAGGAAGCTCCTTTTCATTCTCACTTGTGTAAGGATTCAATTCCCCACACATGAATCACAGAGGAGCTTATTTGATCTGATTATAATCAGTTAGCAGGTGCACCGACCTCCAATTACCATATAAATATAAAGCTACTTCCAGTCACAAAAGGGCCCTATGAGAGCACAGGTACCTCACTTTACACCCCAGTTAAACTGAGTGAAAAGACACTGGACATGCATGAAATAACTGTCCAGTGTAGAGTCAATCTCCTTTGGTTTCAATACGTAGGCCTCACATTACATTTACATTTGAGTAATTTAGCAGATGTTCTTATCAAGAGCGACTTACAGTTAGTGAAGACAATACAGTCTGCATTTCTTAGATATTACAATATCATTCCTATAAAATTGCACACACCACAAATGAACCATGTCCCCAATTCCATTTGAGTAGACAAACATCTAATAAATAATTGAAAATAATACAAATAAATAAAAAGTAGTTTTCAGTCACCGTTCATTTCTGAGTGGATGAAAAGGCCAACGTGCTGCCATTGAGTCTATCACAACCCCATAATGAATTATTGTTTATAATAATTAGAAATCCAATTATTAATAAGGGAATTCTAAGGGCATTATGCCAAAGACTGCCATATCCTGGGGCGGCAGGGTAGCCTAGTGGTTAGAGCGTTGGACTAGTAACCGGAAGGTTGCGAGTTCAAACCCCCGAGCTGACAAGGTACAAATCTGTCGTTCTGCCCCTGAACAGGCAGTTAACCCACTGTTCCCAGGCCGTCATTGAAAATAAGAATGTGTTCTTAACTGACTTGCCTGGTTAAATAAAGGTAAAATAAATAAAAAAATAAATATCCAGTGTGATGAGGGTGTATATACACAGAGTACAAAACATTCGGAACATCTTACTAATATTGAGTTTTGCCCTCAGAACAGCCTAAATTCTTTGAGGCATGGAGTCTACAAGGTGTCGAAAGCATTCCACAGAGATGTTGGCCTATGTTGACTCCAATGCTTCCCACAGTTCTGTCAAGTTGGCTGGACTACCTTTGGGTGGTGGACCATTCTTGATACACATGGGAATCTGTTGAGAGTGGAAAAACCCAGCCGCTTTGCAGTTCTTGACACACTCAAACCAGTGAGCCTGGCACCTACTACCATACCCCGTTCAAAGGCACTTAAATATTTTGACTTGCCCGTTCACCCATAATGGCATACACACACAATCCATGTCTCAATTGTCTCACGGCTTAAAAATCCATCTTTAACCTGCCTCCTCCCCTTCATCTATACTGATTGAACAGGATTGGGGCGGCAGGGTAGCCTAGTGGTTAGAGCGTTGGGCTAGTGACCGGAAGGTTGCAAGTTCAAACCCCCGAGCTGACAAGGTACACATCTGTCGTTCTGCCCCTGAACAGGCAGTTAACCCACTGTTCCTAGGCCGTCATTGAAAATAAGAATTTGTTCTTAACTGACTTGTCTGGTTAAATAAAGGTAAAATTAAAAATAAAATAAAAAAGTGACATCAATAAAGGGATCATAGCTTTCACCTGGATTCACCCCGTCAGTCATGGAAAGAGCAAGGGTTCCTAATGTTTTGTACACAGTGTAATTCTATCAGTGAGCAAGCAGATGTTGCCATCTAGTGTCGGTTTCTGTCTCTAACATTTTACATTTTAGTAATTTAACAGATGCTCTTATCCAGAGCGACTTACAAGTATGGGTAATGACTTACATGGAGTGTGTCTGAAAGTGGGCGCGTCAACATAAGTGGGAGTATCAACAGCGTAAGGCGTTACACCAACACTCTGTAATTGGTTAGATGGTTTTGATTGAGCGTGTTTTTATTGGTCAGTTCCCGAGTGTGAAACAAGACTGGAAGAGCTAAAAGGTGCCCTATTGTTGAAAACATTTATACTGTTCCATTTGAATGTTAACAAAACACACAAACACTTATAGACTAAATATGAAAATAAAAGTTTATGTAAGTTATTGGTCTACCAGTTTTTCATTTAATACCAATAACTCATTATTAGGCCTATAACTCATTGTGACATCTGTTCGGCTATCATCTGATGATAATATATATTTTTTTGTGAATCAGGCTCGTTATATTGAAAAACTGTTTTAATTCATAGGAACCGGTGTGGCTGAAATAGTCGAATCCTAGGAGGTGAAGATCTCCCACACACGGATTTCCTCTCATGCCGCATTGTTGGCCCCCATCCTTGTAACATCCTGCAGAGCCGCAGACCTCTCCTCTGGTACATGGCGGCGAGCTGCAGGTCCCCTTCTGGTCCTCGTGTCCGTCCTCGTGTCCATCCTCATGAAGTTATGCAGGACACAGGTAGCCTTCACACATGCCTGAATTCCCCCACGATGCAGTCCCAGATGGCCCTGGTCACCCAACTGTAGGCAATTGTTTTGAAGGAATCTCCAGTTACAAGGTATCTGTAGGAATATGGAAGATAATGTAATTATTAGACTCCTACATCACCGGTCATTGTGGATTACTAAAGTATAATATCTCTTATAACAAATTATGATAACATTTGATAGATAAATGCATGTGCACACACGTGCATGTGTAGCATGTAGAATAGGAGGATGATAACAAGGATAGCGTCACAAATGAATATATAATCAGCTGTGTAGTGCTTAGGCAAAAACTCAAATCTACTCCCCTTTGAGTCCCAGGAAGAATACTGAGAACCACTGCTCTTCATTGTGACCTCTTCATCTGCATACAGGCTTTCACAGCTCACTGTGGACAGAAAACCTCACAAGAAACAGACATCATTATACTCAAATTAGCAGTGGTGTAAGTAGTACCTTAAAGTATTTTTAATACAGTACTTTTTATCTTGTTATCATTTTGACCCCACGGGGTGAGATCTTGCGTGGAGCCCCCGATCGAGGGAGATTATAAGTGGTCTTGTATGTCTTCCATTTCCTAATAATTGCTCCCACAATTGATTTCTTCAAACCAAGCTGCTTACCTATTGCAGATTCAGTCTTCCCAGCCTGGTGCAGGTCTACAATTTTGTTTCTGGTGTCCTTTGACAGCTCTTTGGTCTTGGCCATAGTGGAGTTTGGAGTGTGACTGTTTTAGGTTGTGGACAGGTGTATTTTATACTGATAACAAGTTCAAAGAGGTACCATTAATACAGGTAACGAGTGGAGGACAGAGGAGCCTCTTAAAGAAGTTACAGGTCTGTGAGAGCCAGAAATCTTGCTTGTTTGTAGGTGACCAAATACTTATTTTCCACCATAATTTGCAAATAAATTCATTAAAAATCCTACAATGTGATTTTCTTTTCTCATTTTGTCTGTCATAGTTGAAGTGTACCTATGATGAAAATTACAGGCCTCTCTCATCTTTTTAAGTGGGAGAACTTGCAAAATTGGTGGCTGACTAAATACTTTTTTGCCCCACTGTATATATTTTTATTTCCCAGTATCTTATTTTTATCATCCCATCATTCATAGTCTCTCTTAACAACAAACAGAGCTTACCTCTGAATCCTCAGCCTGAATTCTGCCAGCGACAGTTTGTCACTTCAAACAAACACCCATGGCTTGTGGAACAAGCTTTTCTCCCCCACTGCAGGATGGCAAAGCCTGGCAGCAGACTAGACTGGCACTTCACGGAGCTCTACGTCAGCGGGCACAGGATGGGCAGACATAGTGAGAGAGCACCAAGCCCAGTCCTGTTGGGGTCCTAACAGTTGTCCTGTGAATAGCTGTAACAAGCTGCTGGTCAAATCTAAATCTGATGTCATTGGTCACATTTTTTATTTATTTCACCTTTATTTAACCAGGTAGGCTAGTTGAGAACAAGTTCTCATTTGCAACTGCGACCTGGCCAAGATAAAGCGTAGCAATTCCACACATACAACAACACAGTTACACGTGGAATAAACAAAATATACAGTCAATAATACAGTAGAACAAAAGAAAACAAAAAGTCTATATACAATGTTTAGCAGATGTTAATTGGTCACGCACATGTTTAGCAGATGTCATTGGTCACATACACATGTTTAGCAGATGTCATTGGTCACATACACATGTTTAGCAGATGTTATTGGTCACATACACATGTTTAGCAGATGTTATTGGTCACATACACATTGTTTAGCAGATGTTATTGGTCACATACACATGTTTAGCAGATGTTATTGGTCACATGTTTAGCAGATGTCATTGGTCACATGTTTAGCAGATGTCATTGGTCACATGTTTAGCAGATGTCATTGGTCACATGTTTAGCAGATGTCATTGGTCACATACACATGCTTAGCAGATGTCATTGGTCACATACACATGCTTAGCAGATGTTATTGGTCACATACACATGTTTAGCAGATGTTATTGCGGGTGTAGCAATGTTTCTAGCTCCAACAGTGCAGTAGTATCTAACAATTCACCGAGAGTTTGTAAAGTCCTGGTTTAAATGAAACAGACAGATTTCCCAGCTCACAATTCGTCGAATCCAAGTATATTTGCGAGAGGTCTCCCAATCATATCATGTACAGTGGTTTATATATCTCCCATTTCATCATAAATGTCCCTCCTCCTCTCAGACAATGACAATATAGTATACAAGTCTTCTCCTACTCATACATTGCTTATCACATCCTGCCACATGTTACACAATCTACTGCAAGCCCAAGGTTTCTCCCCTCCCTAGGTGGGGCGACTTCCTTCCCTGTTATCAGCTTCACAGTGGTCACAAGTTGTCTGCCACAGTCCCTCCTCCTTATGGACAAACATTATTCATCATTATACAGAGACAGGGTAGAATTGTTAGATATAGTCCTATCATTACTTGAAATGTTTACATCATTTAGTCATTATACATAAAATTCATAACAAAGCCGCCTAGTTATGGCTGTTTAACAGTCTGATGGCCTTGAGATAGAAGCTGTTTTTCAGTCTCTCGGTCCCAGCTTTGATGCACCTGTACTGACCTCGCCTTCTGGATGATAGCGGGGTGAACAAACAGTGGCTCGGGTGGTTGTTGTCCTTGATGATCTTATTGGACTTCCTGTGACATCGGGTGCTGTAGGTGTCCTGGAGGGCAGGTAGTTTGCCCCCGGTGATGTGTTGGGCATACCGCACCACCCTCTGGAGAGTCCTATGGTTGCAGGTGGTGCAGTTGCCATTCCAGGAGGTGATAAAGCCAAACCGGATGCTCTCAATGGGTCATATGAGCCCGGGTGGCGGTGGAGGAAAAAGGAGATAGAATGACGTGTAACAGTGGGCACTCGGTTTGCGGTGGCACTCAAATTCACTGGGCACAATTCCGTAATTGGCAGAGGGCCGAAATAAGCAATGGGGGGCCCTGGGACAGACAACTTATGGGAAAAGTCCAGGTAGCCTACTAACTTGTAAAATCTTCTGGCATGCAGTACACAAACTATTTACTTGGGAAAAGCTGTGCAAATAGATAAACAAGGTTTAACAGATGTTATCTAGGTACTTGACCACTCATAAGCAATATTATTGAAGGAAAACGATCCAAACTAATTGTTGAATCTCAGCATAGATATGTTAACACTCTGAAACGATCTATGTTTAAAGGAGGTGGATCAGTGACCCAAGTTGCTCCCTGAGCCAATGTATGGGCTTTAGCGGGCTAAGGTATTCTTCTGGCACACAGGAGATCTGGGTTTAAATTACATCAGTTACATTGTGCTGCGATTCAGCTGTCTATGAGGAGAATGAGGTCAAAGGGTGACGTGTAATGTAGGTGGTTGGTCACCATCCTTGTGCAATGAGTGACTTTGTCTGAAAAGTTGCGCTGGCTTCCTGACTTGTACTTTTTTTGAAGTATACTTTCTCATTTTCTGACACTGATATCCAGTTGTCCATTTATTTATATGGGAACAAAACAAGGCAGTTATTACTATGCAATTGTGTGTGGAATTCTATTGCTAGATAGAACTTGATATAAACTCCAAACTGATCCATTTTAAATGTCTCTTTATTAATAACTGGTCCAATTGAAAAGACAAAGGGAAACATAAAATATGTAAGAATATCATTTGCATATTATATATTTAAATCAAAATATTAAAAGTGGTCTAGTACAGAATAGAAAGTACAAGTCATTTAAAAAAAACTGGAATACACAGCTCTGAAGGCCACTTGTGTAAGGTTAACATTTTCTTAAGAAATGAGAGAACATCACACTGTAGACATGTCTATGTACATCCATATTTCCATACATAAGAGTTGAAGCACTTTATGGCATGAGAACGAATCGAGAGGGCAGTAGTGCTATGATAAATGAAGGCCACTAGTGTAACGTAACACTGTCACAGCAACATAATGCCTGCTGACTAACAACTGGATCGCCTTCATTAGGTAGGGGGAAAAAGGGGGGGGGGGGGCTCCCTATGCTTGTCCAATAAGAAATGTACTTTTGTGTTTTCTGTTGCAACATAAAAAAACGTCCGTTGTGTCTTAATGAACATGACCCTACACTCATGTTGACCAACGTACGAGTCGAATGACTTTCTCAAAGCATTCACATCCATTGGGAGCATGTGTAGAACGTCTATCAGTGATTATGTCACAGTTTTGCAAGACCATATAACAGCAAGTTAGGTTTTACCAAAAAATATATGAACATACACTGAGAACTTGGAACTGTAAAAGGGCAAGGCAAAAATAATTCATCAGCGTTCATGAGTACAGGTTATGCCAAATGTATACATCATAAGAAGTGCATTGCTTGGTATGCATTTACAAGTCCAAATGGAGAACAAAACATGTATCACAGCAAGTACTACTGCCCTCTCGATTAATTCTTATGCCATGAAGTGCTTCTACTCTTAAATGTATAGAAGTTTGAATGTACATGTCCATATTGTGATAAATATGCAGAATAAAATACATATTTTAGACACCTTTTGTAAAAGGCCAAAATTATTAACAAAGGGTTAACTTATTGGTAAAGGGTTAACTTATTGGTAAAGGGTTAACTTAATTTTATGTTCAAATCTCTTGTCATCCGTTACAGCATGAACAATATTCTGCGTTGTGTTTTACTGTTGGATAAGGTGCACATTTTGACATACGGACCAGTTATAGTTTTTGAAGATGGCTGTTAATCCAAATATCACTTCTGAGGAGGTATGGAGCAAGTATGGCTTACGCCCAAACGCAAAACAACCCCAAGCCCCAAGCCCCTTCACCCTGACCCCTAAACACTTGTACAGATCTGTGAGGATTGGACTGGTGTGAGCAATATGGTGAACATTTCACTTAGACAAAAAGAGGCCATTGTGGAGCTCCACAAGTTCGTTTTGCGATTGGGCTTCACAGCTATACTTATGCAATGTTCCATGTCAAATTCACTAGGCACCCAACAACAACAAAAAAACTGATTGAAACAGGTAAGGGACTTAACTGAAGGTGTCCAATAAGAAACAGTTGTTTCCATTGCAAAAATGTTCTGTTTGCAAAACATTGTGTGCACAGGTTTGGGTAGGTTACTTTCTAAATGTAACCCATTACTATTTACCTGTCAAATTGTAATCAGTAACATTTGGATTACCCAAACTCTAACGTTTTTACTTGCAGTTACTTTTAGATTACTTTCCCCTTAGGAGGCATTCGACCATATCTATTGCTATTGCAGGATAAATCAATGTTAGAGTTTACACAGTTAACAATAAATGGATGTTACATTTTACTTTATGCGTTGGTTATGTAGGCTTCTAATAACCCATTTCTTTATACTTTAATACAGATATTAGGTTATATATTTAGATAAAATAAAACAAGTGTCAGATTTCCAATCCAAATAATTTAATACCCCTTTATTTTCAAGAATAAGACTTCGAAATATACAACGCATTCAGAAAGTATTAAGACCCCTTGACATTTTCCACATTTTGTTACGTTACAGCCTTAATCGAAAATGTATTAAATATTTTTTTCTCAATCTACACACAATACCCCATAATGACGAAGCAAAAACAGATTTTTAGACATTTTTGCAAATGCATCTGAAATATCTTTTAATACTACATAAGTATTCAGACCCTTTGCTATGAGACATGAAATTGAGCTTGGTTGCATCCGGTTTCCATTGATCATACTTGAGATGTTCCTACAACATGATTGGAGTCCATCGGTGGTACATTCAGTTGATTGGACATGATTTGGAAATGAACACAACTGTCTATATAAGGTCTCACAGCATGTCAGAGTAAAAACCAAGCCATGAGGTCAAATAATTGTCCATAAAGCTCCAATGCAGGATTGTGTCGAGGCACATATCTGGGTGAGGGTACCAATTTTTTTCAGCATTAAAAATCCCTAAGAACACAGTGGCCTCCATCATTCTTAACCACCAAGAACCTTCCTAGAGCTGGCCGCCCGACCAAACTGAGCAATCGGGAGAGGAGGGCCTTGGTCAGGGAAGTGACCAAGAACCCGATGGTCACTCTGATAGAGCTTCAGAGTTCCCCTGTGGAGATGGGAGAACCTTCCAGAAGGACAACCATCTCTGCAGCACTCCACCAATCAGGCCTTTGTGATAGAGTGGCCAGACGGAAGCCACTCCTCAGTAGTAGGCACATGACAGCCTACTTGGAGTTTGCCAAAAGGTACCTAAAGACTTTCAGACCATGAGAAACTAGATTCACTGGTCTGATGAAACCATGATTGAACTCTGGCCTGAATGCCAAGCGTCACGTCCGGAGGAAATCTGTCGCCACCCTACGATGAAGCATAGTGGTGGCAGAATCATGCTGTTTTTAGCGGCAGGGACTGGGAGACTAGTCAGGAATGAGGGAATGATGAACAGAGCAAAGTACAGAGAGTTCCTTGATGAAAACCTGCTCCAGAGTGCTCAGGACCTCAGACTGGGGCGATGGTTCACCTTCCAACAGGACACACAGCCAAGACAACGCAGGAGTGGCTTCGGGACAATTCTAAATGTCCTTAAGTCCGGATTGGAACCCAATCGAACATCTCTGGAGAGACCTGAAAATAGCTGTGCAGCGACACTCCCCATCCAACTTGACAGCGCTTGAGAGGATTTGCAGAGAAGAATGTGAGAAACTCCCCAAATACAGGTGTCAAGCTTGCAGCATCATACCCAAGACTCAAGGTTGTAATCAGTGCCAAAGGCACTTCAACAAAGTACTGCATTGAGCGATTCAAAGTACTTATGTAAATGTGATATTTCCGTTTTTTTATTTCTAATCAATTTGAAAAAATGTCAAAACTTTTTGCTTTGTCATTATGGGATATTGTGTATAGATTGATGAGGGGAAAAAACATTGTAGATTAGCCAAATTGTTTTACCTGAGCATAACCCCAAAACAAATTAAATATCAGCCTCCTCTGTTTATGATTTTGTTGACATGGAGGACTGGTTGGGCTCATTGCTTCAAGAGGAAAAAGAAATGCTGCTCATGGAACGGCATGCTTTGAGCACTACCTTAAAGTGTTATTTGCATGTAAAAAATGAATGCCATATGCTGCAGTTGCTATACATTTTTTGTTAGTGACATTTTGATGACTCGATCATTTGCAGGTGTTAAGTCTATCAAAACTGTGCGAATTTAGGCCTTATGGATTTACATTTTTTTATTAGATTGACCAAAAAAAGCGTCTTCATAGAGGAAACTAGGGCCTCCCGGATGGCGCAGAGGTCTAAGGCACTGCATCGCAGTGCTAGCTGTACCACCAGAGACTCTGGGTTCGAGCCCAGGCTCTGTCGCAGCCGGCCGCGACCGGGAGGTCCATGGGGCGACACACAATTGACCTAGCGTCGTCCGGTTTAGGGAGGGTGTGGCCGGTAGGGATATCCTTGTCTCATCTCGCGCTAGCGACTCCTGTGGCGGGCCGGGCGCGGTGCACGCTAACCAGGTCGCCAGGTGCACGGTGTTTCCTCCGACACATTGGTGCGGCTGGCTTCCGGTTTGGATGCGCGCTGTAAGAAGCAGTGTGGCTAGGTTGGGTTGAGTTTCGGAGAAGGCATGGCTTTCGACCTTCGTCTCACCCGAGCCAGTACGGGAGTTGTAGCGATGAAACAAGATAGTGACTACTAACAATTGGATACCACAAATTTGGGGAGAAAAGGGGGTAAAAAATAAATAAAAATGAAACTCATTTTTGACAGTATGGACCACAATAGGAGTTTAGAATGGATGAACTCCCTCAAACTGTTCTTCCGTAGGCTGGAATCCGTACTATGCAGCTGTTGCAAGAGCGCACATTTCACTGGCTGTCCAGGGGTCTCAAAAACAATTAATGATATGCAGATTAAACTTCCTCAATTCATTTGGGTTAAAATACACAGACATTTTGTGAACAGCCATCCCCAACAACCACAATCTAAGGCACAAACAGCTAAATGAGAGAGCAGCAGTGTGAGTCTATGTAGATATCAATAATAAGTCATGTCCATATCACCGGTTGACATCCCTTGAACTGTAGCCTACAAAAGCCTATTCCTTCATTTTTCCCGCGATCCATCAAATGCATGTGGTGTGTCATCATAGCAGTCTATGACTCTGGGACGGCATTATGGGCGGGCCTTAGGTTGCCTGGCCTGTCCTACCATACCTCCTTGCCCGTCCAAATAAATATTGATTTATTTGACCGAATCCGTGCTGAGAGAATGACCATCAATATGTTAAAGCATCAGAGCTAGAGAAACAGTGCAACTCTGTCTCAATGTGTAGAGTATGTACACTACATGGACAAAAGTATGTGGACACCTTCAAATTAGTAGATTTAGCTATTTCAGCCACACCTGTTGCTGATAGGTGCACACATCCATTCAAACTTGATGAAATGGGAAATGGGTTTCCATGGCCGAGCAGCCGCACACCAGCCTAAGATCACAATGCGTAATGCCAAGCGTCAGCTGGAGTGGTTAAAGCTCACCGCCATTGGATTCTAGAGCAGTGGACACACGTTCTCTGGAGTGAGGAATCCTGCTTCACCATCTGGCAGTCCAACAGACAAATCTGGGTTTGGCGGATGCCAGGAGACCTTCCCCAATGCATAGTGCCAACTGTAAAGGCTGGTGGAGGAGGAATAATGGCCTGTTTTTCATGTTCGGGCTAGGCTCCTTAGTTCCAGTGCAGGGAAATCTTAACACTACAGCATACAATGACAATCTAGCATTCCTGTTTCAGCATGACAATGCCCCCATCCACAAAGCAAGGTCCATACAGAAATGGTTTGTCGAGATCGGTGTGGAAAAGCTTGCACAGAGCCCTGACCTCAACACCATCGAACACCTTTGGGATGAATTGTAACGCCGACTGCGAGCCAGGCCTAATCTCCCAACATCAGTGCCAACCTCTAATGCTCTTGTGGCTAAATGGAAGCAAGTCCCTGCAGCAATGTTCCAACAGCTTGTGAGAAGCCTTCCCAGAAGAGTGGAGGCTGTTGAAGCAGCAAAGGTAGGACCGACTCCATATTATTGGCAATGATTTAGGAATTATATTTTCAATGAGCAGGTGTCCACATACACTACATGGCAAAAAATATCTGATGCTATCTGGACCAAAATACTATGATACCATTTCTGACATGGGCTACATATAGAGGGGGCGCTGTTTCGCTCGCTCGGATGCTTTCTCTGGTGAAATCGTTTTGGCAGAGAGGAAGAGGTTACGCGAGAGGGCTCACTCTCGCCAATATCTGTCCAGAATAAGCCCAAATTGCCCAATATGTTTCTATGGGCATAATATGCAGATCTAAGCTTGTCGCCTACCTTCCCGCCTTTGGGACAAAGTCTCCCATTGTTAGGGCAGAGTCATGAGCGGCTCGTCATGAAATACAGATCTTTGGTTTCAGCCTCTTGCAAATTGGAAAGTTGGCAGGTGCATAGTGTACTGTTAGGATGCTGGATTGCCCTAAAGTAAATTGATGTTTTGCCAAAATTATATAATTACTCCTGTCAACAACAAAAAACTTTATCACGTAACATAATAGGTATAGCTGATTGAGTTGCGGTTGTCAGTGAAAAGCGTCTAAAATGTGTGAAGATAATGTGTCTTGAGTATAATTTTTTATGTTGCATCAAGAAGTAGGGGAGGGGAGTGTGACTTAGATATGGTGCGTCTCCCAAATGCATCCATATGTAGGAAAGTGCCCATTTGGCAATGTCTGATTGTCTTAATTCACCACAAACACCACTAATAATGTAAGCTGAGTTTGTAATTTTTTCTTCAACTCACACAGTAAGTCAACAGTTTTTTATAAACATCCATTGCGCATGATAGTCCCTCACTACTTAAAAATCTTTCCAACACTCCCGGCCTCGATATTCACCAAGCCTCGGTGTGAAAGAGCAAAATTTAATTATCTGATGATTCCATGCATCCAGTGGAAACATAATAACAAAAAAACAGCTGTCTGTCCTGATTTCACTGTGGCAGGAATCTCTGAGGCTAGTCGATACAATATTGGAAGTTCGCTAGCGACTGGCCGGACTCTGTGATGATTTGATACAATGCTGTACTTCACTATAATAACTCAAGTCAAGACTTAGAAAAGGAGACAGGCGGCGTTGAGAGATTAATGTGATTGAAAGAACCAGAATTTATAAGGATATTTTTTTACTGTTTTTTTTGTCGACTTTAGGCCTATGTTTTTTACTTAGTTGACAATTGAAGTTAGGCCTACTGCTGTATTGGCATAAACGGCTTTGCCATAAGCTGCATTCCCATAAACTATTTGAGTTCTATGCTCTCATTCCTTTAGCCGCCAATGGATCACTGTGTATCAATGTGTCCATATTGAGGCTGGTGCTCTCGCCTCAGTTGAATTTAAAATTTTTCGATTTTTATAATTTTTATAATAATTAATTTTTATAATAATTTTTATAATAAACAAAAATTGTGAACGGGTGCTCACCTAGGGGAAATCAAAGGCCGATCCAACTGATTTGTTCTGGTGACGGCCCTGCTCTTACTTGTAGTCAGACTCGCTCAGGTAGAACAAACTTCACTGAATACGCCGATTGGCACGTGTGTTTTTCTGTTGTTCATTAGATTTCAGTCTAGGAGGTGTTTCCTGACTGATTCCACATTTAGTTAAATATGCTTGTCCCCCATGAGCCACTGTAGACGCGGAAGCCCATTTCACATCATAAAAATAATCAGAATGAATCTAAAAGACGTCTGTAATTAATTTAGACGTTTTTGCCGAGGACATTTTAGTTGCGCAATTTTACACCCAACTACAGTGTTTGCTGCAGTATTTCTCAAGTAAAAGAATACACAACGTGTTGTTTTACATAAACAAAGAGTTGCTGGGCAGGTCTGTCTTACTGTCTATGCTATTGGATAGAGAGAAATCACCACAGCTTCCCCCCATGTTAGTGGGCATATGGACATTGTCAAATCAAAACTCAACCTTAATATTAGACGAGACTGACTTTATGACCAAAATGATCCTACATGTTGTCGTCAATTTTGACACAATACCTTATTCTGGCTTGAATCTTTGCCACACAGGCCGTTTTCAAAAGGATTGTTTGCTTTTTAAAGGCAGTCGCTCTTTAAACTTCCATCTTTTTTTCAATGCTGATTTTGAATATCACTGAGAAAACTGAAAGGTGTCATAAATACTCCCCCCCACAAACATCCTTAATGAATTTAAAAGTAATCCTAAAAGTATTTTTTCAAAAGGATCTGTAATCTGATTACAATATTTTATCTGGTAATGAATTACATTTATTTTATCCATAACTCCCCAACCCTGGGTGTGGACTAATAAATACAATCAAACCCAGTTCTGACTTCACTTGAGTTCCTTGACTGTCTAGCAGCACGAGGTCGAACTTTCAGCAGGTACTTCCGGCGCCGACAGAGATGGCCGCCTCGCTTCGCGTTCCTAGGAAACTATGCAGTTTTTTGTTTTTTTACATGTTATTTCTTACACTAGTACCCCAGGTCATCTTAGGTTTCTTTACATACAGCCGAGAAGAACTACTGAATATAAGATCAGCGTCAACTCACCATCAGTACGACCAAGAATATGTTTTTCGCGATGCGGATCCTGTGTTCTGCCTTACAACCAGTGTAACCGAGTGGATCACATGCAGCGACCAAAAAAAAAAAACGACTCAGAAAAAGAGGGAAACGAAGCGGTCTTCTGGTCAGACTCCGGAGACGGGCACATCGTGCACCACTCCCTAGCATTCTTCTTGCCAATGTCCAGTCTCTTGACAACAAGGTTGATGAAATCCGAGCAAGGGTAGCATTCCAGAGGGACATCAGAGACTGTAACGTTCTTTGCTTCACGGAAACATGGCTAACTGGAGAGACGCAATCCGAAGCGGTGCAGCCAGCGGGTTTCTCCACGCATCGCGCAGACAGAAACAAACATCTTTCTGGTAAGAAGACGGGCGGGGGCGTATGTCTTATGGCCAACGTGACATGGTGTGATGAAAGAAACATACAGGAACTCAAATCCTTCTGTTCACCTGATTTAGAATTCCTCACAATCAAATGTAGACCGCATTATCTACCAAGAGAATTCTCTTCGATTATAATCACAGCCGTATATATCCCCCCCCAAGCAGACACATCGATGGCTCTGAACGAACTTTATTTAACTCTCTGCAAACTGGAAACGATTTATCCGGAGGCTGCATTCATTGTAGCTGGGGATTTTAACAAGGCTAATCTGAAAACAAGACTCCCTAAATTTTATCAGCATATCGATTGCGCAACCAGGGGTGGAAAGACCCTGGATCATTGTTACTCTAATGCGGGTTACCACCCGATGCTACAGTAAGGCCATAAAGATCATCAAGGACATCAACCACCCGAGCCACTGCCTGTTCACCCCGCTGCCATCCAGAAGGCGAGGTCAGTACAGGTGCATCAAAGCTGGGACCGAGAGACTGAAAAACAGCTTCTATCTCAAGGCCATCAGACTGTTAAACAGCCACCACTAACATTGAGTGGTTACTGCCAACACACTGTCAATGACACTGACTCTACTCCAGCCACTTTAATCATGGGAATTGATGGGAAATGATGTAAATATATCACAAGCCACTTTAAACAATGCTACCTTATATAATGTTACTTACCCTACATTGTTCATCTCATATGCATACGTTGATACTGTACTCTATATCATCGACTGCATCCTTATGTAATACATGTATCACTAGCCACTTTAACTATGCCACTTGGTTTACATACTTATCTCATATGTATATACTGTACTCGATATCATCTACTGTATCTTGCCTATGCTGCTCTGTACCATCACTCATTCATATATCCTTATGTACATATTCTTTATCCCCTTACACGGTGTATGACAGTAGTTTTTTTTGGAATTGTTAGTTAGATTACTTGCTCGTTATTACTGCATTGTCGGAACTAGAAGCACAAGCATTTCGCTACACTCGCATTAACATCTGCTAACCATGTGTATGTGACAAATAAAATTTGATTTGATTTGAGCTAGCGCATTTTACAATTCAACAGTGTCTTCCACAGTCTTTCAAAAACATTGATTTCTGGTTACGTCCAATTAACAAAACACAAAATCCATGTGAATACAAAGGTGGTTGAAACCCCTGATTGTCAAATAAAATGTTAAAGGGTATCTCCCGAACTCCAATGCCAAAAGCAGGCATCTAGACAGTCAAATGACAGACGATTGTAGTCTTTCACACAATTTGGTTTTCATACTTCAAGGGCATTCAAAACTGCATCAATGAAATACATCAAAGATGATCAAAACCTCTAGAATGCAACGTGTGATAGGCTTACACACAATAACTCAGGATATTACAGGGTCATACATGTGAACATTAGAAAGTTCAAGATTTAGCTTAAGCAATCGACAATTAACATCGTCGACGCATTGCACGTAATCAAAGACTACATGTTAGCTCTTCCCGTCACATAACCCGGTGCATCTATGCTAACGTCACCAGGTGGCCATGATTATTTCCGGTTCAAATTCCATATCAGCCAATTAAAATTGTTGACATAGTTGGCCATGATAGAACACCTTTCCTATTCGCCCTACTTAAACCTATTTGTCTATGCATTATTTGAATCGAGCATCAAGGTCCAACAGTGAACAGTTTTTTCCTTAATAATATAGATTGTCACAAGGGGGTGAGAACCCAATGATAACAATGGTATATAACAGCTATATGACATGTCCATAAAGGTTCTTTGACTTTTGTTAAATGATATACACTACCGTTCAAAAGTTTGGGGTCACTTAGAAATGTCCTTGTTTTTTAAAGAAAACCATTTTTTTGTCCATTAAAATAACATCAATCTGATCAGAAATACAGTGTAGACATTGTTAATGTTGTAAATGACTATTATAGCTGGAAACTGCAGATTTTTAAAGGAATATCTATATAGGCGTACAGAGGCCCATTACCAGTAACCATCACTCCTGTATTTCAATGGCACGTTGTGTTAGATAATCCAAGTTTATAATTTTAAAAGGCTAATTGATAATTAGAAAACCCTTTTGCAATTATGTTAGCACAGCTGAAAACTGTTATACTGATTAAAGAAGCAATACAACTGGCCTTCTTTAGACTAGTTGAGTATCTGGAGCATCAGCATTTGTGGGTTCGATTACAGGCTCAAAATGGCCAGAAATAATGACCTTTCTTCTGAAACTCGTCAGTCTGTTCTTGTTCTGAGAAATGAAGGCAATTCCATGCGAGAAATTGCCAAGAAACTGAAGATCTCGTACAACGCTGTGTACTACTCCCTTCATAGAACAGCGCAAACTGACTAACCAGAATAGAAAGAGTGGGAGACCCCGTTGCACAACTGAGCAAGAGGACAAGTAGATTAGAGTATACATTAAATGTGGAATAACTCAAGGGGAATGAATACTTTCTGAAGGTGTTAACAGTAAACTGCAGAGCAAATCTAAATCCATGACTGCTGTTATCAGCTGGCATTGTGAAATTATTTTGCAATATTATCAATATCAAATTACTCATTCTGTTATGTATGTATAAAATGATGATGCCAGAGTCTAATCAATGATCTTAAAATGAAAAGTCTGCCTTAGGGGCACTAAGACCGCACTCAACAAGCTGTTTTAGGCCATAAGCAAACAAGAAAATGCTCATCCAGAGGCGGCGCTCCAAGTGGCCGGGAACTTTAATGCAGGGAAACAAATCAATTTTACCTAATTTCTATCAGCGTGTTAAATGTGCAACCAGAGGAAAAGAAAACTCTAGATCACCTTTACTCCACACACAGAGATGTGTACAAAGCTCTCCCTTGCCTTCAATTTGGCAAATATGACCACAACTATCCTCCTGATTCCTGCTTACTGGCAAAAACTAAAGCAGGAAGTACCAGTGACTCACTCAATAAGGAAGTGATCAGATGACACAGATGCTAAGCTACAGGACTGTTTTGCAAGCACAGACTGGAATATGTTCTGAGATTCTTCTGATGGCATTGAGGAGTACACCACATCAATGACGTCATCCACACAGTGACTGTACATACATACCCCAACCAGAAGCCATGGATTACAGGCAACATCCGCACTGAGCTAAAGGGTAGAGGTGCCGCTTTCAAGGAGTAAACTCTAACCCGGACGCTGATAAGAAATCCCGCTTTGCCCTCCGACAAACTATCAAACAGGCAAAGTGTCAATACAGGACTAAGATTGAATCGTACTACACCGGCTTTGACGCTCATCGGATGTGGCAAGGCTTGCAAACTATTACGGACTAAAAAGGGAAGCACAGTCGCGAACTGCCCTGTGACACGAGCCTACCATGAAGTGCTTTCAAAGGCTGGTCATGGCTCACATCAACACCATTATCCCAGGAACCCTAGACCCACTCCAATCTGCATACCGCTCCAACAGATTCACAGATGATGCAGTCTCTATTGCACTCCACATTGCCCTTTCCCACATGGGCAAAAGGAACACCTATGTGAGAATGCTATTCATTGACAACAGCTCAGCGTTCAACACCATAGTGCCTTCAAAGCTCATCACTAAGCTAAAGACCCTGGGACTAAACACCTCTCTCTGCAACTGGATCCTGGAATTCCTGACGGGCTGCCCCCAGGTGGTGAGGGTAGGTAACAACATCTGCCAATCTGATCCTTAACACGGGGGCCCCGTGTGTGTGCTTGGTGTCCACATCACCAACAAACTAGAATGGTCCAAATACACCAAGACAGTCGTGAAAAGACCACGACAAAACCTATTCCCCCTTAGGAGACTGAAAAGATTTGGCATGGGTCCTCAGATCCCCAAAAGGCTCTACAGCTGCACCATCGAGAGCATCCTGGTTGCATCACTGCCTGGTATGGAAACTGCTCGGCCTCCGACTGCAAGGCACTACAGAGGGTAGTGTGTACGGCCCAGTACATCACTAGGGCCAAGCTTCCTGCCATCCAGGACATCTATACCAGGCGGTGTCAGAGGAAGGCCCTAAAAATTGTCAAAGACTCCAGCCAGCCTAGTCATAGACTGTTCTCTCTGCTACCACACGGCAAGCAGTACCGGACTGCCAAGTCTAGGTCCATAAGGCTTCTAAACAGCTTCTTCCCCCAAGCTCCTGAACAGCTAATCAAATGGCTAACCAGACTATTTGCATTGTCCCCCATCTTTTCGCTGCTGCTCCTCTCTGTTTATTATCCATTCTAAGTCACTTCACCTCTACCTACATACCTACGACTATTATTAGTTATTTTTCTTTATTTTTATTTACAATTTATTTGAGTAAATAGTTTAACACTTATTTTTCTTAAAACTGCATTGTTGGATAAGGGCTTGTAAGTAAGCATTTCACTGTTGCATTTGGCGCATGTGAAAAATACAATTTGATCTGATTTTGATTTGAAGACTATGGATTGATAGTAATACCAACAGCATTTTTTACTGAATTCAATCGTCTTGAATTTGACAAAGATGTGCTCACATCAGTTATTCAATTTAATTTAGTTAGCTTGTCAGAAGTAACAGTTGCTAAAATATGATTTGTGAGAAATAGTATATGGAATTTTGTTGTAGATCAATTAAACCTCTCCTTGATTGTAAGCATACAAGCACTATTTGGTGAATGGGTAAATCCCAAAGCTGTTCCAGGACTTGCTGTGATTACTCAAATCTGAATTGGATGAATTGTCTTTCTGCCGACGTGATGGACAAGATTCACAAATAAACTCAAAAAGATCATCCAATTCAGGAGCTGTTTCAATAACATTGTCTACAAACGTATTAATTACATTTACAAAATGGACACTAAAATTTTGCAAATAGTGAGGGATGTGTTCTAATGCAGAGCTACTGAAACCTAGAAAAATTATTGCTTTTGAGAAAGTATATATTTAAAAAAAACTGTGTTTGCCCATTTTAATGGACATCTATTTCAGTAAGGTACTTACTTTATTAGCCAGAAATGATTTGAAGGCACAATGCAGAGCTGGTACTGTACATCGTTGATCAATAAACTAATTCTTATTTCCTGTATTATCTCACAGACAGTGAAGTGTTATGCGATGTTATAGGCGTGACTATAGTATGGGATTGGTTTAAACTCCATGTTAAATAAAAAATCTCTCTAAAGTTTATCTAAGCCAGTATTACATCAATGTCGATGAAACTTCATAAATTACCCTTATCGGAGGTACACAACACTCCCCCGCCTCTTGTCATGAGCCGTTCAACCCTTACCGAAAACCACATACCGGATTTTTAACAGGGCCATTAGCATTAGGAAAAAATATTATATTTATTGAGGATGAAAAGGGCAGTTTTTATGGAGCAGTGTGGATAAAGGTCAAATTTGGAGTACAGTGGCAATTCCCATCCTTGCATTGAGGTACATTTTCTGACTAATATCTCACGCCGGGTCCACGGCGTCTTAATGTAACAGATTGCGTTCCGACCCCAGTGCATCTCAGTGTAAACAAGCGTAATGGTAGGGTCGGTATCTTCTGGCACGACCCGATTAGCTCAAGATCTAGGCGTCGGATAAGAACGAGAATGCAGTGTACATAAAGTGACCACTAGACTTGCTCCCTTTCGGACTGACTATGTTTGTAGGTGCAACAGTTCTGATTAAATTGATAATTTATCACTCTCACATGTCAATAGAGAAACAAGGAGGTGCTAACTTTTTGTAGCATTTCTAACAATGCTAACATATTTTTCAACCTAATCTCAGAGTTCTATCTAAAACCGGGCCCAGCAACTAGGTTGCTCAGCAACTCAATAACACAGCTGGCCGGCTGTACCAAGCAAAATAAGTGTTGGAAACCAAACCTAGGCTACTGTAGATATGTTGGTATTCAAGCTGAGGTTAATCAATAAATGCATACAGATAATTGTCTAACATGAAAAAATAGGTTGGTTGTTATCAGTGATCTGTTTCCAATTTGATAAGCCAAATGAATGTGGTTTTGTAGTTGTAGATAGCAAGCTATCTAATGTAACGTTATACCAGTCAGACAAGAGCTAATGTTGGCTAGGTCGCTAACCAACAAGCAAGTAAAGCGAGCTAGCAAATTTTTTTGCCAAGGAAGGTTTTTCATATAAGACTGACGTCATCTGTGTAAACTGCTGACCTATCCAGCTTGCAATGATGAATCGGCCCAGAAGCGGCCCTCTTCCGAGGGGCTGGAACTGATTGAATCGGCCCAGAATCAGCCCAAGTACATCAGGCCGTTTCCACCTACCGGAATTCAGCCAAATTGGCTGGCATCTTACTAGAATCCCGTTTTATCTATAGAAATTATACCCATTCACAACTTTTGAAAATAATTTTATTTATCTATTTATTTATTTATTTTTTACCCCCTTTTCGTCAAATCCAATTGTCTTGTCCCATCGCTGCAACTCCCGTACGGCCTCGGGTGAGGCGAAGGTCGAGAGCACCAATTTGTAGGAGGAAACACCTGGTGACTGTGTCAGCATGCATGCACCTGGCCCGCCACAGGAGTCACTACAGCGCAATGGGACAAGGACCTCCCGGCTGGCCAAACCCTCCCCTAACCCGGACGACGCTGGGCCAATTGTGCATCGCCTCATGGGTCTCCTTATCACGCCCGGCACGGGTATCGAACCAGCATCTGTAGACTGCTGTGCTACTCGGGACCCCATCCAAAGTTTTTAATGCTTATCAATTGCCTGGCACAAAGTATATATATTTTTAAATACTACTTGAACAGGACTTAAAGAATTTAAGTTAAATGTACATTTTATTTTTTGATCACAGAAACAATGAGGAAATATGGAAAAATAAATAAATAATGAAATGTTAATTATATAAAGCAGCCTGTGAAATCCTTTGCCAGAAAGTAGCCACAATTGGCCAGAGCCACTAATTAATATATTTAGTCCAGATAACTCACACCGGAATCGGCCCGAGCTCAATCCCCGCATCCTAGCCATAAGTAATACTGCCGAAGGCCACATGACGTTGGCCGAGTCTGACTCTCAGCCGGAATCGGCCCAGATCCACTGTGCTAGCTGGGTAGACGCTTGTGTGTAATCAGAGCACAAACACATATGAACAAATAAGCTAGGGAACGTCCTTGGCTGCCATCCTTAGTTAACATTAGTCAGCGCAAGCCTGCAAAGTTATTTAATGTTAGATAGCTAACATTAGCTTGCTTATCCAAAGTCCAGCTTGCTAGCTAACACCAGTCAGCTTGCTAGCTAGCTAAAATATAGGTAAAGAAAGGTAGCTAGGTATATTTGGGCATGGAAGGTTTTTACACAAATGACTTCAGCCGTTAGCAGACAACGGCTGACCTTGACACAGAAGATAGCTAATGTTAGCTAGCTAACGTCCAAATGCCCCCCAAAGCCGGATTATAGAAATGTATAGGATGCATAACTCTGCAATGCTCTAGAAACAAGCTGTAAAAGGCACAAGAAAGATGCGTCTCTAGTTAATTTGGGGATATCTTTGTTTAGTCTTTATGATTATATGACCTTCAAAATTAAATTACTTAAAATAGCCTTCTTTTACCTTTGTCATATTTTAGAATGTAAGACTGTCACAATCAATTCACCTCTCAGATAACTGCAGACAATTACTTTTGACTATCCATGCTAAATTCTACACATATGTTAATAGTTAGTTCCAAACTGATTTGAGCTATTAACCCATAAGAGTCTAAGCTGGGGAGGGGGGTACTACTAAGCTATATGGAATTGGTTTAAGAAGGTCATACCAATGATAATTTTGCTATTTGACTTAGAATTTTAAGACCTCTTGAAGTACAACAAAAATATATGCAAAAATTATTTGATAACATTTTATTTGGCCTATTACGAACGCATTGAATAACATGAACTGTATGGAACAACAGAGTCCCAAAAAACAAGTGTAGTGTCTATCATATCTGAGAGATGTGACTCGTTTCAGGAAACTAGGCGTATGTCGCGGGTCACTACTTCACAGGAGAGCCATTTGAATGTAAACTTTTTTAAATCAAAATGCGTTTTTTTGGCAGAAATGCCTTCTGAAACGTGAACTTACATGTGCCTTAACAACAAACTTGTATGCCATCTGTAAATACAAATACGATTGTTAAATTGGTTGCCTGGTTGGTTAAGTTGGTTAAGCCACAGAAAAAAAACAGCAACTTTCCTGCTAGCCATGATTGGCTGAGATAATGAATGGGCTGGACATGCCGAGAGAGGAGTTCAGATTGGTCTGACATATAGAGGGCTTCTGTCTATTGAGCTGGTCAGTCTGTGCTGGTAATCCTGTCGAACTCGGCTTTTAAAAAAATGTATCGTGTAGTGGAGCTGCATAAGTGTTGATCTCCACTTTCTGGAGGATCGAGTTTTGAAATCAGTGGAATTATAGTATGATAGCTAAAGAGATGGAGAAAACACCTGTCTCCGGATTACATCTTCAAACTAAGGGCATGTCCATCATGCCTAATGATGTAAGATAGTCTAGCTAGCTGTATTTTCAGATATTACACATTTCAAATTTTGACAGAAAGTGGTTTAATTTCAAGCTAAAGTGTACTGTTAGCTGATGTTAGCTGGCTGGCTCCCTAGCTAGTGTTACGTGTATGATGTTATTATTTGTATCCCATAGCTGTTTGCTTGGATAGTTAGATCCTGATGTTAGCTAGCTTACATTGAATCTGGTTGGTTAGTTACCACTACCAGCAAGGCGAGGCGTAGTAACGTCATGAGCTGGCACTATGTTAACTGTTGTTTAATTAGCTTACGTTAGCTGGCTGGCTCGCTAGCTAACGTTACGTGATGTGTATGATCTTACACATTGTTTGCCTAGCTAGGTTCATTGTTTACCTAGCTAGCTAACTATATGTCTTAAGCTAAAGTGTACTGTTAGCTAGCTAGCTAACTTTAGCTGGCTGGCTCCCTAGCTAAAGTTACATGTACGATGTTATTATTCGTATCCCAGAGCCGTTTGCTTGGTTAGTTAGAGCCTAATGTTAGCTAGCTAACATTGAACCTGGTTGGTTAGGTCCCAGCTGTTTCATGCAGGGTAGAAACGACATGATTTGGCACTATGTTCATTGTGTTTAACTAGCAAACGTTCGTAAATTCAGTCTGAGTACGCCAGAGCGCTGAATAACTGATGAATTTACGAACGCACAACACCAATTGAATATAGCCGGTGTCAGTAAATGTCAGCAAAAAAGTGTAATGAAATTGTTGCCAGCAGTGCTGGTTAGGCTGTTTTCATGTTATCCAGAGGTAAACAAATCATCGGCCAGAGCGTCAAGTGTGCACTTAAGAGAGCGAAACGAGATGGGTGGGGCTAAAGCTTAAGAGGGTGTGAACAATGCTGAATGGGTGTAGACAAAGATTAGCTCTTCACTCTAGGTACCAAAATATTCAAAGGCCATTTTCTCAAAAGTCTTTACTCGTCTCCAATGTAAAAAAAAAAACACAATTTCAAATGTTGCTAATTAAGACCGATTTGAGCCAGTCGGTCACATATAAGAAAGATCAGGAAACTTTTTTTTTTTTTTACATGTATTTAACCCCTTATTTTTGTCACTAAACAGTCTCCATCTATACTTCCATTTATTTTTTCAACTGGTACCAGGGGACCTTCAGACGAGTCTTGTGAGGCCTGTGGGTGTCCTACAGCAAAACAAGCAACATGTTCGTGCGAGTCTCACCTTTACACAGAGGGGTCCTATTAGTGTGTAGCCCAAACTGTGCGGACGCTACAGACAGAAGTTGGCAGATCGGCTGTACCGACTTCAGACAAGTCTTAAGACGCTTGTGGGGGTCGTAGAGCAAAACAGAGAACACCATCACCATCACCATCATCAGGAGAGTCTCTTCTTTCCATAGAGTGGTCATAATAGTTTGGACGCTAGAGTCGATTTTGTGAGAAGCCTGATTTTCTGGATGTTTCATGGTCTGACAAACACTGCTCTTGCTCTGTCACCTTTCACCACAAATGTGGAAGTGTTACATAGATATCTCCAGCTCAAACTGACAGATTTCTATGTGGATTTTATTAACACTAATTAGATTTCCGCAGGGGCGCAGACATCGACCTTAGGGTGTTAAAGGGCTACAGGCAGCAGAACAGGATTTAAACCAGCAACCCTTGCAGTTATGCAAGCACATCACCTGTGGCATAAAG
The DNA here is from genome assembly GCF_018296145.1 of Oncorhynchus tshawytscha. NCBI lineage: Eukaryota > Metazoa > Chordata > Actinopteri > Salmoniformes > Salmonidae > Oncorhynchus > Oncorhynchus tshawytscha. The sequence continues at coordinate 39,209,505 of NC_056438.1, forward strand.
GCTGATCTTTTGGCAGAGGCCAAATGAAAGGTTACAATAGCACTGCCAATATTTTAAGTTGAATGTGGTACAAATCACCTTATAGTGGGAGCACCAATTATAAGACTATGAATTACAGTAGGCTGTTTGAGAAGGTTTGAATCCTAAGCAAACTGCATACACATTGTTTGAAGTACAATATACCAACATAGCTAGTAGTAGGTCAAAGCTGTTAGCTGAAAAACCTTGGTAGAGCATGGATGGAGTAGGCATTGTGGTGCTCATGTGAATTTCCTTTCTTTTTCGGCGTCAGACCAATGTCTACTTCTCACTTAAAACATTGTTTAAAATTAACAATTATTTTAATTTTGTATTTATGTCTTTAATCTGTTCAATTCAATCTGTATTGTAAAATATAAACATGTAGATAAATAAACCTTTGAGTCTAAAATTTGGCAAGTCTTAAAGACTGTCTGGATGCTGTATGTCTGGTCGAGAAGATGTCACATAACTAGATTACAACCAGATAATGCCATTTTGTTTCATTCCAATACATTTTTGTTATCTGGCCAAATTATACTTCTCTGGTTGTTAAAAAGACGTTAGCAAAACTTCCTCAGACTAGGGCGTCATAAAAGACAGCATAATGACGTAATTGCAAACAATTTTACCCACTGGATTAACATCTACAAATAAACTACATTTTCCATTTTTAACCAAAAAGAAAATAAACCATTTTGGAAAAACACTAAAAACTTTTGTGAGGGGGACATTTTTTTCACTTTTGTTCATATTTCTTCAAGTGATTCACATCACTGTGATTTATTTGCCAATCTGCTCTCAGTAATATAATAAGACATTACACAATTTTTTCACTTATCGTTAAAGTTGACCTACATCATGCTACACTTGTCATTACATTCTGTGAAAATGTAATGATATTGTCACTTTTCTCATTTGACATACTATGTAGATTATATATTTATGGTATTATTCTAGCTGTTTTCAGATATTGTACTATTTATATAGTGATTTGTCATAAGTATAAGTACATACAATATTATTATGATTTTTTTAAAATTATGGAATCAGAATTTGTGATGCAATCTTGCTAGATAACCGTTTATTCTAATCTAGACATGGTATGTGCAAATTCACTTTAAACCTATCTGCCAAATGATCTGTAACTTATAATAAAATCAGATCTGTAACTTATAATGCAAGAATTGGTTCTTACCATGCCTCATCACAGAACTTACTTGAGTTGTCCTGAATGTGTCATTACAAGTTTTTTAAAGATGCAAAAACTACTGAAGGCCAAATAAATCTGTGGTGTGTCAAAGAGGAAGAGTTCTCTCTCATTTAAGGATAGTAGTGAATTAATGACTGATTTTATGTTTTAAACAACCTTTCAAAAACTGCACAGCATGAAAGAAGAAGGGGCATCCCTATATTGTCTATTGACAAAAAGGTAGCAGAAGTCTTTTGTCTCTGGCTTGTCATTCTTTTCCCTACTCACACATACATTAGTAAGCAACACATGTACTGTACTAAAGAATGAGACAGGAGACTTTTGTTAAAAATATTCAGGTCAACTGTCTGTAAATGGTGCATCATCATGCAAACCATGCAAAAAAATTAAATGTATTTATATAAAAAAATAAGTATTACAAAAAATGACAGTATTTATAAGTACCATTCAAAATTGTTTTCTTTTTCCTGAAACCTGAACATTGCAGGCTCTACGACAAAAAGAATGCATGCGGTACATGCAGTGCGGTTTGCTTTGCAGCGATAAAGGTTTGACGTATATATTTATATTTATGCTATATACTTTTTCATCTTAGCTTTATGTATGTTGTGATGAGTGCGCTGTACTGTACAAAGTCTGTTAACTATACAAACGGTGTCTTTTCTTTTCGTGTGTGTACGCAGTCTTGAGACCGTGGCTTTCTCTGGGCCATTGGGTCACACAATAAGTGTAGGGTGTAAACCAAAATGAGTCAGTATTCAGTGTCAATTAAATCTGGATTGAATTGGGGTCTATGGGGATAAACGTCTATCCAAACTGACTTGGGTGTAGAGACATGGATTTCACCCAAAATAATTGACATGTGCTGATTGAACTCGCACATGGCGTTGAGTTCAGTGATGTCCGTTTAACCCAAAGACGACTGGCTTTTAGAGGCATGGGATTAGGGGCTTAAGGTTGTCGATTTGACTCAAACTAAATAAGGGTTGGTGAGGAGGTGTAAGATTAAGGAATAAAAATGGTGAGCGATTCAGGGCGGTGTGTTCCATACAGAATCAGGGAAGCCCTCTCCTGTGGATGACATGGGGAGTTGCCCCCCACCCCCGCTGGGCGTGAAGGGTTCCGTGTCGGTGTCCGTCTCCCCCTCTGCCAGGTAACGGCTGTCCCGCAACCTTCCCGACCCCCCTGCTGTCCCCAGCGTGGGGTCCTCCCTATCCTCGCGCTCCCCCGATATACTGAACCCGCTGGGTGAGCGCTCCAGCTCCTCGTGGTTCACAGAAAGCATGGATAGCGGCGAAGTGTCCGTCACCGCTCTCTGCCCCATGGTCCTGCCCAGCCCCAGCGTGAGGTGCTCCGTGTAGGGACTTTGTGGCCCATGCCCTCCATCCCGTCCAGCCACCTGGGTGTCCAGGAGTGAGCTGATGGGGAGTACGTTGGGCCGCTCTGTGAAGGTAGGGATAGGGGCTAGGTGGTGGCCAGGTGGGACTTGATGGTCAGGGGGGATGTAGCCACCCCCAGACAGCCCCAGTCCCCCAACTCCTTCCGCCCCTCCAGCTGCAGCACTGGTCTCCCTGCGGCAGCTGTAGTAAGGCGTCACTTTGCTCACAGGCACCTGGTAGGACATTTGGGGGCATGTCTCGGTGTAGTTGAAGAAGACCTGGCGGATCTCAGTGTAGCCACAGCCCTCCTTGCCGTCAGAGCCTGTGTTGCCTGTCACATGGTCAAGGGGCTCCGTGGTCATGTGGGCGGCACCGGCCGAGTCCACCTGAAGGTGCTCAGTGTGCTGGATGTGCATGTCCACCAGAAAGTCCAGCTTCTTCTCCATGTCCTCCACCTGAGACCACACAACAGTTACTCACCTACATGCTGGAACTACTACAATCCTACACTCTTTTTTTCCAAAAGAGTTCTACTGAGGGATAGGGTTCTACAAAGGTCCATTTTCATCTGAAGACCCCTTTCTTGGAGACGAGGGTTCCTTGTAAGGCAACAGGTTCTACCTCAAATCTTTTTCATTCTAATAACTATTTTTGGAAGAAGGGCTTCTTTGATGATTTTTTGGAAGGATAGAAGGGTTCTACATATACATATTGTTTTCTCCTTTAAATAGTGACTGAGCATCAGTGCCTTAGCATCAGGAGTTTAAGTAATCTGATATGTTTAAGATAGGTGTGAGAACGTTTTAAAAACTATACCTATATGGGACTTTTTGTGCATGCCGCTGGTATTCCCTTAATCATTTTACATATACAGTACTGACATAGTGATATGATTTATGTCTTTCAAATTAGTATTTTATTGTGCAGAGAGTAGAGGAATTGAAGGGAGTATGAGTCAACCAGCAGTGTGTTGTATGGTACACAGCAAATTGGCTAAATTTGACATTGTGTTGATTTTTCCATCTAACATTTCTAGTGTTGATTCAGAAGTTAAATGAATTTAACACAGTGGTGTAAAATAATCCCAGTGTTGGTGTTAGAGATTCTCTGGTACTTTTGTATACTTTTTAGCCAGTAGTTTTGAAAGTAGTGCTTACGAGACAAAAATTGCATACTACATCACACATGTGCCATTGCCTTCTCTTTCGCTCTGCTGTGTGTGCATCTTGCTAGCTGTCACTCAAATGGCAAGTGGCTGAACCTCATTGGCTGGAACTCGCATTGCTATTAGGCTGGCCCACGTGGAGGGAAAATTTAAGGGAAAATGGTGCTGTAGAGCTTCCAGTAAACAGTCACTTTTAAACTAGGGATAGCTTGTGCTCATAGATCATGCATGTATGAACTACACATTGACACATCCAGCCAAAAGCGTGAGGTTTAAAAATGTTTTACTAGTCGCCAAAGTTCCAGAGCATGTCTTTAATATCCAGAGTTGACTGTGATTTTTACTATTTGCAGAGTAAAACTCTCAAACAATCGCCCATCACTATCATATTGCTCTATTGTAGGTTGATTTTCAGAATTGTTTGTTTCAAAATCTGTGTTTTTGCATGTACATTGAGTGGTTGATTAATCTTATGCTACAATAAATAAAAAAATACTCTAAACTAATCAAATCTCTTAATAGTTGGACTTACTGCACCTGCTACTGAGATGGTTGTTTCAGTTTAGATGAGTTAGGTAGTCTCATTACTCACACTTCTCTACCCCCCAGCAGTTATTCTGAATGCAGGTTGCGGGTGAATAAAAGTTCCAAATGTTGGATATCCTCACTCAGGCTGGATTCTAATAGGATCTAATAGGAATAACATATAACTTCGCCAACATAATGTGACTTGAAGGCCTGATATGGCCTGTAAACCAGGAGTTTCCTCACACAACTGTGTTAGGTTACAACAAGGCCATCAAAGAAAGGCCTTATGATATATTATAGATTGGCATAATGAGTTTAAGGCTAATTAAAGGCTAATAAGGCCGTTGGAACCCTACATGGAGGGTTCAAGGAAGAACTCTTCAAAGATGAAAGGTTTATTGGTAGAACCCTTCTTAGAGGATTCTATGAAAAACAATCTACCTAGGGTTATTTGTAGAACCCTCTGCAAAGGGTTCTAAATAGCACCAAAAGGGTGTGGATGTGGAACACCAAAATGATGTGGAACACCGAAATGGAACACCAAAATGTTCCATATGCACAAAAAGCTTATTTCTCTCATTGTGTGCACAAATTTGTTTACATCCCTGTTAATTAGCATTTATTCTTTTCTCTATTTCTCTACCATCAGTTTCATCAGCTGTCTGGATGTTTAAGACCAGCGACCCGGACAGCTGATGAAACTGAGGAGTATTTCAGTCTGCAATAAAGCCCTTTTGTGGGGTAAAACTCATTTTGATTGGCTGGGCCTGGTTCCCCAGTGAGTCTGGCTCCCCAGTGGATGGGCCTATGCCCTCCCAGGTCCACCCATAAAATACATAGATTAGGGCCTAATTAATTTATTTCAATTGTTATAAATGGATTATTGTATTCATTATTGTATTCATTTTATTTTTATTTTTGAACTTTAGTTTATTCAGTAAATATTTTCTTAACTCTATTTTCTTAAAACTGCTTTGTTTTTGTAAGTAAACATTTCACGGTAAGGTTGTACGTGTTGTGTTCGGGGAATGTGACAAATAACATTTTATTTGATTTTATATTCTTATATGAACTATAACTCAGTAAAAAAAATGAAATAGTTTCATGTTGTGTTTAGATTTTTGTTCAGTATAAATGGATTATTGTCTACCTGCCTCTCAATTTCCCTACCTATCTGCAATCTAATGTCCCAAAAATCTACATATCCTAACCTTCTTCTTCCATTCCATCCTTCCATTCCAAACTACTCCTCTGATAGAGTTCAGTATGTCAAATCAGAGGGCCTGTTGTCCGGGCCTCTGGCAGTCTCTATGGGGGTGCCACAGGGTTAAATTCTTGGGCCGACTTTCTTCTCTGTATACATCAATGATGTCGCTCTTGCTGCTGTTGAGTCTCTGATCCACCTCTACGCAGACGACACCATTCTGTACACTTCTGGCCCTTCTTTGGACACTGCGTTAACAACACTCCAGACAAGCTTCAATGCCATTCAACTATCCTTCCGTGGCCTCCAACTGCTCTTAAATACAAGTAAAACCAAATGCATGCTCTTCAACCGATCGCTGCCTGCACATGCCTGCCCGTCCAGTATCACTACTCTACAAATACCTAGGTGTCTGGTTAGACTGTAAACTCTCCTTCCAGACTCACATCAAACATCTCCAATCCAAAGTTAAATCTAGAATTGGCTTCCTATTTGGCAACAAAGCATCCTTCACTCATGCTGCCAAACATACCCTCGTAAAACTGACCATCCTACCGATCCTCGACTTCGGCGATGTCATTTACAAAATAGCCTCCAATACCCTACTCAATAAATTGGATGCAGTCTATCACAGTGCCATCCATTTTGTCACCAAAGCCCCATATACTACCCACCACTGCGACTAGTACGCTCTCGTTGGCTGGCCCTGGCTTCATACTCGTTGCCAAATCCACTGGCTCCAGGTCATCTACAAGACCCTGCTAGGTGAAGTCCCCCCTTATCTCAGCTCACTGGTCAAGATAGCAGCACCCACCTGTAGCACGCGCTCCAGCAGGTATATCTCTCTGGTCACCCCCAAAACCAATTCTTCCTTTGGCCGCCTCTCCTTCCAGTTCTCTGCTGCCAATGACTGGAACGAACTACAAAAATCTCTGAAACTGGAAACACATCTCCCTCACTAGCTTAAAGCACCAGCTGTCAGAGCAGCTCACAGATTACTGCACCTGTACATAGCCCATCTATAATTTATCCCAAACAACTCCCTCTTCCCCTACTGTATTTATTTTGCACGCCATTATTTCTATTTCTACTTTGCACATTCTTCCACTGCAAATCTACCATTCCAGTGTTTTACTTGCTATATTGTATTTACTTCGCCACCATGGCCTTTTTTTTGCCTTTACCTCCCTTATCTCACCTAATTTGCTCACATCGTATATAGACTTATTTTTCTACTGTATTATTGACTGTATGTTTGTTTTACTCCATGTGTAACTCTGTGTTGCTGTATGTGTCGAACTGCTTTGCTATATCTTGGCCAGGTCGCAATTGTAAATGAGAACTTGTTCTCAACTTGCCTACCTGGTTAAATAAAGGTGAAATAAATCAAATAAAAATGAATTTGGAATTGTGTTACGAGGCCACTTTTGAGGTCCGAAAACATCTGAGAAACTTTGATTTTGGAGTGTATTGTCCCCTTACATGTTGTTCTAAAATTCTTGCAAGAATGTTTCAGATGAAATGCATGTTCACTCATTAGATGGATCTCCAATTGAAAGTGTTCCCTCATATAAAGCATTTGGATTTATATGGATTTGACATTTAAAAAAACATATAGATGAGCTGGTTAAGAAGCTAAGATTTAAAGTTGGATTCTAATACAGAAACAGATCCTGCCTTTCTCTAAGCAGTAGGAAGCAGATTATTCAGTAAACCTTTTTATCCGTTCCTGATTATGATGATATTATTTATTAAAGTGCAGATGCTACTACTCTTAAACCTTTGGATGCCATCTAACATCGTGCCCTTCGTTTCATTACAGATGACAGATCTGATACTAATCACTGCATCCTGCATCAAAAGGTTGACTGGACTTCACTAAAAACCCATAGACCTTTTTATTTACAAGGTTCTACTTCATAAACTTCCGTCTTACCTAACTGTGCTGTTGAAGTATAGACACCTGAGTTGCCTAACCTGTTCACATAATTGGTTAACTCTTGAGGTTCCTAGGGTCTCCACCGAGCTAGGTAAATCTGCTTTTAGTTTAAAGTCCCGTATTGCTAGAACAATATTCTAAATACATTTAATCAACGTTCTGGTGCCGTTCGGGCAGTTTACAGTATTGATTGGGGACTTATTTGTGGAGGAATGTAACTGTTTTTGCAGGTGATTTATGATGTTTTACTTGTGTTTCCCATGACAGTGTTTAAAAGAAATGCGTATGCATATTTTGGATATAATGTGTATGTATGTATAATGTGTTGTATTGTGCAGGGCACATCTGAAAAACAGACATAGGTCTCAGGAGCACAACTAGAGAAAAAGGATGGAACATGGACTGATAAGGCATTTTCTGTACCTGTCTCTCCACTCTGACAAATCTACCCATCATGCTTTGGTCTTGGTCAGCATCTGGAATGGATGCTTTGGCTAGATAGGACTCATGCCTGCAACACATTTAGGGATTCATACAGTTTGATCAGAGCAATGCAGTACAAGATGCAAGCACCACACATTAGTATAAATAATGCAAGATTGTATGACGTGGGGCAATGTTTTGACAGAAAATGACTTTGCAGTCAGACCTTGGTGACTGTTGAGTTGGAAAGGCAAATGGGTTCTGTTTGTTTTGACTCTTCTTATGTTTCGGGGTCAGAGGGGCACCAGGGGCGAGGATCATGTCTATTCTGAAAAGAAAAAAAACAAGAACAGATAACATTAGTATGAACAGATATTGTGATATGGTTTCAACACAAAGAATCATGGGCTCAAATGTTCTCCGCATAAATAGCACAAATGCTAAGTGCAACGAAAGGATTAGTTAAACTTCCCTTTTTTTACACAGAAGTTCATGGCGGAAAGTCAGTTTAGATGTATATGCCTGAGGTTGAGAGGCCTCGCCTTTGGATACAGGTCAGAGAATTAATTGAAATGCAGTTCTTGAATTAGAAATATTGTCTAAATATTGTCTAGGAATTGTGAAATAATTTGTATTAATTTGCCATTTTGTCTGGATTAAAATGCAATTGAAGAAAAACAGACCACAGCATCTCACAATTACACAGCATGCACTGAATTGGTGCCCTGTTTACTTAAAGCATGTAAACTTTCACCACCTTGTTTATAATGTTCATGAGATCCATCAAATTGAAATTTGTCAAATGCGCCGTACACAACGGGTGTAGACCTTACTGTGAAATGCTTAGTTACAAGCCAACAATGCAGTTCAAGAAATAGAGTTAAGGAAATATTTACTAAATAAACTAAAGTAAAAAAATAAAACAATAACGAGACTATGGAAGTGCGGGGGTACAGGTTAGTCGAGGTAATATGTACATGTAGGTAGGGGTAAAGTGACTATGCAAAGATATGAAACAGCAAGTAGCAGCAGTGGAAAAAACAAAGGGGGGGCCATCAATGTAAATAGTCCGGGTGGCCATTTGATTAATTGTTCAGCAGTCTTATGGCTTGGGGGTAGAAGCTGTTAAGGAGCCTTTTGGTCCTAGACTTGGAGCTCCGGTACTGCTTGCCGTGAGAGAACAGTCTATGACTTGGGTGACTGGAGTCTTTGACAATTTTTTAGGCCTTCCTGTAATGTAGATGCTGGGAGTTGAGAAGCAGGTGCAGGTGGTAGGTTTAATATAACGAATAACATAAACTCAGCAAAAAAAGAGACCCTTTTTCAGGACCCTGTCTTTCAAAGATAATTTGTAAAAATCCAAAATAACTTCACAGATCTTCATTGTAAAGGGTTTAAACACTGTTTCCCATGCTTGTTCAATGAACTATAAACAATTAATGAACATGCACCTGTGGAACGGTCGTTAAGACACTAACAGCTTACAGACGGTAGGCAATTAAGGTCACAGTTATGAAAACTTAGGACACTAAAGAGGCCTTTCCACTGACTCTGAAAAACACCAAAAGAAATATGCCCAGGGTCCCTGCTTATCTGCGTGAATGTGCCTTAGGCATGCTGCAAGGAGGCATGATGACTGCAGATGTGGCCAGGGCAATAAATTGCAATGTCCGGACTGTGAGACGCCTAAGACAGCGCTACAGGGAGACAGGACGGACAGCTGATCGTCCTTGCAGTGGCAGACTTGGCAGACAGGCTGAGAGAGGCTGGACTGAGGGCTTGTAGGCCTGCTGTCAGGCAGGTCCTCACCAGACATCACCGGCAACAACGTCGCCTATGGGCACAAGCCCACCGTTGCTGGACCAGACAGGACTGGCAAAAAGTGCTCTTCACTGACGAGTCACGATTTTGTCTCACCAGGGGTGATGGTCGGATTCGCATTTATCGTTGAAGGAATGAGCGTTACACTAACGTCTGTACTCTGGAGCGGGATCGATTTGGAGGTGAAGGGTCCGTCATAGTCTGGGGCGGTGTGCCACAGCATCATCGGACTGAGCTTGTCGTCATTGCAGGCAATCTCAACGCTGTGCATTACAGGGAAGACATCCTCCTCCCTCATGTGGTACCCTTCCTGCAGGCTCATCCTGACATAACCCTCCAGCATGACAATGCCACCAGCCATACTGCTTGTTCTGTGCATGATTTCTTGCAAGACAGGAATGTCAGTTTTCTACAATGGCCAGCGAAGAGCCCGGATCTCAATCCCATTGAGCACGCCTGGGACCTGTTGGAGGGTGAGGGCTAGGGACATTCCCCCCCAAAATGTCCGAGAACTAGCAGGTGCCTTGGTGGAAGAGTGGGGTAGCATCTCACAGCAAGAGCTGGCAAATCTGGTGCAGTCCATGAGGAGGAGATGCACTGCAGTACTTCATGCAGCTGGTGGCCACACCAGATACTGACTGTTACTTTTGATTTTGAACCCCCCTCCCTTTGTTCAGGGACACATAATTACATTTCTGGTAGTCACATGTCTGTGGAACTTCAGTTTATGTCTCAGTTGTTGAATCTTGTTATGTTCATAAATTTACACATGTTAAGTTTGCTGAAAATAAACGCAGTTGACAGTGAGAGGATTTTTCTTTTTTTGCTGAGTTTATAATGATACAAAGTAGACGTAGTGTCTAGTCATCAACAACAGAAACAATACTGCTTGGGGAAAGAACCTAAGGGAGTGCAATAACAATAACAATTCTCGGTCTTAAATTGTATTGTTTATTTGCGTATTAGGGTACCTAAGGATTTATTATAAATTGATTATTTATTATAAGTTGATTGACTTGTTTGGAAAAGTTTATTGGTAACGTTTGGTATTCATTTTGTATGCATTTTGACCGATGGAAACCGAGTGGATTATTGACTGAAGCGGGCCAGATGAACTGAGTTTTTATGGATATAAAGAAAATATGTATCGAACAAAAGGACCATTTGCAATGTAACAGACCTTTTGGAGTGCCAACAGAAGAAGATCTTCAAAGGTAAGGCATATATTATATCTCTATTTCTGACTACCATGTCTCAACTCCCTGGTTGAAAATGATTTGTTATGCATTTGTGTGCTGAACACTGTCCTCAGATAATCGCATGGTTTGCTTTTGCCGTAAAGCCTTTTTGAGGCTTTTTATTTTGGTTTATTGCACTTGTGATTTCATGAAAGTTTAATATTTATAGTGATTTAATTTGAATTTGGCTCACTGCCATTTCACCGGATGTTGGCCGGTGGGACGCCTCCGTCCCACCTATCCCAAAGAAGTTAATGGTGGCCTGTTCGGCATGCCTTTTCCTCTAGTCCACGATCAGTTCCTTTGTCTTGCTCACATTGCAGGAGAGGTTGTTGTCCTTGCACCACACTGCCGAGTCTCTGACCTCCTCCCTAGATGCTGTCACATCGTTGTCTGTGATCAGGCCACTGTTGTGTGATCAGAAAACTTAATGATGGTGTTGGAGTCGTGTTTGGCCATGCAGTCGTGGGTGAACAGGGAGCACAGGAGGGGTCTAGGGTTTCCGGGAAGATGGTGTTGATGTAAGTCATGACCAGCCTTCAAAGCACTTCAAGGCTACTGACGTGAGTTTAGGCATTTTACCTTCGCTTTCTTGGGCACCACAGGGACTATGGTGGTCTGCTTGAAACATGTAGGTATTATAGACTCGGTCAGGGAGACGTTGAAAATATCAGTTAGGACACTTGCCAGTTGGTCCGCGCATGCTTTGAGTACACGCCCTGGTAATCCGTCGCAATTCATTTTTTAAATTTCTTATTTACTTGTATTTTTTTACCCCCTTTTTCTCCCCAATTTCGTGTTATCCAACTGGTAGTTACAGTCTTGTCTCATCGCTGCAACTCCCGTACGGACTCGGGAGAGGCGAAGGTCGAGAGCCATGCGTCCTCCGAAACACGACCCAACCAAGCCGCACTTCTTCTTGACACAATGCCCACTTAACCCGGGAGCCAGCCGCACCAATGTGTCGGAGGAAACACCGTACACCTGGCGACCATGTCAATGTGCACTGCGCTCGGCCCGCCACAGGAGTCGCTAGTAAGCGATGTGACAAGGACATCCCTGCTGGCCAAACCCTCCCCTAACCTGGACAACGCTGGGCCAATTGTGCACCGCCCCATGGGTTTCCCGGTCGTGGCCGGCTGCGACAGAGTCTGGACTCAAACCCAAACTCAAATAATTGCAATGTGTGTGTGTATATATATATACACACACACATATATATATATATATATATTAGACCCATATGTCATTGTTGTCTTCTCTGTGGAATTCTCAATCATCCTGAAGAGTTCATCAGAGTCTCTAGTTAACTTTCCCAGAAGTCACAATGTCTTTCGTGGTTGTGTTAGGATGGATACTTTCGGCGGTTGTCGGTATACTCATTCTAGACTTACGTAACTTCTAGCTGCAGACTAGTAATTATACTTCTAAGACTTGCTCTTATTCTGTAGTCATCAATAGTCACAAACTTTAACCATTTCCAGCCGTGCAGCCAAAACTACAGCTGTATAGCGTCCGATGGCCTATAGAATTGTAGCGATTCCAATGTGGGAACTCTGTCCCGGCATTCTCTGACTTAACCATTCGAGACATCCGGCTTACCGTGGGTCTTTTTGGCATGAAATATACATTTTGTCACGGGTGGTTTTACACACTGGAGTAGAAAAGGGCAGTTCAATGACGCCGACGTAATGTCTATGCTCACGTGGGTGTGGATACTGACTTGGTATATTTATACTTTATATTGAAAACCTTTTAAATAAGAAAATATGGGTTAACATCACATCACATCTGTTCACAAATAGTTTCAAGTTTAATCACATTAGTTTCACAATATTTAAATGTAAACCTGACAGCTGGGAAATGTACACTAAGAGATACAGTTGTGTTGTTCTCCTGTCCTTCCCTGATGTCACAGAATAAAACAATTTTGACAGGATTGCTCTTTAATTACCCACGGATCATTCCCACATTCTCAAAAGTAGAAATATTGTTTAGTTCTCCCATTTCGGGGATTAGGAGATTTGAACTAAGATAAGCTCTCTGTTCTGGTAGACTCTCCCTCAATACTGCATTCATGTCCCGCTCCTTGAAAGCGGCAGCCCCAGGGAGCTGTTCTCAGCCCCAGGGAGCTTTAACTGATTCCAGAGGCAGACCCAAAACACAGGCGGCGGAGGAGAGGAACTCGGAGTGGACTTCTAGTCCGACTCAGGAGGCGCACAAACCACCCACCACTTCCATATATGAGGGAACATTTTGACATTCGCCATATGGTTAGCGAGAAAGTCCATATTGCAAATGTACGGTCCCTTACCAGACGTCCGAAAACGTTTGTAAAATTCGCGGATGGCGTCGGGCTGTGCGGCAGGGCCGGATCTACCGGGAAGTCATCAAACAAACTCTCTCTGACGTTGGGTTTCCGTTTTATGAAATAATCAAATGCTGGTCATTTTTCCGCTGTCCCGATAAATCCCACAAGAGGGCAATTGGAATCATATTGCAAATGTACAAAACATCACGAATCACGACGTGGCCTTATCTCCAAAACGGAAAAGACTTCGAAGACGAAACTTGGTGAGCGTAGGTTTGGCATAATGGGCAGTTGGCCCCGAACAACGTGACGTCTAGGCCTCAACGGTTTTTGAGTTATGGCCATTTTCCTGGGATTAAAGGTCCAAAATGAAAATAGAGCAATAATTTTTCTGCTTCACGTCAAAGTCAAGGAGCCTCCGGTGTCAATAAAAAAAGAACCAGCCATTTATCTATCGTCATTTAAGAGAAATCGTACAATGTCAAATTGGTGATGTTCAAAAATAGTAAAAAAAAAAAAAAACAGATCCAGTTGCAGCGTGTTCATACGAATCTTTTTAAAGTGTGCTTCGGAGCTCTGCGAGATTTCTGTGATTTTCTAAAAATAACACACTCACTAAACCCTCCGTAAATAAGTCAGTTCTTAACATAAAGACTTAAAACTCAAAATTGTATAATTGCCTACCCCAAGGAGGATATGTGTTCACTTTCAGCTTCCTGTGTAAACCAGAAGTGCCTTAAAATGATGTCATAGGTGCTGTTTCCAAGGGTTAAAAAGGTCAGATCTTTTCAAAACTTCATATGTGTGATTAAGCAACCCCCATGAACTGTAAGTCAGTCATTTCTCCCAACAGATGTCAAAGAAAAGATCTCTCACTCACACACACACACACAGCAAGGATGGAGTGACAAAGTGCGGTGCTTAAAGACACACAGAGCCTGTGCAATGGCATTTCCATATTCTCTAGGCCGTGCCGAGTTTAACGAGATGCCCCGCTTGACCGTAGCTCGCTCTGAGTGCAGCAACCGTGAAAAAAAGTAGGCCCAAAATGAAGCCTGGCCCTAAATGTCATTTGCTTTTGGGTGACAGTGAGAGAACCGTTAGGGTGAGAAGCACAATTCGACCTCAGGTACGATCCTGAGGTCCTCCCGATCTGTGCAAGCCTAACCTTGACCGTGTGGCATTAACCCTTAACAGTAAAACAGGGTTTTTTGATCTCACAGATTACAATGACATCTCTCCCCATAAGAATACATTGCCTGCTCCTCTAAAGTCAACCTGAAGCCTATGTGGGTTATGAATGCCTTATGAACCTGTCTTCGATGACAGTCCATCAGGACACTATGAGGTCTACCTGTGCCGATTCTAAGCTTCCTGAAGCAACCGGAAGTGGTTCAAATCACCCTAAACGTGTTTTTCCATACCCAACCAGCAGTTTGTGATAAATAGTGCATTCAACCCTGTGTAAATCGGTCAGTTCTTAACGTAAACACTTAAAACTCAGGATTCTGTAAAGGCATACCCCAATCAGGATATGTGTTTACTTATAGCTTCCTGTGCCAACCGGAAGTGCCATAATTGGTGTCACAGTGGCTGTTTCGAAGGGTTAAAAAAGTCAGATCTTTCCAAACTTCATATGTGTGATTAGGCAACCCCCATGAACTGTAAATCAGTCATTTTTCCCATAAAATGTCAATGAAAAACTAAATCACACACACACACAGCTTGGAAGGAGGGACGTATTGGGGTGCGTAGAGATAGACAGTGCCTGCAATAGTTAGCTTTGTTCGAGCTAAAAAAGAACCGTCAGACCTAGATTTCTGAAACTTTAGAAACCTGTTCTAGACCTCAGGTCGATAGTGCGTGGTGAGTTAGGTGGCTCTAGAAGGTTCTCGAACTGAGAAACAGCCTCGTACATTTGCAATAACTTCAATTCATTTTTGCATCACGAAAATTACGACATTTAGAAATGTCCCAGAGTCGCAAGACTAGGTGCATTGCGACCGCCTCGGCCCATATAAACGGACCTCAACGTTTCTGTCTGATAGCTCATTCAAGGACCCCGTAGCAAGGCATGGAAAAAAGTGGATTTTCAGCACCAATTAGGGTCTTGCTCGGGCACCAAATGACCTATCGAGCCGAAACTTGGGATTCGGGGTCGACTCAGCTAGGCCTACACATAACATCAGAACTGGACCCGCAGCTAGAACATAACTACATGTGCATTTGCAATATGATTCAATAGTGAAAAAAACATCACCAATTGGACATGATGAAATCAACACAACGAGTGATGGAAAGGAACGACTATCACTGCCCAGCCATCTTGTGTTCATCAGGCCAGTCAATTTTGTATTTCTGCAGGATTTTTGAGCATGTCAATTCTCTTAACGGCATTTGGCCCCCAAAAAAGTTACTTTTGACTTTGACTTTTGACTTCCTATGAAATCATAATGCAAATGGAGAAAACTTGTGCCTTATGCACAAGTTAAAAAAAAGAATTATGATAATAAAATTGGACAAAAGTATATTCATACAGTTCTTACACATGTGTAATTGACAACAAAAAAAAATCGAAAGAATTTCAAAAACACTCCAGAAAGCACTTTTTTAAGGGATTGCTAGGTTTTTGAAAAAAAAATCACTTTTTCAAAATTTTGCTTTTGGATGTTGACTTGTGTTGCATTTGCAATATGAAAAACTACGGTGGAGCGCGCTCGCCACCTGTTGGATTTTTAAAGTGTTACACCTGGCATTTGCCATATGGCATTTGCAATCAACTTTGAACGAAACAACGCTGAATTGAGTGGTATTGGACACCGTGTATATGGTTTGTCCAGTGCCAATGACTTCCCATTCATTTTTGTCCATTTCAGGGGGGTGTTCCCTTACAAGTATATTACTCGCTAATGTTCAGTCTCTGGATAATAAAGTTGATGAGCTCAGGGCAAGGATTTCTTTCCATAGAGACGTCAGGGATTGTAACATACTTTGTTTCACGGAAACATGGAAACAAGTTCAATCTCTCCCTATCACAGTCTGCTGTCCCCACATGCTTCAAGATGGCCCCAATTGTTCCTGTACCCAAGAAAGCAAAGGTAACCCAACTAAATGACTATCGCCCCGTAGCACTCACTTCTGTCATCATGAATTGCTTTGAGAGACTAGTCAAGGATCATATTACCTCTACCTTACCGGTCACCCTAGACCCACTTCAATTTGCTTACCGCCCCACAGATCCACAGATGATGCAATCGACATCGCACTGCAGACTGCCCTACCACATCTGGACAAGAAAAATACCTATGTCAGAATGCTGTTCATTGACTATAGCTCAGCATTCAGCACCATAGTAGCCTCCAAGCTTATCAGTAAGCTTGAGGCCATGGGTCTGAACCCCGCCCTGTGCAACTGGGTTTTGTACTTCCTGATGGGCCGCCACCAGGTTGTGAAGGTAGGAAACAACGTGTCCACTTTGCTGATCCTCAACACAGGGGCCCCTCAAGGGTGCGTGCTCAGCCCCCTCCTGTACTCCCCGTTCACCCATGACTCCATGGGCAAGCATCCCTCCAACTAAATCAAGTTTGCAGATGACACAACAGTATTAGGCTTGATTACGAACAATGACGAGACAGGGTACAGGGAGGAGGTGAGGGCTCTGGGTACGGAACCTGCACCGTACGCAACCGCAGGGCTCTCCAGGGGGTGGAACATTCTGGCCCAAGCATTACTGGGAGCAAACTATCTGCCCTGCAGGACACCTACAGCACCCGATGTCACAGGAAGGCCAAAAAGATGATCAAGGACAACAAACACCCGAGCCACTGCCTGTTCACCCTGCTATCATCCAGAAGGCGAGGTCAGTACAGGTGCATCAAAGCTGGGAACCAAGAGACTGAAAAACAGCTTCTATCTCAAGGTCATCAGACTTAAATAGTCATCACTAGCACATTAGAGGCTGCTGCCTATATACATAGACTTGAAATCACTGGCTACTTTAATAAATTAAACACTAGTCACTTTAATAATGTTTACATATTTTGCATTACTCATTTCATATGTATATACTGTATTCTATTCTATTGTAGTTATGCCGCTCTGACATTGCTCCTCCATATATTTATTATTCTTGATTCCATTACTTTACTTAGATTTGTGTGTATTGGGTATATATTGTGAAACTTTTAGATATTACTTGTTAGATATTACTGCACTGTCAGAGCTAGAAACACAAGCATTTCGCTACACCTGCGATAACATCTGCTAAACACGTGCATGTGACCAATACAATTTGATGTGATCTGTACAAAATAAGTTACAAACAATACAAAAAAACTAACAAAATAGCACAGTTGGTTAGGAGCCCGTAAAACGGAAGCCATCCCCTCTAGCGCCATTATATCACTTTGAATAAGATTCTAACTTTGAACAACTCTTAGGGTAACATATACCCATTGTTTTTGAGTCATTGATGGACAGCAATATTCAAACCTTGTTTCTCATTTTAAAGCAGATTAAATTCAGGACTGAGACCATTCAGGACCATTCAGGAACACTCAACACCTTTTGGAAAGCCATTCTGGTGTGTCTTTTAGATTTAAATTTAAAACAGCAAACTGTGAAGAATGTGCAAGGGGTGTCTAGACTTTCACTAGGCACTGTAAATCAAATGCTTTGGGTAATACAATTTACGGTGCTGTTCAATGTCGACTCGGTTCATTTCAGTCAACTCAAAATGTAACCCCAACTCTGCTTACCTTGTCTGGAGGTATTTGATTCTACAGAGCATGTCTAGGTGGCCGGCAGAGTACTGCTCGATCACATCCTTGACATCATAAGGTCTCAATGTCTCCTTAAACTTCTTCTTGTTCAAGAGGAACTTCATGATCCTGTAGAATAGAGTATAACTGAATTACTTAATTTTTCCCAGAGGGAACTTCATTCATCCTGTGAGCCAGCGTCCAAAATTGGGTTAGGTGTAGCTTGTCTTTTGACAAATCAGAACAAGTAAAAAGGTACCATAAATACCATACAAACTGGATGAAGTGAATTACCTCCTCAAATGTTTAAGGCAATTAGAACCAGATCAATTGTGAGGAAAACAAATAATTAACTTAGTCCAATCAGAACATGTGAAATGGTTAACAATATTTTATAAGGACACCTGTCAATCAAAATCAAAGGCAGGCCTCAAAAACCACAATACAGAACACAACCTAGTTAGTGCAGTAGCTTTGTGTTTGAAAACTCATTCTAACCTGCTTTGTAGTAGAGAGCCGGGACAAAAGTAACATGGGTGAAAGTAAGGCCCATTTTCTCAGATAAAACAGAAGCTAAAATGACATAGTGAAGTCGGCACGTTCCTAATGTGGAGGACGACCTCCTTGCAAAAAGACAGCCCAATCAGACCATGTTTTGCTGAGTTATCAAGAAAAAGTGATTTTGAGAGAAATAAACCCGGAAGTGTTTTTCGGTTGTAGAGTTGTGTTTAGTTGTTTAAGGTTCCAAACATCTCGTCTAGTGACTAAATGACAGAATAGGTTTCAAGTATCATGCTAGTTGGAATTTTAGCCTAGGAGAAGTTACAGGAGAGATGGGTGGGACGAATGTAACATGATAATCTGGAATAAAATAAAATAAACTATTAAGCACAGTCCATTGTCTCCTCTAGTTCATATTCCTTTTATAATGTTAGCAAAATATCAACAAGTAACTGAATGTTTGAAAATTATATATGACATTCGAATTATGCCTTAATCAATTGACTTGATGGATCATCTTCTCACATAAGCTTTTATCGAGAGGTTAGCGGTTAGAAATATATATATCTTCATGATTCTGGGGGTCAATTACCTTATGTCAAGACATGTGATAAGAATGATGAGTTTGCTGTTTTTTCACTTATAATTCACTGTATCACAATTCCAGTGGGTCAGAAGTTTACATACACTAAGTTGACTGCGCCTTTAAACAGCTTGGAAAATTCCAGAAAATGAAGTCATGGCTTTAGAAGCTTCTGATAGGCTAATTGACATCATTTGAGTCAATTGGAGTTGTACCTGTGGATGTATTTCAAGGCCTACAGTTGTGGCCAAAAGTTTTGAGAATGACACAAAGATGAATTTTCACAAAGTCTGCTGCCTCAGTTTGTATGATGGCAATTTGCATATAATCCAGAATGTTATGAAGAGTGATTAGATGAATTGCAATTAATTGCAAAGTCCCTCTTTGCCATGCAAATGAACTGCATTTCAGCCCTGCCACAAAAGGACCAGCTGACATCATGTCAGTGATTCTCTCATTAACACAGGTTCAGTGAGTGTTGACGAGGACAAGGCTGGAGATCACTCTGTCATGCTGATTGAGTTTAAATAACAGACTGGAAGCTTCAAAAGGAGGGTGATGCTTGGAATCATTGTTCTTCCTCGGTCAACATGGTTACCTGCAAGGAAACACGTGCCGTCATCATTGCTTTGCACAAAAAGGGCTTCACAGGCAAGGATATTACTGCCAGTAAGATTGCACTTAAATCAACCATTTATCAGATCATCAAGTACTTCAAGGAGAGCGGTTCAATTGTTGTGAAGAAGGCTTCAGGACTCCCAAGAAAGTCCAGCAAGCACCAGGAACGTCTCCTATAGTTGATTCAGCTGCGGGATCGGGGCACCACCACTACAGCGCTTGCTCAGGAATGGCAGCAGGCAGGTGTGAGTGCATCTGCACGCACAGTGAGGCAAAGACTTTTGGAGGATGGCCGGGTGTCAAGAAGGGCAGCAAAGAAGCCATTTCTCTCCAGGAACAACATCAGGGACAGACTGATTATCTGCAAAAGGTACAGGGATTGGACTGCTGAGGACTGGGGTAAAGTCATTTTCTCTGATGAATCCCCTTTCCGATTGTTTGGGGCATCCGGAAAAAAGCTTGTCCGGAGAAGACCAGGTGAGCGCTACCATCAGTCCTGTGTCATGCCAACAGTAAAGCATCCTGAGACCATTCATGTGTGGGGTTGCTTCTCAGCCAAGGGAGTGGGCTCACTCACAATTTTGCCAAAGAACACAGCCATAAATAAAGAATGGTACCAACACATCCTCCGAGAGCAACTTCTCCCAACCATCCAGGAACAGTTTGGTGACGAACAATGCCTTTTCCAGTATGATGGAGCACCTTGCCCTAAGGCAAAAGTGATAACTAAGTGGTTCGGGGAACAAAACATCGATATTTTGGGTCCATGGCCAGGAAACTCCCCAGACCTTAATCCAATTGAGAACTTGTGGTCAATCCTCAAGAGGCGCTTGGACAAACAAAACCCCACAAATTCTGACAAACTCCAAGCACTGATTATGCAAGAATGGCCTGCCATCAGTCAGGATGTGGCCCAGAAGTTAATTGACAGCAGGCCAGGGTGGATTGCAGAGGTCTTGAAAAAGAAAGGTCAACACTGCAAATATTGACTCTCTGCATCAACTTAATGTAATTGTCAATAAAAGCCTTTGACACTTGAAATGAAATGCTTGTAATTATACTTCATTGTTCCATAGTAACATCTGACAAAAATATCTAAAGACACTGAAGCAGCAAACTTTGTGAAAATTAATATTTGTGTCATTCTCAAAACTTTTGGCAATGACTGTACCTTCAAACTCAGTGCCTCTTTGCTTGACATCATAGGAAAATCGAAAGAAATCAGCCAAGACCTCAGAAAAAAAGTTGTAGACCTCCACCTCCACCAGTCTGGTTCATCCTTGTGAGAAATTTCCAAATGCCTGAAGGTACCACGTTCATCTGTACAAACAATAGTATGGAAGTATAAACTCCATGGGACCACGTAGCCATCATACCTGTGATAACATGCGTCTTGGTGAGAGGTGTAGGAGTCAGGCGCAGGAGAGAGCAGGGATGTCTGAGAAGCGTGTTTAATAATATAGTCCAGCAATACAAAAACGGCACAGCCAAAACCCCAAAACTACGCTCTCGAATAATCAGAAACTCGTGCAAACGCACGGAGGAACAAACACAGTTCCGACACTTTACATACACGTGCGTAATAGCGAAAAAACAACAAACATCAAATACGATCGAGCACAATGCACACAAGTCTAATCCTGCACGAATTACGGCAGGTAACAGGTGCCCTATATACCCACAGAAATCAAAGCAACTGAAACCAGGTGTGAAAAGGAACACAGACAAAACAACCAGAAAAAGGGATCGGTAGCGGCTAGTAGACCGGCGACGCCGAGCGCCGCCCGAACAGGGAGAGGAGTTACCTTCGGTAGAAGTCGTGACAATACCACTCAGGACAGAGACGCGTTCTGTCTCCTAGAGATGAACATACTTTGGGGCGAAAAGTGCAAATCAATCCCAGAACAACAGGAAAGGACCTTGTGAAGATGCTGGAGGAAACAGGTACAAAAGTATCTATATCCACAGTAAAATGAGTCCTATATCAACATAACCTGAAAGGCCGCTCAGCAAGGAAGAAGCCACTTCTTCAAAACCAGCATAAAAAAAGCCAGACTACGGTTTGCAACCTCACATGTGGACAAAGATTGTACTTTTTTGAGAAATGTCCTCTGGTCTGATGAGACAAAAATAGGACTGTTTAACCATAATGACCATTGTTATGTTTGGAGGAAAATGGGGGAGGCTTGTAAGCAGAAGAACACCATCCCAACCGTGAAGCACGGGGGTGGCAGCATCATGTTATGGGGGTGCTTTGCTGCAGGAGGGACTGGTGCACTTCACAAAATAGATGGCATCATGAGTCAGGAAATTATGTGGATATATTGAACATCTCAAGACATCAGGAAGACATCAGGAAGTTAAAGCTTGGTCGCAAATGGGTCTTCCAAATGGACAATGACCCCAAGCATACTACCAAAGTTGTGGCAAAATTGCTTAAGGACAACAAAGTCAAGGTATTGGACTGGCCATCACAAAGCCCTGACCTCAAATCCTATAGAAAACGTGAGGGCAGAACTGAAAAAGCGTATGTGAACAAGGAGGCCTCCAAACCTGACTCAGTTACACCAGCTCTGTCAGGAAGAATGGGCCAAAATTCACCCAACTTATTGTGGGAAGCTTGTGGAAGGCTACCTGAAATGTTTGACCCAAGTTAAACAATTTAAAGGCAATGCGACCAAATACTAATTGAGTGTATGTAAACTTCTGGCCCACTGTGAATGTGATGAAAGAAATAAAAGCTGAAATAAATCATTCTCTCTACTATTATTCTGACATTTCACATTCTTAAAATAAAGTGGTGATCCTAACTGACTTAAAACAGGACATTTTTACTAGGATTAAATGTCAGGAATTGTGAAAATCTGAGTTTAAATGTACTTGGCTAAGGTGTATGTAAACTTCCAACTTCAACTGTATATACGTTGTTGGTCATAAAATATGGTCTCTCTAGCTCTATTGATCTGAGTAATTTGGAAAGGGATCCAGTTTCTGGAGCAATTCAGTTTCTAGTGACTTGAATTCAACACCTTTACCATAGTTTTATGGTGCTCACTCTCACTTTAAAAAATTGGTAAAAAAACCCATTTAAAACAATTTTACACTTTACAAGCACATGTCACTGTCATGTTTGTTATGGGGAAGGGATATAACGTTAAAACTAAAGAGAAAAAGGTTATGATGCACTTTCCAGCACAGATGCAGAGTTATTACATACACACTACAGTCACTGTTTCCAGGTAACAACCATGTGCTGGCTGGGATGTCAGAAAAGGATTGGGGAAGAAACAACATGGTAACTACTAATGGTAATTACTAACTAATTACCTAGTAAATACATAGTTATTACCATCTGATTACCCAGTTATTACCGAGCTGGAATGTAGAGGTACCACAATAAGGCCAGGTTTAAAACAAACTCATGATGATCTAATCAATTCAGTCCTTGTATCCCTAGTTCTGTCTATGAATATAAAAGAGGTTAAAATTCTCAGGTCCCATCCCTCCGTTCATAGAGAGCCAAGTGGTTGGATTTAAAGTATGTAATATGCATGTAAGTTCTATCTCTTCCATAGATTTTTAGCTAGCTGTGGCTAAACATAGCTCAAGTTGTAGTGGCTGTTAATAATCATGGATTACAGTTTCTCCTGGCCATAGATTACTCTCAGGGTGTCGAACCATCTAACATTAAATTGTTGAATACGGAACTTCCCCTTTAAACTTCTATTACCTGACTGCCCTGATGACCAGCTTTAGCGTGGGGATCATCTCCTCCAGGAGGATGTCTGCAGGAAAACCCCTCTCCTCAGGGTCCTGCAGGGCTCCAGCATCTGTGGGAACAAAGACTGTCCCTACTTACAAACTACATGTTATAAAGGCTTTATATAGAATATATAAAGTCTTCATAAGCACTACATAGATGTTTCACACATCTTCTATAAGCCTATGTCATACCTTACCCAGTTCCTTGGGTAAAACAAAATAGGTCATAACTCCAGATTACCATATACTGCAACAACAGATTATTTTACTGAATTACTTCAGATGGTCACAGTTGTGTTGATAGGCAGCAGGGTTGGTGTCAATTTAATTTCAATTCAGGAAGTACACTTAAATTATAATTGAGTAAATGTAGATTGGAATTGGCTGAATTTGTTATACCATCAGAGCTCTGACGCATGGTGTAGGCCTTCATCCGGAAGGCTGTGCGAAACCGCTCCCGGTTACTGAAGCCGCCGGGTTTGGGTTCCTTGGAAGGACTCTCTTCAATGTCCGGGTTCCCCGGCATCAGCACCCTGCCCCTCACTACTGTCGACTGTCGCGAATTAGGCATGCGACAACGCTCCAGCAAACTCAACTTTTGACTGAGACGAGAGAGAGGGGAGAGGAAAGTATTTTTCCTATGAGTGACTTGAATTTATTAAATTACATAGATGATAATAACAGTAATGACAATATGGTAATAAACACTTAAACAAGGCAGGCAATCATCTACTGTTAATCAACTTCTCCAAAATAGAGGTAAATTCAGGATCTTCTTTGTGGACACGCATGATGATACCACTGCCGAGACAGAAAACCCAATAATTTGGTTTCTATTTTGTTAGGGCTGTCTGCCTTGGACTGGGGACGGATTCACAGTCTGCTGCCTAAACGTAACAGTGCTTCAGTACTGAGGTATAAACGAAGACTCAAAGACCGCAGTAGGAGAAACATGTGCCCGTCTCCGGAGTCGGACCAGAAGACCGCTTCATTTCCCCCTTTTACGAAGTCGTTTTTTTGGGTCGCCGGCTGGGATTCATTCCGTTGTCCTGGGTGAAAGGCAGAACACAGGATCCGCTTCGCGAAAGTCATATTCTTGGTCGTACTGATGGTGAGTTGATGCTGCTCTTATGTTCAGTAGTTCTTCTCGACTGTATGTAATGAACCCTAAGATGACCTGGGGTACCAATGTAAGAAATAACACGTAAAAAAAAAAAAAATGCATAGTTTCCTAGGAACGCGAAGCGAGGCGGCCATCTCTGTCGGCGCCGGACGTGTATATCACTAGCCACTTTAAACAATGCTACCTAATATAATGTTTACATACCCTACATTATCCATCTCATATGTATATGTATATACTGTACTCTATATCATCTACTGCATCTTTATGTAATACATGTATCACTAGCCGCTTTAACTATGCCACTTTGTTTACATACTCATCTCATATGTATATACTGCACTCAATACCATCTACTGTATCTTGCCTATGCCGCTCTGTACCATCACTCATTCATATATCTTTATGTACATATTCTTTATCCCCTTACACTTGTGTCTATAAGGTAGTAGTTTTGGAATTGTTAGCTAGATTACTTGTTGGTTATTACTGCATTGTCGGAACTAGAAGCACAAGCATTTCACTACACTCGCATTAACATCTGCTAACCATGTGTATGTGACAAATAAAATTTGATTTGATTTGACATTGAACGGGCCAGTAAGAAACAAGAGATCACCTCTCCTTTTTGCTTATTGCCCGTTAGTTGAGGATCGGGGCACTTTTGTTTCTCATATGACCGAAAACTGATTTGATATCCACCTGATCTTTTAAATGACATGGGAACACTATCTCTCTCTTCCCCTCACTCTCTTGTCTGTCTCTCTCCCCCTCCCTGTCTCAGACTTGGCAGAGGTGCCTGGGCTGGCCTTTGGGGTGGCTGCCAAGGAGCATTTAGGGGCAATCCTGAGTGGTGAACATGGATTTGTAACGCGGGGGGCGGCAAGCCAGGGCATTGGAGCAGAACGTATCCTCTTCTAGTCTTGTAATGAGTGCCTATCGGGACAACAAAAAAATCTAAAAGCATTGGATTGGTGGAGGCCTGGGATACAGTGAATTTCTACCATATTGTTTTTATAGCAGTAATTTCCTTTGAAGTGAACAAGTGCACAATGTGGGAGGAAGCAGAGGTAATTGGGATATAGCTAATGTTTAGAAAAGTGGTTGTTCAGAGACTCTGGGTTCGCGCCCAGGCTCTGTCGTAGCCGGCAGCGACCGGGAGGTCCGTGGGGCGACGCACAATTGGCATAGCGTTGTCCGGGTTAGGGAGGGCTTGGCCGGTAGGGATATCCTTGTCTCATCGCGCACCAGCGACTCCTGTGGCGGGCCGGGCGCAGTGTGCGCTAACCAAAGTTGCCAGGTGCACGGTGTTTCCTCCGACACATTGGTGGCGCTGTGTTAAGAAGCAGTGCGGCTTGGTTGGGTTGTGTATCGGAGGACGCATGACTTTCAACCTTCTTCTCCCCCGAGCCCGTACGGGAGTTGTAGCGATGAGACAAGATAGTAGCTACTAACAATTGGATACCACGAAATTGGGGAGAAAAAGGGGGGGGGGAAAAGGGAAAAAAAGAAGGAAAAAAAAGAAAAGAAGTGGTTGTTGTCAAAATAACATCCCATTAATTGTAGGGTAGTGAATATCCATGAATGAAAAGGACTATTGAAAGGTGGTACAGTAGGAACATAAGAGGGCCTTGGGCCTTCTTGTTTTTCCAAGGACAATGTATTTCAACTCTCCTCCTCAAGTAGCCCCACACAACACAAGTAAACCGGATTCAACTTCTCAACTAATCATCAAGGCCTTGATTGATGATCATGTGGGGCTAAAACACTCAAGGAGTTGATAAACACTGGCATAGGACATGCTACAGTGAACATCAACCTGGGACCAATTATACCTTGTTCTAACATGCACCTTTGAACTGATCTTGACCACATTCTGATTGTGTTCACATTTTTAAGCCCTGTTTATAACTGGTACACACTTTGTCTTGATCTGGTCTGCATTTGTAGACAGGTTAGACAATTCTTATTTTTTTATTATTATTATTTTTTAACCCTTATTTAACTAGGCAAGTCAGTTAAGAACAAATTCTTATTTACATTAACGGCCTACCCCGGGCAAACACGGACGACGCTGGGCCAATTGTGAGCCGTCCTATGGGACTCCCAATCACAGCCGATCTCCCTGACCACCTCCAAAGGTAGGCATTGTGTCTGGATATTAATCAAGTGTAAACAGATCTAGATGGTCAAACCACTTAAATAATTCTTATAACAGCTTCTAAAATCATTGACAGGTAGCACCATTGACTTATGCCATCATTAATTGTCTTAAAATAAATACATCATATTATTTGGAAGAATATCAGTCTAAATCATTTTCACATTTTAATACAATGTGTAGACCCGAAAACCTTTAAAAGACACATTGTGATCAGATCTTCCTGACCACCTCTGTAGGTATTCAGGCACGCATTGTCTTGATCTCTTACAGGTGTAGATGGATCTGTACAGTGCAACCATTTAAATCATAATTATCCTGTCCTCCAAAATCATTGACAGGGGACACTACTGACTTATGGCTAGGGCTGTTGCGGTGACCATATTACCACCACACCGGCGGTCACGAGTCATGAAGGCAGTCAAATTCCATGTGAGTAATGACGTTTTAGTCACGTAATTAGGCTTCTCCAAGCTCTGATGCTGCTGATGGTTTTAGTAGCCTTCCAAACTTGCTAACTGCCTGGTACTCAGCACTTTTGTACCTCTAATCACTCTGACACCAATGCAAATGTATTCAAAATTTTAATCAAAGACTTCATGAGAGACCATGAGCTCATGTTGCACAACATTTCTATAGGCTATGCAATTGCGCAAGAAAACAGTGATGGCCTCTATTAAAAAGAAGAGGTTCCCATCAGCTTTCTATAGGCTAGGCCTACTTGATTTATTCTTATATACATCATATATATATAGATATATCATTCTTAAGTGATAAGCTAATATTGTCACCCATCAGACTATTCTTGATTTAATCTTGTCTTTACATATACTAAATAATATATGTGCGAAATTTGTTTAGATTTAGAATGGACCATTATCATGTATCGTTCTTGAAACAGGGGTAGGGGAAAAAAATACATGTCATGTATGCACTTAAATAGTGAATGGAGGATGCTTTTCCCATGGTAAATTTTCATGCCAGCCAGGTAGGCTATACTCCTTTTGTAAAGACAAGCAATGTACTTAATATTAGGAAAGTTGAGAAATAAATATGGTAGGCCTAGCCTATAGAAAGCTGATGGGTTCCTCCTCTTTTTAATAGAGGCCATCAAAACCCTTTTCTCACGCAATTGCATAGCCTATAGAAATGTTGCGCAACATCTCTTATGAAGTGTTTGATTCGATTTTAGATTACATTTGCATTGATGTAAGAGTGATTAGAGGGACAATAGAGTGCTGAGTACCAGGCAGTTAGCAAGTTGGGTAGGCTACTAATGACCATCAGCAGCATCAGAACTTGGAGAAGCCTAATTACCGTGACTAAACCGTCATTACTCGTGACCGCTGGTGTTGCGGTAATGCAGTCATCGTAACAGCCCAAGCCCTGTATTAATGTCCTATGGTGCAATAAAAATCAAATGTACAAATGTCAAGACCTCACATAATTATTCCACTCTCCTAATGATCTAACAGTCATTATAATTGAAAAGTAACTAATGGACTAGCTAATAGATTTCTAAAAATAATGTGTCTAATTTGAGAAGTTTCTTCATTAAAGAAGAAGATGTGTATGAGAGAAAGTCATAGAACACATATTTATTATGGCCATTAGCCACTACTGAGTTGGCAGATCGATATGAGTTGTGAATTAATCGAGGAAGTTATTTGAAGAAGGGGTATTTGGGACACTCGTTAGTCTGAAAATGCCATGAGAGATTGTTATACTAGTGACTTTCCATGTTCGTGACTATACATGATCTATCAGTAGAAGAGATCAGTCATTGGTGACCTACCTTGCTATGCCCTCCAAATTATCCTTCCTTTGGACACAGAAAGAAAATACAGTAAATTAACGCAGTTTTAAGAACTTACAATGCATGCCACCACTCAATATAACATGAAATGGACACTAAGGACAGTAGTTTTGCACAACCTCCAACATCTCAATCTATATAATTGTCCTGTACCAGAGAATAACAGTGACAAACAGGACTAGGCCTATAGATAAATAAGTAAAACTGTATGAAAATATTTAGACACTATGTTTACATTTCAGATCATATAGGATCACGTTACAAGAGGAAGCTAAGGTAGAGTCTTAGCAATACAACTATATTAATAATGCCGTTAGGCTCTATGAGGCAGTTAACATGAGATTAGAGGCTTATTCAGTCATCAATTAGCTATTATGACAACTGTTATTTCTAATGACAATATTATATTAAGTCCTATAACAGACATTTCACTTAATTAATGTATATTTTGACCAAGAAAAAAATCAGTGAGGCAATAGACAGTTAAAATAGGACCAAATGACATCTGTGTTACCTCACAGATTGTTATCCTGTTTGGTTGCAGGAATCCAGTTTTCCATGGAAACCAATGTCTCCAACTCAGGGTAATGTAAATCATGCAAACTAAAAAACAAAACAAATCAAGTTGAACAAATCATATGGTGAGGATACAAATGCACAAATTAATTGATAAATCATGAAGAAACTCACACTGTACATGTTGGGTTGACAACATGAATGCAACACTTGATCAAACAAAAACACATTGTAGCATGTGATAGAGAAATGGTGAGAGTTTCACATGCAACACTGAATCTTCATTTGATCCCCCTGTTACAGGAGAACTTCCCTGTATGCAGGAAATGTCAAACTTGTAGTGTATTTGAGGTTTAAAAAGGTTTAAGGTTTGTAATTTCCACTTTGAAATGCTAAACTTGATTTTCAAAATGTATCAACCCCTACAAAAATTCACATATAAATGCAAATGTACTGTTGCTGCAGGATTATTTTCCTGCTGTTGCAAACTGGCTCAAATTAAGATCCTACATATGTTTCATAAATGTACGAAAGTACTTGCCTGAAACAGGGTAATGAGATGACCGTTTCGTAGAATCTCCATGTAGAAATGAGGTCCTCTCTGATTGGATTGGTGGCATAGTATCGCCAGGCAGACTGCACAAGAAAGAAAACAATACACTTTTTGTAAGGAAAGTCACCTTACAGTTTTTTCCATGTTTGTGTGTACCAGTTGCCAATTAAACCCCATGCTGTTTTTTTAATTGTATTTTTAAATCATCACTGTATGTCTAATATACAGTACCAGTCAAAAGTTGACACACACCTACTCATTCCAGAGGTTTTCTGTATTTTTACTATTTTCTACATTGTAGAACTCACATATGGAATCATGTGGGAACCAAAAAAGTGTAAAACAAAGAAAAATATATTTTAGATTTTAGATTCTTCAAAGTAGCCTCCCTTTGCCTTAAAAACCTGTTGAGGATGTTGAGTCCCAATTGGGAACCAGCCCTCCCACCGTCAGCTGGAATGTGGCGCATGGAACGCAAAAAATATTCTTAAAAATATTTAACCTCCACACATTAACAAGTCCAATAGCTCAAATGAAAGATAAACAACTTGTTTATCTAGCCAGCAAGTCAGATTTCTAAAATGTTTTACGGCGAAAACATAGCACATATTTATGTCAAACCACCACCGAAGACACACCGAAGACCAAGCTAATTTCCATAGCCAAATTCCACAAAATATGCAATCACCAAACGCAGGATTAAAATAAAAATAATTTCACTAACCTTTTGAAATCTTCATCAGATGACAGTAATATAACATGTTACACAGTACTTTTTTTTTTCAATAATATGCTATATATATCCATAAATCTGTTTACAATGACGGCATGTTCAAAAAAATGCTACTCAAATGTCCGGAGAAATGACGATAGCTCCAGCATATGCCGTCAGCTAACATAGAATACACAACATAAACTTAGACTAAATATGCATGTTCTACATATGTATAGAAAGATACACTTCTTCTAAATGCAATCGCTGTGTTACTTTTATTTTTAACGTTACAGATTTCGTTCACTAGGCTATAATATGAGTCGGCGCTCAGGAATTAGCATTTTGGCTCCTCTACTTCGGAGTCCACAGAAACCCATAATAAACACATAAATATTCCCTTACCTTTGCTGTTCTTCCATCAGTAGACCTGGAAGGGTTTATACTTACCAAAAACAGCTTTAGTTTGGAAGTCTGTGTCTTTCGGTGATCAAACACGACACATTTCGGTTGAAATGCAGCCAAAAAGTCAAGTGGGTGCGCACCAAAACGTTGAAATTACATATTATATGTCGACTAAACTTGTCAAACTATGTTCAGAACACAGCATTAGCATGTTATCTAGCTTCACAGCAATTCTCAGGACGAAGAGAAACACACGAGTCGTTTAATCAATCTTGGAACAAAGACAGAGCGCGCATGAGAGTAGCCTGTTTTCTCGCGTGACCGAAAGGTTTCGGCCCGCCAAAACCCTCGTGAGCGCGCGATTCTCACAATGAGAAGCCCCATTGAAAGCAGACATCGCGCTGAAGAGATAGAAACTGTTCCCAGGACTGTAAGTGCTTGGGAAGGGTGGGGGCGATGACGTCAAAGTTGGGCCAACTTTTATGATGACAAGAGAGAGTTTGGGAGAATGAGTGCCCTGAGAGTTCTGCTTTACATAGAGACATAATTTAAACGGTTTTAGAAGCTTTAGAGTGTTTTCTATTCAATAATCATTTTTATATGCATATATTAGCAATTTTTGACAGATTTTTTTTCTGTTTACTATGGGCACCCAATCACCCCAAAGGGGGCAGCAATCTATCTTTAAGAGGTTGAAAAACCCTTGAATGAGTAGGTGTCCAAACTTTTGACTGGTACTGTATATTTTGTTATTTTCTTTAATTTAACCTAACTAGGGAAGTCAGTTAAGAACAAATTCTTATTTACAATGACAGCCTACTGCGGCCAAACCCTCCCCTAACCCGGATGACACTGGGCCAATTGTGTGCCGCCCTATCGGACTCCCGATCACGGCTGGTTGGGATACAGCCCGGGATCGAAACCGGATCTGTAGTGATGCTTCTAGCACTGCAATGAAGTGCCTTAGAATGCTGTGCCACTCGGTTCACTATGTGTGTTAATTTCATGAATAAAACTCCAAATATATTTTTATAATTTATTTCCCTGAGCCTCCTTCTGCCATTGAAATGCTCAGACTGATTGTGTGGGCGTGTTGATAAAATACTTACATACACAGCCCTGATTGTTTAGACGAGTGGTCACCAACCTTTTCTGAGTCAAGATCACTTTCTGAGTCAAAATGTAAGCTGAGATCTAGCGCTGAGATGTTTTTTAAAACATGACTTAAAAAGCGTAAGCCTATGCAACATTAACCAATTAAATAGAGTTCTGGAGCAATGAGGTTTGAGCAGTAAGCTATAGGCCCAATACATTATCACTGCATATTGTCTATGCTTGAATTGCCCTGCCGATGTTATTCTTCTCAGACCATTCTGAAATTAAATTAAACCATTTTAGGTATATGGCCACACTGGTAATAGATAATTTGTTGTATTACTTGTGGGGCACAGCTAAGTGACCGTAATAATTTACTGGACGGAAGGTCTGCATCTGATGGTCAGTCTGAGTGGAGCGAGGGAGCAGCGGTGAGGCTGCCTCTCACCCGACTCACCGTCCCTGCGCTCTCCCTCCCTTCGCTGAGAAGAAGGGACACAGTTTTCCATCTGATTGTGAAACTCAAGTCGCACGGCATTATTTCTGCCTCATGCACAAATTCATGTTGCTACTCCAATGACCAGAGAAAGTGAACTATTCCTCGATATTAAAAAAGACACGAGCCACAATTAATAACAACGTAAGCTTATCAAAACACTTACTCATTCATTGCAGCTGCAGTTCTGGTTGTAGCGTGAGTGGAAGAACGCACATTTTATGGCTTATAAAACTGTTGAACAAAGTGTTGACAGTGCTAAATAACAACTTAAACATGAACTTACTTGTAAAGATGGCGCCGAATATCATGGCTTACGTTTTACATTCTCCCAACCAATTGTGCTATTTAGTTGGTTTTTTTTGCATTTTGCGTAACTTTAAAAAAAAAAATCTTATTGTGTACAAAATGTTGCTGCTACCGTCTTTTATGACCGGAAAAAACTTCTGGACATCAGAAAAGTGATTACTCACTGCGGACTGGAAGAAACTGGTAAGACTATTAAATATCATTAAATATCTTGTGTTTCACCGTGTCGTGGCTGACCGACGACACGGATAATATAGAGCTGGCTGGGTTTTCCGTGCATCGGCAGGAAGACTGGTAAGACGAGGGGCAGGAGTGTGTGTCTATTTGTCATTCACAGCTGGTGAGGAATGTCTAATATTAAAGAAGTCTCGAGGTATTGCTCGCCTGAGGTAGAGTACCTAATGATAAACTGTAGGCCGCCTATCTACCAAAAGAGTTTGCATCTGTATTATTCGTAGCCGTCTACTTATCACCACAAAACGAAGCTTGCACGAAGACCGCTCTCAACCAATTCTATAAGGCCATAAGCAAAGAAGAAAATGCTCACCCAGAAGCGGAACTCTTAGTGGCCGGGGACTTGCAGGCAAACTTAAATCCGTTTCACCTAATTTCTACCAGCATGTCACGTGTAACCAGAGGGAAAAAAAACTCTAGACCGCCTTTACTCCACACAGAGAGACACATACAAAGCTTTCCCCCGATCTCCTTTTGGCAAATCTGACCATAATTCTATCCTCATAATTCCTGCTTACAAGCAAAAACTAAAGCAGGAAGTACCAGTGACTCAATACAGAAGTGGTCAGATGACGCGGATGCTACACTACAGGACTGTTTTGCGAGCACAGATTGGAATATGTTCCGGGATTCATCCAATGGCATTGAGGAATACACCACCTCAGTCATCGGCTTCATCAATAAGTGCATCGATGACGTCGTCCCCACAGTGACTGTACGTACATATCCCAACCAGAAGCCATGGATTACAGGCAACATCCGCATCTAGCTAAAAGCTAGAGCTACCGCTTTCAAGGAGCGGGAGACTAATCTGGATGTTTATAAGAAATCCCGCTATGCCCTCAGACAAACCATCAAACAAGCAAAGAGTCAATACAGGATTAAGATTGAATCCTACTACACAGGCTCTGATGCTCGTCGGATGTGGCAGGGCTTGAAAACTATTATGGACTACAAAGGGAAACCCAGACACAAGATGCCCAGTGACGCGATCCTACCAGATGAGCAAAATGCCTTTTATGCAAGCAACACTGAAGCATGCACGAGAGCATGAGCTGTTCTGGATGACTGTGTGATAATGCTCTTGGTAACCAATGTGAACAAAAACCTTTAAACAGGTCAACATTCACAAAGCCGCTGGGCCAGACGGATTACCAGGATGTGTACTCAAACATGCGCGGACCAACTGTCAAGTGTCTTCACTGGCATTTTCAACCTCTCCCTGACCGAGTGTAAAACCTACATGTTTCAAGCAGACCACCATAGTCCTTGTGCCCAAGGAAGCGAAGGTAACCTGCCAAAATGATTACAGCGCCGTAGCACTCACGTCGGTAGTTTTGAAGTGCTTTGAAAGGCTGGTCAAGGCTCACGTCAACAACATCTTCCCAGACACCGTAGACCCACTCCAATTCCAACAGCATACCTCCCCAACCGATCCACAGATGACGTAATCTCAATCGCACTCCACGCTTCCCTTTCTCACCTGGACAAAAGGAACACCTATGTGAGAATGCTGTTCATTGACTACAGCTCAGCATTCAACACCATCGTGCCCACGAAGCTCATCACTAAGCTAAGGACTCTGGGACTAAACACCTCCCTCTGCAACTGGATCCTGGACTTCCTGACAGGCCACCCCCAGGTGGTAAGAGTAGGCAACAACACATCTGCCACGCTGATCCTTAAAACCTGTTAGGGATAGGGGGCAGCATATTCACGTTTGGATGAAAAGCGTGCCCAGAGTAAACTACCTGCTACTCAGGCCCAGAAGCTAATATATGCATATTATTAGTATATTTGGTTAGAAAACACTCTGAAGTGTTCCAGAACTGTTTGAATGATGTCTGAGTATAACAGAACTCATACGGTAGGCAAAAACCTGAGAAAAATCCAACCAGGAAGTGGGAAATCTGAGGTTTGTAGTTTTTCATGTTCCTTGGGGTCCACATCACCAACTATTATGGTCCAAACATACCAAGACAGTCCTGAAGAGGGCACAACAAAACCTTTTCCCCCTCAGGAGACTAAAAAGATTTGGCATGGGTCCCCAGATCCTCAAAAGATCCTACAGCTGCACCATCGAGAGCATCCTGACCGGTTGCATCACTGCCTGGTATAGCAACTGCTCGGCATCTGACCGTAAGTCGCTACAGAGGGTAGTGCGAACGGCCCAATACATCACTGGGGCCAAGCTCCCTGCCATCCAGGACCTATATAATAGTGTCAGAGGAAAAATCATAAAATTGTCAGAGACTCCAGTCACCCAAGTATAATTATAATTATAGACTGTTTTCTCTGCTACCGCATGGCAAGCGGCACCGGAGCGCCAAGTCTAGGACCAAAAGGCTCCTCAACAGATTCTACCCCCAAGCCATAAGACTGCTGAACAACTCATAAAATCGCCACCGGACAATTTACATTGACACCACCACCCTCCCTTTTGTACACTCGCTGTTTGTTAGCTATGCATAGTCACTTCGCCCCCACCTACAAGTGCAGATTACGTCAACTAGCCTGCACCCCCGTAAACTAACTCGGTACCGGTGCCCCCTGTATATAACCTCATTATTGTTATTCTTACTGTGTTACTTTTATTATTACTTTTATTTAAGTCTACTTTATTTAAGTCTACTCTTATTCTTGAACTGCACTGTTGGGTAAGGGCTTGTAAGTAAGCATTTCACGGTAAACGTCTGCTCTTGTTGTATTCGGCGCATGTGACAAATAACATTTGTCAGCTCTATGCTGTATTTGTTGAGTCTCTCTAGTCATGTATTTTTAATTGTACTTTTTACCCCTTTTTCTCCCCAATTTTATGATAGCCAATTGGTAGTTACACTCTTGTCCCATCGCTGCAACTCCCCTACGGACTCGGGAGAGGCAACGGTAGATAGCCATGCGCCATCCGAAACACACCTCTGCCAAGTCGCACTGCTTCTTGATACACTGCTCCCTTAACCCGGAAGCCAGCCACACCAATGTGTCGGACGAAACACAGTCCAACTAGCGACTGGAGTCAGCTTGCAGGCACCTGGCCCGCCAAAAGGAGTCGCTAGAACGCGATGGGACAAGAAAACCTTGCCGAAGACCAAAACGTCACAAAATGTTGTCATGATATATGCACAAACTGTTCTGAACTGTTTTAGACGGGAAGCATGCGGACGCCTTTACGCATCCTCCTTTTTGAATGGGTATTCAAATAAAAGATTGGCCATTGATCAGGATAATCAGATCAGATTACACTTTTTTTTTTTACAAACAGCTCTTACACAAAGAGGGTATTATCATAGTTTTCACAATTTCAGAGTTCTTTTGACCTCGTAGTGTGGAATTATAATTAAAAATCACGTTTTTGACAGTACCTTTAAGGAAATCACTAGTCAGTACTTTTGTATATATAATACCACCACTATGCCTATGCAGTGGGAATTAATGTCAGAGGCCCCACAGGGTTTAGTCTTTGATCCGCTGTCATTTTTCCATTAATGCGATATACCAGATCTATCCTGTTTTCTCAAGTCTCCCCAGCGAGCACATTTGGTTCCTTAGAATTTGTGGAAGCAGGTGTTTTTTGGTTCTGTGAACAAAACCCTCAAGTTTCTTGACTGGTAAAACTGAATGTTTTTTATACATTCTGAGAACAAAAGCTAACATTCCAGACAGTCTTGTTAACATTTGTTTTTAGGTTGAAGGTGGGTTCTGTGAACATTTAATTAATGAATGTATAGGTCTGAGAACGGAAATGATAGGTGATTAAATAACATTCTGAGCACATTCTTTAAACGTTGTGAAAGTTTTGATATCGTTAATATTAAACGTTTTCTTAGTACTCCGAAAACTTTTTAAATAACAATTTGTTTGAACTGTCGCTGAATGTTTCATTAAGATTTTTAATAACACTGCTGGCTTATTTTGGATAATTGTTTTTAACTCCAAGCACAGATAGACATAGAGATACAGAGCAGGGCTGGTAGGTGCCAGGATTCATAACCATACAGGCAGGATAATCATACATGTGCCTAGGGAGGCAACCGCAAGTGTATCCCCAGTTTGAGATATACTGTCTCTTTACTTAATCAAAGTTATAGGGATTTAGGTTGTGCCAGTAAAATATATCCCTTCATAATAAAAAATGTCCCTTTTCTCTAAAGGAGTTTCATTCAGACACTGTATGTCATAGCCATTAAGGGATTTTTGTATGTGTGAGAGGCATTCCACCTTTACTGTTACTGTAGTCTCACCTGAATAAGCCCAGCAGCTGGATGCCTACGCTTCTCAAAGTGCTTCTGTCTGTGCTGCTCCTGGACCTTCAAAGCTAAGCCTGAGCCCAAGATGCCCTAGGGGGGAGACAGGCAACATTCATTAACTATCATTCCCATTGTGGAAAAGACAGCATCAAAGGTTCAATGCAACCGTTTTTATCTCAATATATCATATAATTTCTGGGTAACAATTAAGTACCTTACTGTGAATGTCTTCAACAAAAATTGCTTCTTAGTAAAGAGCAATTTCTCAAGCAAGAAATGAAGCTGAAAACTAGCTGTTATTGGCAGAGAGGTTTATAACTCATTTTCTTATTGGTCTGTTAACTAATTAGCCGCCTGGTGATGTCACCAAGCAGGCCAAAATTCCATTCCACTAAAACAGGCAAAAATGTAATGCAGTCTTTTCAAACTGCTATTACACAAAAATTTATTATCATTTTCACAATATTATTCCAAACTCAGCGTGAAAATATATATAATACACGGAAATCACGTTTTTGATTGCACTGGGCCTTTAATCAACTATTGATCGCCATTGCGAAGCCACTGAGTTTACCAAGTTTACACATAGCCTAAGGAACATACACTTTATATCAAATACTCTATGTATCCATTAAGGAAACAGACCTTATTCATCAATAAAATACTACTTCTTCATTTTGATGATTCAGTCACCTAATCCTTGAAGAATGACAACTGGGTAAATAAGTGGTCTTACTATACAGTACATAATTAATCATTATTTTAACATTCGAGCAAATTGACACTGGCGTGGTATAGAATTTGCATCTTGATGTACAATTGCAAAACAAATGCAGGTGTAAAGTATGTGATAATTCATACATTTCACAATAATGTAATCATGGACTAAACCCTATCTCCAAGAGATTTTACTTACTGCAGGCAAAGCGAAGAAGGACACTCCAATGAGAGCAAAAGTGCCAGCTAACAGTCTCCCAGCCCACGTCTTTGGGGTTTTGTCCCCATAACCAATGGTGGTCAATGTGATCTACGTACAGGGGAGAGAGACATGATCTTCATACACGGCGCCATGGAAACTGAAGAAATTTACAAAATGGTTGGTAATGTGAATGTTGCTGTATTTGTAAAGATGCAGGTAGGATCTTGATTTCAAAGTTAAAAGTTGACAAGTGTGACATTGCCAGCTGGTATTGTAGCTCCTAATGTTTTGTACGCTCTGTTTCCCAAACTTGGTCCTGCCCCCCACATTCTCTCAAGATGCTGAAAGAAATACATCATATTTCTCCACTCCTGTGCCCATGTCAAAATGTACATTTGGTGTATCATTTTACTGTAAGAAATGCTTAATTCTGCAGGAGTTAATATTAAGGCAATGTGAGCTGTTATAGACCTACAGTCAGTGTCCAGATTTCAGATTCTATTTAACTCATCTGAACAGCAGGCTACAGCTCCCTTGATGTGCCATAAGCCTTTTTGAAGTCCCCGTCTTGTGACTGTGGAATTTGTATAGCACCTCACAATCATCACACACAATATAGCTGGCACTGCCTATCATCCTCTTTTACCATTTCACCAAATCATTACCAAAAATGTATTTTCTTTCTGACCCTCTCTTTCCTTTATTTTCAACTCTACATTTCACAGCTTTTCAATTCCGACATTGTCCTTTTCGCCTCTGTGAATAACGTTAACTTTTTAATGCCGTTCCCAAAAGCATTCGGCGATTGGCGTGTAGGCCTTTTTGGCGCGCGTACAGTTAGGCCCTAAAACTTAGGCTTATGCACTAATGCCAGGTAGTCTAAAATAATGAAAGAAAAACGTAAATGTAGACTATACTGTAGATATAATTTGCATAAAAATGAAACATTTATAGATTTTTTTCAAGGTATTTTTTTCTCTTTATCCCACCTGCCCTTCATCCACACAATATTTCATGATCCTAAACCCGCCCGCCACGCGGTTATCCGCGGGGACTGGGGGTTATGAGTCAACCGGCGCATTACTAAACATAGGGCAAATGCGCTCTCTAGGAAACATATGGTTCTTAGAACTTTTTGTGCAAACTGGGAATATACCAGTTGGCTGAGATTCTCTTTTAAAACAAAGACCTGGGCAGGTACCAACTACGGGTCTTTCTACAAATACATACCAGGCCCCACCACAGAGCGTCGGCATACGTGTCAAAGTCCTGGGGTTCGGGCTTAATGGTGGGGCTATCAGTATCCGACACCTCCATGGTGACATCATCCTTCTCCACCAGGTACACCAGGAAGGAGGCCAGAATGAGGGACAGGAAGCCAATGTACCAAGCGGTGATCAGCTCCTAAAAGCCAGTCACACAGAAACATACAGTTCTGATGTGTATTTAGGGACGTGAAGCACTCTGAACTTTACAGATTGAAATACAATACCAGTCAAAAGTTTGGACACACCTACTCATTCAAGGGTTTTTCTTTATTTTTACTATTTTCTACATTGTAGAATAATAGTGAAGACATCAAAAATATGAAATAACACATATGGAATCATGTAGTAACCCCCCAAAATAATCCTTAGCAATCTACACACAATACCCCATGAAGACAAAGCAAAAATAGGTTGACATTATTGCAAATGTATTAAAATAAAAAAATGAAAAACGAATATACTTATTTAGATAAGTATTCTTTGCTATGAGACTCGAAAAATTTAGCTCAGGTGCATCCTGTTTCCATTGAGATGTTTCTACAACTTGATTGGAGTCCACCTGTGGTAAATTCAATTGATTGGACATGATTTGGAAAGTCACACACCTATCTATATAAGGTCCCATGTCAGAGCAAAAACCAAGCCATGAGGTTGGAGGAATTGTCCGTAGAGCTCCGAGACAGGATTGTGTCGAGGCACAGATCTGGGGAATGGTACCAAAATATTTCTGCAGCATTGAAGGTCCCCAAGAACACAGTGGCCTCCATCATTCTTAAATAGAACCACCAGACTCTTCCTAGAACTGGTCAACTGGCCAAACTTAGCAATCAGGGGAGAAGGGCCTTGGTCAGGGAGGTGACCAAGAAACCGATGGTAATTCAGACAGAGCTCTAGAGTTACTTTGTGGAGATGGGAGAACCTTCCAGAAGGACAACCATCTCTGCAGCAATCCAACAATCAGGCCTTTATGGTAGTGTGGCCAGACGGAAGCCTTTGCTCAGTAAAAGGCACTTGACAGCCCGCTTAGCGTTTGCCAGAAGTCACCTAAAGATTTGAGAATCTGATGAAAGCAAGATTGTACTCTTTGGCCTGAATGCCAAGCGTCACGTCTGGAGGAAACCTGGCACCATCCCTACGGTGAAGCATGCTGGTGGCAGAATCATGCTGTGGGGATGTTTTTCAGCAGCAGGGACTGGGAGACTAGTCAGGGTCGAGGGAAAGGTGAACGGAGCAAAGTACAGAGATATCGTTGATGAAAGCCTGCTCCAGAGCACTCAGGACCTCAGACCGAGGTGAAGGTTCACCTTCCAACAGGACAACAACCCTAAGCACACAGCCAAGACAAAGCAGGAGTGGCTTCGGGACAAGTCTCTGAATGTCCTTGAGTGGCAAGGCCAGAGCCCGGACTTAAACCTGATCAAACATCTCTGGAGAGACCTGAAAATAGCCGTGCAGCGATGCTCCCCATCCAACCTGACAGAGCATGAGAGGATCTGCAGAGAAGAATGGGAGAAACTCCACAAATACAGGTGTGCCAAGCTTGTAGCGTTGAGGCTGTAATCGCCAAAGGTGCTTCAACAAAGTCCTAGGTAAAGGGTCTGAATACTTATGTAAATGTAATATTTCATATTTTTTATTGGTAATAAATGAGCAAACATTAAAAAAACTGTTTTGCTTTGTCATTATGGGGTATTGTGTGTAGATTGATACGGGGAAAAAACAATTGAATCAACTTTAGAATTAAGGCTGTACCCTAACAAATAGTGGAAAAAGTCAAGAGGTCTGAATACTTTCTGAGGGCACTGTAGATGGAGTTGGATCAGGGCACTTTCTCTGATGGAATTATGAGGACTCCATGACTTACATAGATGGAGTTAAAAGAGGACACTATAAATTAAATCTCCAAATCCGGTACTGGAGAGCTACTGGGTAAATTAAAACGCTGCCTGTCAAATATCCGGCACCACATTGTCCTAAAGGAAACCCTGCTCTGTGGGAGGAGAAGGAGTAAGTGTTTATGGACACCATACCTTGCTGTGTGAGTAATGGAGTAAGTGTTAATGGACACCATACCTTACTGTGGGAGTAGATGGAGTAAGTATTTATGGACACCATACCTTACTGTGGGAGTAGATGGAGTAAGTGTTTATGGACACCATACCTTACTGTGGGAGTAGATGGAGTAAGTGTTAATGGACACCATACCTTACTGTGGGAGTAGATGGAGTAAGTGTTAATGGACACCATACCTTACTGTGGGAATAGATGGAGTAAGTGGTAATGGACACCATACCTTACTGTGGGAGTAATGGAGTAAGTGTTTATGGACAGCATACCTTACCGTAGGAGTAGATGGAGGAAGTGTTTATGGACACCATACCTTACTGTGTGCATAGATGGCGGAGCCCAGTAGTTTCCAGGTGCCTCCACGGCGGTCCATGCGGAGCATGCGCAGAATCTGCAGGAAGCGCAGACTGCGCAGGGACGTGGCAAGCACATTGCCTTGGTTACGTACAGCAACCACCGGAACCGAGGCAATCAGCACAAAAATATCTACCAGAGAGAAAATGAAAAGACAAAACATCCAAAATTAGATTCAATTCATAAACCAA
The DNA here is from genome assembly GCF_018296145.1 of Oncorhynchus tshawytscha. NCBI lineage: Eukaryota > Metazoa > Chordata > Actinopteri > Salmoniformes > Salmonidae > Oncorhynchus > Oncorhynchus tshawytscha. The sequence continues at coordinate 39,251,434 of NC_056438.1, forward strand.
TTGTCAATTTGTATAACATAGGGAAGGTTTCCCAGACACAGATTAAGCCTAGTGGAGAATCTCTATTGAACATGCTTTTTAGTCTAGAACTAGGCTTAATCTGTGTCTGGGAAACCAGCCTATAGTTGTATATTTAACTCATAAGTCTACAATATCAACCAGATCAACCAGATATAAAGAATTCTGTGTGAGAGGATAATTGTGTTCTGAAAAGTTCTGGGTCGTATTCATTAGGGTTCATTAGGGAAACCAGCCCATAGATGTATATTTAGCTGATAAGTCTACAATATCACGTAGATATAAAGAATGCTGTGTGAGTGGATGATTGTGTTTTGAAAAATCATGGGTCATGTTCATTAGGGCACGCAACAGCAGAAAATGTTGTAAAACCTTTTGCATTTGAGCATTTGTTATTGGACAAGTCCAGGTAGTCCCAGCCAGGTAGTCCCTGTTCCAGTCCATTTTCTTCCTTTTGGTGCCTAATGAACACAACTCTGGATGTAGTGCCAACAGGTTGCTCCGGTTAGTCCTTATTTGACAGGGAATATCTGTATTTACTATTTAAAGACATGGCTGTGTAGTAGTATATTTTAGTAATTAGCTAAAGGGCTTACTACACTGTACGTCAGGTTCAGTCTTTTACGCTTATGACATGTCACACTGTGCGATTTAACCAAATAAAAATATTGATATCAACCTGGCCAGATTGTACAATTTGCTTGTCAACTTCAGCAGTGTATCTGATCTGTGTATGTCCCTCCCTCTAATCTTACAGTATATGCGAGTTTAGTGAGTTCGTCAAAACTGAAAGCATGCATCTTAGAAACAGTTTTCAAAACCAAACTTTATATGTCCGAACTTGGCTTATTCGCTGTGGTAGAACGTTTATTTTGATTGCCGATTTTGTACACGTATCAAAATCCCCATCAGGTAGCCTGATTTCAGATGTGTCATGTAAACAAGTTTATTAGGGAAATTGTTATTCTTGCAAAGCATGTTAACGTTTAAATCAAACTATTATATTCATCTGACTGTGCATACTCAGTGCCGCCCATGTTCCAACAGGTCAGTCACAGGGATCGGTTCGTAACACCAGCCACACTACATGATAATGGCTCAATATTTCTGACACTGACAGAACTTTGTCGGAGCCTACAACTGCACGTAGTGGTGCTTCATTGGCAAACCTAAACCCTGTCACCCTGAACAAGCCAAGATATCCGACAATTTACATGACCTAAGAATTTGCCCACGTGGACATTTTTGTCTGGGACGGCAAAATCGTAGCATAAGACGGCTAAAATTGTACAGTCTATGCAGGCCTTAAGGGATTTTGTAACAGCATTTTAAATTCGATTGAGTGTATATGCATTTTGTACTTAACATTTTCAGATATGGCCCAGACTAATAATGAATGATAAATAATAGTAGTAAATGGTAATTATAATTACATGCACTGCAAATAATCAAGGACTAAAAATGAAAGACATGCTAAATCTGTTTCTTTGGATGAAGAGACTGCTGCGCTCTTAATATGGCTGTGTACTGGTAAAACCAAAAGTATTCTCTACTTCCTCCAGCTTACCTAAAATACATAATGGCTTGCGGGCAAATTTGAGCCGCCCCCTCCATCCTTTGTATCTGGAGCAACAGCCTGCCGACCATATTCTCAACCCAAACTCTGTTCCGAAGACAAATATGGTGGATGTTTCCTGAGAAAGTCAAACAAGACAAATAGAATACCTTCAGTATCATCAAATCAAATGTTGCTATCATTATGCATTATTATGCATTAAATTCATTAGTACATATTATTGCAATTGGACCCAATATTAAAATGTGTTGTATTTATGATGTATGTATTTCAATATTGGACTTTTGTGCATTTATTTACAAGATAAATCTTCAAACTTACCAATATAACAAGCCAATGGCCGGAGGCCTTTTCGTGTTCTTTGAAAGTTGTTAGTATGGCCAATATCAAACATCCCAGCACAATCAAAAATCTGCAAAGACAGAAAACTAGAACAGTTCACAATAGATTCAGTAGAATGTATGGCCAGCCATTTGACACCAAAGGCAGCCCATATGCTGCAATAAGAAAGTATGCTTCATTAGTAAATGGAATTGTATTTTTATGAACAATAATTGTCTACAGTGAACTCAATTTGAGACTGTATTCAGTCCGACCTTTTTGCCATTTTGTAATCACAAAGCCATGCCACTAGGGGGACATCAGTCCTTTCTAATGTGTGGGTTTATAGAAATCTCTGCTTTATATATCCCCTAAATAAACAAAATTAATGGAGTGGAGAGGTTCCCAGATCCTCAAAAACACCACATTTGACCACAAAATGTCTATTTTATCTAAAATGTTTTAAACAATTGTAAACAGACTTAGTATCTCATTAACTGATTGTCGTCTTTAGAGAACTGGAGCACATGATCAAATGATATACACAACTGAGGTTCACACAGAAGATACTCATCAACATTCCCTTACATTTGTAGATATTAATTAGTCGGTCCTGTAGGTATGCTGATTTGAAACCGGATTGGTCCATTTCACTTCTGTCTCTTTTTTAGTTGAAATTGTAAAGTGAAACCATGCAACTCAGTTTGGCTCAGTGAGGGGTTGGAATTTGTCACTCCCGGATGCCTGCTACCCACTATGTACAGTTCTAGCTACCTACAGATGCTACCTAAGTGTTGCTACGGTAGCCCCCAGTGTTTTTCTATCAATTATCAGGGGAACCAATTCAGTTACAACTGATCGTGTTCTAGCCCAGTACTAACACACCTGTTTCAACTGATCGTGTTCTAGCCTAGTACTAAAACACCAGTTACAACTGATCATGTTCTAGCCCAGTACCAACACACCTGTTTCAACTGATCGTGTTCTAGCCCAGTACTAACACACGTTTCAACTGATCAACGAGTTCTATCCCAGTACTAACACACCTGTTACAACTAATCGTGTTCTAGCCCAGTAGTAACACACCTGTTTCAACTGATCGTGTTCTAGTCAAGTACTAACACACCTGTTACAACTGATTGTGTTCTAGCCCAGTACTAACACACGTTTCAACTGATCGTGTTCTAGCCCAGTACTAACACACGTTTCAACTGATCGTGTTCTAGCCCAGTACTAACACACGTTTCAACTGATCAACGAGTTCTATCCCAGTACTAACACACCTGTTACAACTAATCGTGTTCTAGCCCAGTAGTAACACAACTGTTTCAACTGATCAACTAGTTCTAGCCCAGTACTAACAACTGTTTCAACTGATCAACTAGTTCTAGCCCAGCACTAATAAGCCCAGTACTAACACAGCTGTTACAACTGATCAACTAGTTCTAGCCCAGTACTAACACACCTGTTTCAACTGATCAACTAGTTCTAGCCCAGTACTAACACACCAGTTACAACTGATCGTGTTCTAGCCCAGTACTAACACACTTCAATTTAACTAAATTAATAATCACCAAACCCAAGGTTAGTTAAATCAGGTGTGAAATAGTGCAGGGGAGGGGCCAGCTGAGTATAAGACTGTATCATCTGCATATAAATGAATGAGAGAGCTTCCTACTGCCTGAGCTATGTTGTTGATGTAAATTGAGAGGAGCGTGTG